>NC_045775.1:47183900-47499335 GCF_008692025.1 Phocoena sinus | reverse complement strand
AGTTTAAAAGCGAAACAAGATTAAAAAGACCTAAAATATCTTTCCAAAGCCTTTGCATTAATGAAGTCTTTGTAATAATGTTTATATGTCTTCTCCTGAATTATAAACAGTCTTTGTCTTGACACTTAAACTGTTTACTAGCTGTTTGAGGTTTAATTTTCTCTTAGTCACTTATGAAATAGAAATAGTCACCAGAATGTAGAAAGAACACTCGCGACTAAATGCTGAGAATACTCCTTTTTATGACATATTAAAAGACATTACTGTTTACCCGGCTGTCAAGGAAACCAAGCTAGAATGAGTAGATTTGTTCAACTCTTCAACAAAACATTTCCCAAGAACCACGACCTCAACCAACATCATTCTCACCAAGGTATCAGCCCGTGGAAAAAGTTTTTACAGTAAAATGTATGGCAAGGCGTTAAATCCCAGAAAAAGTGCCATTTTACATTCATCGGGGAAAAAAAATTAAGCCCCAAAGTAAAAACTGTCAATTACTGTGATTGCTTTGTTGCACTGAAAGAGTTCAATTACATCACAAAGAATTTTAGAAAGTACTCATCTAATTAAAATATGAACTCCTCAAACTACCTGCAGCTTTCCCTAGCTCACACATGAGCACATTTTCCATTTAAATAAGAGTCCGTTCCCTGTATTCACCAACAACATTGCATGACGGATGTGAGCAGTACCATCAAAGCACTTTCTACTTCTCTTCATTTTCTCTCTCTTCTTCCTTTCAAAATGATTTTACATTCATGTTTGAGACATCTGTGCCCTTTAGTATCACACTTAAGAATCTGGACAATATGATGGGTAAGTGGTTGATTACGGAAAGTAATCACGCTCTACATTGGTGAATGGCTGGTGACAAAATGATTTCTGTCATGTAACTGAGACTTTAAATTCCACATAAAATGCTACAACTCAAATGACACTGACTAGCTATGAGCTTCTGGAAGTCACCCACCTGGGGCAGCATGCGATTTTCCTCCTCCAGCTGTCTTACTCTTGCCTCCAGCTGCCTAACATAGGACAAGGTTGATTCTAAAATTGAAAAGAAAGAACTCACATTATACACACAGGTCTTGTTTGGTACACTGTCAGGATGTTTCTGGCTCCATTTATTCAAATCAGGTAGTGACTACTTAATCTGATATTTAGAAAAAAAGATTTCTCCCCAGAAGGACAGTAACAGAAGCCATTAAAACCATAGGCAGTCTGAACAACTGCACCGTGTTAAGGAGAATCAGAGAAATTTACAGGTGGTTAAGACTGCAGGTGTCTGTACACCATGCAGCCTTCAGAACATTAGACACGTTGAAGACAGTTATTCCCTCTTTTCTACTTATTTCGCGTATGTATTTTAAGCTTTCCCACACACAAGACTTCTTGTAACATTCATTATAACAGAGCGATTACAAGGTCTTTTAAAAAAATAGAAAATAAGAAGATATTTAAAATATCCAGCTCCCTTCATTTTCTCAAGTCTTAAGAGCAACATTGTGTTCTTCTCACAAATCTATAGATAGTATGACTATACCTAGAGAACAGCTACAAAGGGGCTAAATAATGTTAGTCTGAATTTTGACTTTGGCTGAGCATGACAGAGACTCAAGCTTTTCCCTATTTAGGTAAACCAGGGCAGACCTGAAATGTGTTGTTTTCATTTCTTCAACAAGCTCAGGTGTGTGCTGACAGCTCAGAGTCAGCATCATGCTTAGTATCTGTTCCATCGCAAAACTCTCGATCTTAGAGCTTTACGTTATGAAAAAGCTCACACGTGGAGCAAAGTGGAGTTTTCACTTTGAGGAACCATCCGACAGTGACTCTTCTTCATTAAATCCAAAATAATCGACTGCACAGCATCATACCGCAACATAGTTGCAACGCATTCATTACCCAAGAGCAAACGTATTGCAGGTATGGTGAAAGGTACATGACCAAAGAATCCCTCCAGAGCACATTTCCACAGTTAATTTTAAAGCAGCAGATCATGTGCTCCAAAACACAGAACAGCAAGAGGCAAGCCAAGAAGGTAGTGCATTTCAGAAGGAAACATTTGGAGCCCCTAATAATCTGCAGTTAGGATGGATATGTATGCAAGTTAATACCTGGATCTGAAATTCATCACGGAAACTCTTAATTTTTATATGGAAATTGGTTATATGAACCCAATTCCATTTTGTGACCTCCAAAGCAACAAGGTAACATTTTATTTTCTTAAAATACACAAGAAACTTCAGTCCTTAATTCACAAATGTAAAAATTAAACTCATCCCTAACCGGTTTACAGCATGCCTGTTTTCACAAATGTTTGCAGGAAGTCCCCATCACCAACATTAATATAACCATCCACTAGATCCCACACAAATGGTGACAACTCGCCTTGAGCATTTCTCAACAAGACAGAAACACAAGGTAAAGGAAGCTGAAGACGTTTGCCAGAAATATGCTCTCATTTTTTTAGCTCAGTGAAATGTTAAGTGTTTGCTCTATGGACTCTTCAAAAGGGGGAAAAAAAAAGTATCGCATAAATGAATAACCAGCTTATTGATTTCATGAATCCGCTTTACTCTAGCAAATGAATAAGTGATTTGCTGATCATCAAAATGGGAATGTAGATTGCCTGATTTACACAGTTTTGCAAGTTCCCCTCTCTACTCTAAAAAAACAACCACTTGATAAGGGTCATTCGAGTGAAAAGTTGCTCAGAAATAGTCTATTTAAACCATAAGCAAATAAAATTCTTTTTTCCTTTGTTCACAATTTACACCGTATCTTTATTGTCCGTATACTGCATCATCCTTAAGGCTGTGATACTGAAAGCAGCCGAAATGACTCTATACAGAGTGATTCAGGTGACATTTGAAAAATGCCACTGAATGGATTTTAATTCAGTAACTATTTCAGTCACTTTAATCTATTTCTCTTCTTTAAATCTTTGCAGTTTACATATTTGATGCAGTTTACATATTTGATGCTTTCATTAAGTTTCTACTTACATTAGGAAAGTCACATCATGTCAGTTCCCAAAAAGGGTAAATTCTTGAATTTGGAAAACGTTCCTTAACTCCAATTTTTAATGTCAAGCTACAACAGATGAAGTCCAAATCTGTTTCAAAGCATTCACTGCAGATATCGGCAGGGACAGGAAATGATAGGGAAGATTTTTAGACAGGTAACGTAAAAAAACAAATTAGCTCTAAGGTAAAGGCAAAGCTAAGGAAAGTTTTGAGTTCATTTGCTCCACAAATATAGATTGCATCACTGACGCGTGTTGGGCACTACGAGGGTTGGAATGAAGCAAAGGCCAGTTATTGCAAGTCTTAAGTTTCTCAGAATGCAAATTTCATTTTAGGATTACACACCCACGTGCTGTGTTCCAGAAGCCCTGTTGTTCCAAGCTCACTCTCTTTTGCAATTATTATTTAACAATGAAGAGATACGATGAATGAAAACACTCGTGTGTGTATGTGGGTGGGTGGGGTTTGGGGGACAGGAAGTATAGTTAATCTGCATGAATAAAAGAGAATTCACGCTGTTAGTTGTTTAATTCATCAAAAAACTTTTTATATACTCCTTTTATATGGGAGTGGAGCAGGCAGACTTTTTTCTGGAATATACTGGAAGATCATCACTGGGTCCCCAAGTCTCTATATGAAGAGCCATTGAGGAAAGCATCCAATCTTTCAATTGTGACATGAGAGAAAAACAAACATTTGTTTTGTTAAACCCTCGTGATTTCAAGATTTATTTGTTATTGCATCATAGGCTAGCCAAGCCCAACTACTAGTATATAACCAATAATGGGACAGAAAATATGTAAACGTTTTAATAAAACATAATAAAGTATAAGAAATTCCACTTTAAAAAGTACACCGCAATCCACATCCCAGTCCTACTTGATCATTAGAAAAAAAAAGATAAAATCTTCTGTGTAAGAAAGAAAAGGAGCCCCTTGTGTGCTGGAATATATTTGACCATGTCTCCTACAATCCCTTCCCCAAGCTGCTGCTTCCTTTTCCTTCCTTACACAAGGACCTTGCAGAGTGGTGTCAACTATAAGATACACACTTCCATTACACCCAGGAAGTGTGGAGAACCACTGTGCTCCCAAGAGAAGTACATGACAAAAATTGGTGCTTTTATTATAAAGTGATACATACATGCACGTGCACGCACACACACAACTGCATTAGAATGTACTATCATTTGAACTGATCATTACATTTATACCAGTGGCTGACAGCTGTTAAAACATTTCAGAATGTCATTTTGGCTTTCAGAACTCTGAGAATCAGGTTCCAAAAGAAAATCAAGGCTCCTGCAGAAAAGAGCCAAATACGAGGCTATACTCTACATCAGGGGTACCTAGGAACCAGGAACCAGGCCTCACAGCAGGAGGTGAGCAGTGGGTGAGCGAGCGAGCGAGCGTCATCTGTACTTAGCCCTTACAGCCACCTCCCATCGCTCGCATTACCACCTGAGCTCCGCCTCCTGTCAGATCAGCGGCGGCGGCATTAGATTCTCATAGGAGCGCGAACCCTACTGTGAACTGCGCATGCGAGGGATCTAGGTTGTGCTCTCCCTATGAGAATCTAATGCCTGATGGTCTGAGGTGGAGCTGAGGCGGTGATGCTAGCGCTGGGGAGGGGCTGCAAATACAGATTATCATTAGCAGAGAGGTTTGACTGCACAGAGACCATAATAAATCGCTTGCAGACTCATATCAAAACCCTATCAGTGGGACTTCCCTGGTGGCGCAGTGGTTAAGAATCCACCTGCCAATGCAGGGGACATGGGTTCGAGCCCTGGTCCGGGAAGATCCCATGTGCTGCGGAGCAACTAAGCCCATGCACCACAACTACTGAGCCTGCGCTCTAGAGCCCATGAGCCACAACTACTGAGCCTGTGTGCCACAACTACTGAAGCCTGCGTGCCTAGAGCCTGTGCTCCGCAACAAGAGAAGCCACTGCAACGAGAAGCCCGCGTACCACAAGGAAGAATAGTCCCCGCTCGCCACAACTAGAGAAAGCCCGCATGCAGCAACAAAGACCCAATGCGGCCAAAAAATAAATCAATCAATAAATTTATGAAAAAACAAAACAAAACAAAACACCCTATCAGTGAGTGGCAAGTGAAAACAAGCTCAGGGCTCCCACTGATTCTGCATTATGGCGAGTTGTATCATTATTTCATTATATATTACAATGTAATAATAATAGAAATAAAGTGCACAATAAGTGTAATGTGCTTGAATCATCCCGAAACCACCCCCCCACCCAGCTCCCGTCCGTGGAAAAATTGTCTCCCATGCAACGGGTCCCTGGTGCCAAAAAGGTTGGGGACCACCGCTCTATGTAGATATACAATATATTAAAGAAGGATCCTATCTTCAAGAAGTATATAACCAGTTGAGGGGCGCTAAGGAGGGAAAAAAATAAAGCAATAGGTAATATGATATTCAGAGCTAAATCATGTGAAACCGGAGTACAAAAAGATCAATATTGGCTGCAGTTCTTCTGAAGGAGAAACTTGACTAATGGATCAACAGAAGCTTGAGAGACAGAGATAGTCTCCCTCGGCCAGACAGAGTCCAACAGTCACATGATTTCAAATCTGGAGGCAAATCTCTTTAATAAACCCCAACCTCTAAAGACACTGCTTGAATTAGTTCCAAATTAATCCCACCATCCACAGGCTTTTACACATTCTGAAGGAAATGACTTCAGAACTATATATTTAAAAAATTATTACTGTTCTAAAAGTGTTTCTCTTTCTTCCTCAGGCAAACAAAGTTCAGCCTCCTACTTAGAATTCATATGAGCTCCAGAAGTATAAGTGATTACATTTCTCACTATAATTTGATGCTTTACTTATTAAAAAAAAAATCTTGTTGGCATCAGCAGTTTCGGATTTGCCTGGATATTTAACTCAGGCTGCTTTATTGGCAGAGGAATAATTTTTAAATTTTTAATGGGAGCTTTAATTGTCCTAAGTAGGTAAAAAAATGATGTCAGGTCTTGCTCTGGTCCATCACCTATGAAGCTAATTCTACTCCTGTCAGACCCTTCTCTCTGTGGCAATCTGAAAGAAATAGGAGATAGTTATTTTCTACCCGGTCCTCCCATGTAGAGACCTGTTCACTGTTATTCACTGGCCCCAACTTAGCTCTGGGTCTCTGCCCACACCTTCCCCTGCCAAATCATCATTCCCAGCCCAGTCCATACTCCTTATTTCTCTATGCATGTTACGAAAAACAGCCTTCTAATAATTAGAATATCCAAAGATTAGAATGATAACGTGATTCGTGTTCTTGGAAATGCTTGGAGAACGCTCGATGAGATGCTGCAAAGACTTCTACCTGTGTGTGCTGCTGGGCTAGTCCCTTTACCTCTGAAGATCAATAATTCTACAGTTTTCAATTCTGCTCCCTCCATAAATCCCTTTCATTTTCCTTCTTATCATTTGCCAAGAAATCATATATTAGAGTGCCTTGTGGTGTTCCTTTATCTAGTTGTCTGTATGTTATTTATTTTCATGTTTTCATTTTTTGCCCAAATATGCTACTTGCAAATATTCCCTTAAACCCTACCCAGTGACTGTTGTTGTTTCCTGTAGGGATTTAATACATATTTATTGACTTCCTGTAATATCAAGACTTGGTCTTCACCCAATACCGATTATCTGCTGTGTGGCAGACACTGTTCTAGATAACGGAGATACAGCACCAAGCAAAAGTGATACGCTCTGTGCATTCACAGACTGCACGTTCCAGAGAGGAAGACCGACAGTGGAGAGCAAATACTCTCCCCTTTGTGGAGGCAACATGCGCAGTAAAGGCAACGAAACAGAGAACTAGCAGAGTTGAGCGGAAGTACAGCTACAGTAGGGAGTGTGGCCTAGAAGAGCTCTCTGGGGACTACAGCCTGCGAATGAGCCAACTATGCAAAGAGCTTGGAGAAGAGAGTTCTAGGCATCAGGAAAGGGGGGTGCACAGGCCCTGGCTGGGAAGACTCCTCTGCTGGAATCCAGCTGTGAAAGGGGAAGGGACAGCAGCTTGAAACCGGGATCCGTCTTGTCCCCTTCCTCCACTACTTAAATTTTTAAAAACCTTGTGCTCCCTTTGGCTGTTTACACTTAAACCTAGACTTGAACCCTTTGACTATTAGGTTTTCTTTGTGACAAAAACCTTAGCATTACGTTTGGTTCCACCCTCTCACACGCCCCACTTCCCATCCATTGGGAAATTCTGTTGACCCTGCTGCCAAGATATCCTAAAAATCCAACCTCCCACTAGTCTCCTAACAGGTGTCCTCACTTCTATCTTTGCCTCCTCTCCCAGGTCTACTATCATTCAAAGTCTATTTCACACCCATGGCAGCCAGGGTTTTCCTTCTAAAATGCTAAGTCTGATCACGTCGTTCTCCAGAACCATGCAGGAGCTCACCATTTTGCTCCATATAAAAGTCAAGGTCCTTAAAAAGGCCAGCAGGGCCCCATGTGATCTGGGGACCTGGTGCCTTTCTGACTTCATGACGTCACACCTCTGCTCCAGCCACAAGGCCTCCTTTCTGCTCCGGGACACCCCAGGCATACACTAGCTTTAGTCGTCCACACTCTCTGGACTGCTCTTCCCCAGGGAGCTGCTTGGCCAATTTCCTCACTCTTACAAGTCTTTGTTCAGATCTCAGCTCCTCAGTGAGACTTACCAAGTCCTCTTCGTTTAATCCTGTAAACTACTCCCACCTCCGCCCCACATTCTCCTGATCTTCTTTGGCCTGTTGTACTTCTTTATTTTTCTTCAAAATACTTGATCACTTTCTGTCATATAAATTAGCTTGTTCATATGTTATGTTTATTGTATAAGCCCTGCCTCTCTCCATCAGAATGTCAACTCCACAAGGCAGGGATCTTGATCTGTTGTGTTGAGTGATGTACTCCAAGCGCCTAGAATAGTGTCTGCACATTAAAAAGTTATTGAATGAGTCAATCAACCCATTACACAGATAGTGCCCTGAAAAGAAATTATTTCACAGTACAGGTCTACAATTGTCAATCACTCCAGGTAAGACTGTGTTTGTATCTGAATGGAGCCTAATATCAATTCTGTTGTGCCACTGAACATGAAGAACATTCTAGAGAACATTAAACTTTGGATGGAAACGTTGGGGAGGTTCTCAAATTATGTCAGATCTAATCACTGGTGGCTAATTTCAATAAAAAAATCTGGGGACTTCCCTGGTGGTCCAGTGGTTAAGAATCCACCTTCCAATGCAGGGGACGTGGGTTCGATCCCTGGTCGGGGAACTAAGATCCCACATGCCGCACGGCAACTAAGCCTGCACACCGCAATGAAAGATCCCACATGCTGCAATGAAGATCCTGTGTGCCACAACTAAGACCCGACGTAACCAAATAAAAAGAAAAAATAAACGAATAAATAAAATCTGAAATGTGTTTTCACCAGGCTCAAAAAAAATGTCTTATGGGGGGGATGGCACATGGTGGGGGGGGAAGGCGAGGAGGAAAGAGAAGGAAGAGTACAAGGAGGGATAAAGAGAAAGAGACAGACATAAAAACAGTTATGGGAAATGTGCAAAACATGAACCATTTCTGCCAGTAACATCTTGGAATACAATATAAATGCCTTCATCTGGACATCTGCTTAAGTTGATAAGGTTCCCCCTTTTGGTTAGAAATACCACTGGAAGGAATTTAAACTTCACCTGGACATTCTCCTTCCAGACACTCCCTGCGAGGGAGTGGTGTACCGAGGGGGAGGGCACAGGAGCAAGCATAGCTGTGGGGCACAGGGCAGGTGCCAGCTGGGCCCTGAGTGAGGGTCTCTGAGCTGTGAGAGAGCAGCCTGAGGAGGCCGGAGAGCAGTGGTCCATTCAAGACAGGTATGTTTCTTCGTGAAGAGAAAAACCTGTCATTTCAAAGGAAAAGGAAACAGAGCAATGTGCTGTCCTGTTTATTAGAATGAAAGGTGGAAATACTGTGTCCTTTGCCAAGAATGCTTTGTCAGAAAAAAATCACGAGTGTTATCCCTCTAGTGCCATGCAAGTGGTATGTTTTTGGAAACGGTCCAGATTGTTTTCACTTATTATTTTCTATAAAAGAGTAAATATAATAGTTAAATGGATATTGAAATCCAATGATTTGCACATAAACCAATTTAGAAAACAGAAAAGAAAATCAGGGTCTATGTCCTAACTTTGTTCCAGAAAATAATCACCAAAAATTTTTCAAGTTTCTCCTCTTTCCAAATGAGAGTGTTTTTAAAATGGGAGAGAACGGCATTTTGTTGCCTATTTGCTATCATCCACCTGTACCTCTTCCTGGGAATTGGCACCTGGTTGTTTCAGCTTCCATTTCTCTCTAGAAGCTAGAGGCTCCACGTGGCAAGGCCTTGCCTTATAGTTACTTTCCGAGCTGTCCTATGGTTCGCATTAGTGCTATGTGCTAGAAGGTGTCCTGTGAATTTCTGATGAACAAATGTCCTCATCATTCGGTTCCCAACTGCTCTGGCAGCTAACCCAAGTTTGTTGCTCCCCGAACAGCTTCAAGCAGTTGACTCAAAATGCAGTCAGATTTCCACCAAAAAATCACACAATAGCAAGCCATCGAAACTGAAGTCTGGCTTACAGGAAGTTTGTGTGCCCTAAAATTGCTTTCACTTTGACTTTTCCCTTTGAAAGCATCAACTCCATGAAGGAGACACGAGGTAAGTAGCACTGAACTGGCCTAAAGGACTGGAGACTCTGTGGAAAATATTTGAAACTCTGAAGAGCTGTTTAGCATGAGTACCATTTTAACAGCTATTCAGGGTTAAAATGTGTCTTACTTTCCATTGTTATGTTGCTGCTGCCGCTGTTGTCATTTCCCAGAGAAAATGCTGCCTCTTCCCAATGCCAGAGGATAAAAATTGATGAAATGTAACAATTTCCTTCAGTGTATGCGGCCCCCTTGTAAGTGCATCTTGTCAGCATTGTCAATGAACGAACAAGGAAGCAAATCTATAAGAAAACAAATTTTCAAAAGACTTACTTTCAAAAGTAAGTCTATAAAAATTTTATTTTCTCTTAGGATAATTACTTTGACATTTTATGTACATTTAGATATTTTAGATATGCACAGTTGTTTTTTTACTGTCATACATTGCAGCAAAATAAAAATATTTTTTACCATATTGTACAGCAAAGCATCATTAATCTGGATTCTATCAATTGGGAATTCATAAAAATGTTGTTCAATTCAGCCTATATATACTCTCTGCAGTGGCTACGAAACAGTAGCTGGTCAAACAAACTCATAGTGTAACAATTAAGGAATAGTTGCCTTACACCAGAAAAGCAAAGTTTTCACAATGTTTTAGCATTATCTATCCATACACAAAGTGATATGAACACATAATGGATGAATGCAATTAGATAATGGATAAGTATAGTTAGTTTAGATAAACAAAATTGGAAAGACCACATACTGTGGAACTTTTTTTGTTGTTAGCTATTTTAGCATGTATTGACAAGCCCTTTGTAATCAGTCAGTTCACATACATTCATTGAGCACTTACTATGTGTCAGACACTCTTTCATGTGCTATAGACAGTCCACTGAAAACAAACAAAAAGGGCTCCTCTGCTCATGGAACACTCTAATACGGAAGACAGACAAGACAGACAGACACGCAGACACACACATAAATAAGCACACTGCTCCCCCGTACACCCTCCACCACTTTAGCTTAGATCGAGATCATCTGAGAAGATCTGAGGCATTCAACTTGACACTTGAATGCAAAGATTCTGGGAACGAACTCTCCAAAGAGCAAGAATAGAATTTGCAAAGTCCCCAAGATGGGAATGAGCCACAGGCACTCAAAGAAAAGAAAGAAGACAGAAGTGGCCAGAAAGAAGTGAGGAAAGTGAGGGGAGATGAAGTTGGAGCAGCAGAGACAAGACCCACGGTGTCAGCGAACCCGTGTAAGGAGCTGGGATTTTGTATTGTTTGGAATGGGAAGCGATTGGGGAAAAGGGGGATTGGTACATTCCACTGGCACCATCTGATGTATACTTTAAAAGGATCGTCTTGGCTGCTCTGTGAAAGACAGAGAAAAAATAGGATGAGAGTGAAGTTTGGGGGATGATTGAGGGACCTCTGAGAGGTGACTGTGGGTTGTGAAGGAGCCATAGCCGTGGTGCACAGAGAAGTGGTCACATTCAACAAGCCTCCTGGAGAAAGAGACTAAGGACAAAGCATAACTATGGAGCAAATGTGAGGTCTTACGAAGAAAAGGAATCGAAGGTAATGGCTACCTTTCCGGCAAGGGCAACCAGGGGATGGGGCGATGGCTTGGAGATGGATTAGAAGTGGGGTTTGAAATCAAGAATTCTGTTTTGGGGCTTCCCTGGTGGCGGTGGTTGGGAGTCCGCCTGCCGATGCAGGGGACATGGGTTCGTGCCCTGGTCTGGGAAGATCCCACATGCCGCGGAGCGGCTAGGCCCGTGAGCCATGGCCGCTGAGCCTGCGCGTCTGGAGTCTGTGCTCCGCAACGGGAGAGGCCACGCCAGTGAGAGGCCCATGTACCACACACACACAAAAAAAGAATTCTGTTTTGTTCATGTTAGGCTTAATATTTCTACTGGACATCTAAGGCAAGACCCAGAGGAGGCAGTTAAATATATGACTGCAGCTCCGAGAAGGGATATGAGGTAGTTTAAATGTGCAAGTCCCCAGTAGAGAGCTGCTGTTAAAAGCCTGCGGTTTGGAGAAGGGTCTGAATAGAGAAGCCTGGTGGAGGGGAAGAGCCACGGGGCAGGTGCACAGCCACAACCCCCGCCTCCCCAGCCCCGAGCCTCAGAAAGCTAAGTAAGCACCCGGCTGCCTTTGTAGACACGACCACAGAGCTTGTGTATCTTCTGCTCAGGTACCTTTTAATTAGATCTCTCTCTCTCTCTCTCTCTCCTTTACTCTGTGTTTCATTCCCAAATCCAATCCTCCCACTTCGCTTTCCTCCTGCTGCCTCCCTTTCAGCATGCCTCTCTTTCTCCTCCTCTTGGGGCCCCTTGCCCTCCCACAGTAATTTTGGAAGGAGTAAAGTAAAGCACAGTGGCTAAGTGCTAGCTCTGTGGGTTTCAGTTTTCACACAAATACGCACATAGAAATGGATGATCTTTAAGACCCACAATTGCTGGGTTACGATTATCATGTGTTTTACCATAATGCATATTAGTGGCTTAACCGCTAAAGGCAGCTAAGATAAAGGTTTCTAACAGTATATGTAAGTTATGTTGCTGTTCTTTCATTTATCCATTAAACATTTATAGACTATCTACCACGCACACAGCCTCGGAGAAGCAGAGAATATTTAAGGTGATGTTGTTATGTTCTGAGAAGGGGAATAAAGCATACTCATGTGACAGCTGTATACCAGTTCTGATTAGGGCAGTTAAACATGTTTAAGTGAAGCTTATAAACATTTAAAAATTCTATTCTTTAAGAACACCTACCCTTACAGATTTCTTTCCTCAACTGTGTACTTAAAAACTCCTTCCACTAAAGAAAGTTACAAGGCTGAGAAAAAAAATGACTTATCTCACTACAACAGAATATTTCTTGATGACATTGTTGAGAACAAATTACTGAATGTCTGCAAAAAGAAGGAGCCAGAAAACTATAAAAGCACTACTTAATCTAAGTATTTTATTTGACAATGGTATTCTAAACTTAAGATATCGAGTTTTTTTCCACCACTGGAAAAATTGTGATGGGAAATAAACCTCAAAAGTCCTATTAAATACAGCCAACACAGGGCACCCTGGATGTGTTCACATTGGTTTTCATGCCGTTTGATTTTAGAGACACTTGACTGTAGTGCAGGAGGGAGGGCAAGTTCTGACCAGGAGAACTCCTGCTGACCTCAAAGCTCCTTTGGGCTCTTCTCCATTCCCAAGGATTCGATCATTTTGTCTTCACTAAACAGTTACGAGGCAACAACAGACCAATCAATGTGGTCAAGCAAGTATGTCAGATGACGCACATAATGGCTAATAACTTTAATTTGATTTAGCGTGTATCAAGCACTTCGCTAAAAAGGCATAGGCATTTTTTCACGTGCACTAATGCATTTGATCCTCACTGCCAAACTAAGAAGCAGGTATTATTATTCCCATCTTAGAGATGAAAGATGGAGGCTTAGAGGTGTTGAGTAACTCCTCAAAGCAACAAAGCTAGTAGAGTGCAATTCTGGACCTCAAAGCCCACTCCTCACTGCTGGAGAACACAGACTCTGCGAAGAGGCAGAGGCAAGGCCAAATTAAACAATGGCCAAGGAGGGTGACCAGCACCGATAGAGTCTGATTGATTTAAAGTCTCTTCCTCATCGTTACACTAGAACGCTACACCATCACTCGATGAACGCATCTGTTGAAAGAAAACTGTTTTCCCTAAGATACAAAACAAATACGTCACCCCTTCAATTCATACGGTTGTTCCTTCAAGTAAACAAGAGTCAGCCGAAGTGAAGGCAGCAAGTTTCACGGTCGACAACCAGCAAACCATCCCCAGCTAAGTACCTGGACCTGCAAAGTCATTAGTGGTCTTCATAAATATAGATGCCATTCACAATGCAATCGTTGGACAATTTCACAACCTTCTTACAATTCAGAAACCTACAGGCTTAGAAGAAACTACTGGACAAAGGCAAAGAGCAGATTCTTCTGGCTAATGTCTAACCTGAGTTGTTTTCAAAGCAGCGGCTTTCCTGGATTCTCTTCTGAACAGTTGGGGAACCCAATGAAAGGTTCACTCTGCTTAATTTAATGTCACGGCTACCAATGCTGTTTAACCTTCTTCCTGGTGATAATAAAAGAGAATCTGATGTATTGTATATCACTTAACAGAAGCACCCGGGAACATTAAGGTAGAATAAGACAACAGGCCCACGGCCCATGTAAATTCAAATCCATGGAAAATGATGGACGCCTCTTAACATCTACAAATGTATATATCTTTCAGCCCATTTTAATGAACTGACTTATAAAGAGATTAACCTTCTTAGTCTGAATAGCAACTCACTCGAAATTTATTTTCCTGTTGCTGTCTGTGCAGGGGTAACTGAGAGAGAATTCAGTCTATCAAGAGACAACAACTTCTCTTATCCTATCCCTGCTATCAAGCTAAGAATCTAGCTCCTAATATACATGGAGAAAAATGAATTACTCAGAAGAAGTGCACATAATTCTGAAGACAGTGCTCTATTCTGTGTAAATAAATTCCAATCGGCTTTATTTTTTTTAGCGGCCTAGAAAAAAATACTTGCTTTGTAATCACCACCATCACTAGGTATTTGATACATACGCAAGGAGGAAAAAATTTTTAGAAGTTTAGTCAAGTCTTCCACATCAGAGCAGACAAGCTTCTAGCCCAGGAAGGAAATACCAAATGGAACCTTCTCATACCCACAGAATCAGGATACCTTCTACCACCATCTGCTCACTCAGATCTAAACAGCAAGCAGATGGTACAGTAGTTTGAAAGTTAACTTCAACAGGGCATCTCCCTGGAGCTCTAACCAGAATCCTTGACAGTGGAAGGATTCGGCCTCAGCTTTTTACACTTTCAGAAGCTAAGGTCTGTCTTCCATTCAGTTCTCAGCACCTGGGCTCTACACTCACTGTCCAGTCACTTTGTGTGTGGGGTCCAGTGACCTCCCTAACCACTCTCCAGGACATTCCACAGGGTCCTTGTCTCTGGTACTTGAGTCTTCTGCATGCTTATTGTTTATCATGTTGTCTTTTCCACATATTTTATTCCACTTTTATCAGCACCTGAAAATATGCAATCTTTGTTTACTTCAAAAACAACCTTTGTCAAGAGTTCATGTGGTCTTTTAAAAACTTGTCTGGCTCTTAAAAGTTACCCTTAAATAAAAGGTTTTTAACTTGTTTAAAAAGCTCTTTATTTAGGTTACTGGTTTATATATTTTTATGCAATGTTTTTTACAGTAAAATGGAGCATGTTGGATCCAAAGTCTTAGGATATTCTTTCCTGGACAAAGGATTGTGGTCTACGGGTTAGAAGACTCTGCCTGACTCTGCCCAACCCGTAGGACTCTTGAGAAGCTGCACACTTTGAATGCTTTTAATCTGCTCTGACAGTCAAGACTCTCAACCCAGGACCTGCACCCACACTTAAGCCACAAATCCAATGTCAGGCTGGGGACTGGAGCACGGCACCTTGAAGGAAAGCAGAGGCCAGGAAGGAAGGCAAGCAGTAGACCTTTCAAGGACATTTCTTAGGAACAAAGCTCAGGCAAGGAGATGACTGGGATTGCCCTGTGCCTGATTTCCAGGACCAGGCCTCTTTCCTGTTCACTGGCTTCCGCTAAATTTAGCTGGAAATCTTCCAGTCAGTTCCGACCTTTATCTGAGCCCACTCTATCTGTGCAATATTCTCTTTATGCTACTGTTAGAACCGAAGACACTCATCTGGGATCCGGCTTAGACTAGTAGTTAAGAGCCTGGAGCCAGACTGCCTGAGTTTGAATGCTGACTCAACTACCTCCTCTGTGGCCTCGAGCGATTTATTAAACTCCTGTGTCTCCGTTTCCTCATTTGCAAAGTGGATGAATAAGAACCTTCCACTCAGCGGCAGGTACTGAGTGAGTTACTCTGTGTAGGCACTGGACAGTGGCTGGCACACAGTAAGCCCCAGCTATTACTAACACCTGCCTCCCTTCTAGTGCTAAGCGTCGTTGTGAGACCACCGCCGCCGGCCCATGTCTCTGGCCCTCTGCAGCGGAGCAGAGTGGCTGCTCTGGCCCCTGCCTCCAGCACTGCGATGGCAGACAGGGCTGCGCTCCACATTTGTGCTGTCTCCCCTGGTCCTATGCATACGCAGCTCACAGGCTCTTCAGCCTCGCTTTATGGGCTGCTCTGCTCTCAGCCATACACACTAACACTGGTAAGTCACAGCTTCCACTGAGTGAAGCCTGACTACTGCATCAAGCACTGAACGCCAGCAAAGAGGATCTGTGAAATGGGAGTAAAAACCAGCCGAATACAAATGGGTAAGACGATTCAAAGGAAAGGGAATGCCTGTGTTTCGGAACAGCACTGACTCAGTGTGTACACACTTTGACTACTCTTTGTAAAGTGACTAGTGACCCTCTGGCCGCTAATAAACACTGAATTTAGGCCAAAACAGCATATTTATTTATTCAGCAAATATTTGAATGTTTCAGACACTGAGCTATAATGGAGAACAAACGATAGATAAGAAGCAAGAAAATAAATAAAATCATTTCAAATGTGTTAAGGGTGATGAAGGAATGATTGGATGGTTAGGGAAGGCCTCTCTGAAGAATAGGTGTTTAATTAATAATGAATGAGGGCCAGCCATGGTTAGAGGATGAGCATTCTAGAAAAAGGGGACGTGCATGCAAAGGCCCTGTGGTAGAGATGAGAAAAATATTTTTTAAAAAATAGAGCACAGTTAGAAAGAAGAGTGTTAGGCATCAAGTCTGTATCTACCTCACACCAGCTTGGTGATTAGGTTCATGTGATCCCTTCCAGCTCTAAAATTCCATAAATGTCTCTAGGAAGTGATGTACTGATTGGTACAGATAAGGCAGATTATGCTGGCTCTAGCACTCTGGACTGACTATAAAAAATGCCAGAGGAAGTCAGCTCAGTAGATGACATGCATAAGCAATCATCTGCTTTCATCACAAGAATAAATAAGATGAACTGGATTTCAGAAGCTTTGTTGTGTTCTGGTTAGTCAAAGAAAGAGTAAAGTGGTCATAGACAATTCCCCCACCTCCACAATGTAAAAGACCCCAGGACTTGAGGATGGAGGTGATGTGGAGAGAGAAAGTGGGACCTGGAGATGACACCACAGACAAGCAGATCCATGAATGACCTGGCGTTTAAAAAATCATTTAAGAAAGTTTAAACTCCAAAGGCTATCCAAGAGTATCAGTCAAACTGCTCTGCAGGGGCTTTGAAACAAACACCCTTTTCAAGTCCCTTCTGAAAAATTCATTTCCAATTATGAAGACAACTCCAATATTTCAAGTAAAATTTCCTCTTAATGAGGGAAGAGAAAGAGTCTGGGGACAGATGAACTCAGTTGCCTGGCTAAGTATTTAATTTCTCACTTAGGTTGGCAAGTCAAGACAGACAGCCTTAGTTCGTACATTAATATTTATGAAAAATGGCACAACGTTCCATTTGGAAAGAAGATCTGGGGGAAATGCTATATCCAGCAATGGCAGCCCAGACTCTCTGGACTGCTACATGCTGGAGTAGGTGTGCCCCTCAACACAGAAGGTAAACTCCCAATTAATGTGGAATTTATGTTGTGAAAATATCTTTACAGATAAATTGCTCAAATGGAGGCCTCGGAAACCATAGCAACTATACATTTTAATTAAAGTTTGCAGCTTGAAAGGAAAACCTTAAATAATTGGTGCCTCCCAGTCTTTGCTGAATTGGCTTAGCTACGGGATACACAGGCTTTTAATAACAGGAAAAGAAAAATCTTCCACTTTACCATCTTCCAATTACTACGTGCATCTCTTAGAATGTGAGATAGCCTGAGTTAATTCTCCAATGTATGAAGCTAAAATATGCCCTCTGAATAGAAAGTCCGTTGGAACACAAAATAGAAAAAAAAATTATAACTCTGGCTTAGGAATCTTCTTCCAGCCACGGGTAAGACACACACAAAAGACATTTTAAAAACCTTTTGACAACTACCATTAATACTTTCAATTTATTGAATGCCACTGACGTATGTTTATCATAGAAAAGTGACATTTTGCTATTTTGTGAATAACTGCCTGAAACAGAAGTGGAAATCTTTAACCACACACTCATTCAACAAATATTTATGGACAGTCAACCACGTGTCTGTACTGAAGACAAATATCCTAATAGAATATATTAATAGAACATTCCTGTACTACGTGCTTTCTGGACACTTTGTTTTATTCTCACAATAGTATCGTAACTATTCAACAGAGAGGGTGATAGGGATCTAGCAAAGGTTAGTGACTTTTTCCAAGTCAGGTACTAAGATTGGGTCTACAATTGCAAACCAGTTCAAGGCTTCAAGAGAACTGGTCGGTTAGCTTCATCAACAGCCTATCAATTTCTGTCAATAGTAACAATGCCAAAAATAAAACTCAGGTAGATCACTGGAGTGATCTATCTGGGCACTCAGCAGGAGAAAAAGGTCCTTTGTGTGGGTCCTCGAGCCCAGTCAAAAGCAGAAATAAAATTCTGTGGCTCTAAATATACAAAAAAAAAAAAAAAAGTCCTAGATGGGATCAGGTTGGTTTTGTCCCTAATATCCAAGAACAGGTTATAGGAGAACAATATAAATGCCCATATGATCATATAAGCGTCCTGGCAAAGGTTAACAGTTAAATGCCATCCAACCCATATTTGGCACTGGGGCAGTTCTTGGAATGATTCCAAAAGGAAACAGGCAACATTTTATTTGAAATTTATCGTCTCCTTGGCTATCAACTGATCCAAATATCTATCTAAGTTCTTTTAACAAATGTCTCAGGAATGTATTGCTATTATTTATTATTAGCATTGTGCTCCCCTGTCACCACTCTATCTGGTTCCAGGTCTGCCAACACCAAGTCCAGCACTGAGCCGACTCCTTCTAGGTGGTCTGTGCACCGCCACCAAGCTGGGAAAGTTCCAACTTTCAACTAAACAGGGAAGCTGGGATTTGTTATTTTTTTCTGTCTGAGGTGGCTCCGTTTACACATTCATTGTCTCCGGTCCTACACATCCACTTGCCACCTCAGAGAGGAAGTTCCCATGATCACCCCCTGCTACAAAACACACAGCCTAGCACTCAACAGGGTTTCAAAAGTCTTTTCTTTGAGGAGGTCTGATTTACTTATGCTTTTGCCCATTTAAACATTGGCCCTTTTCTTTGTAAAATCTATAAATCCCACCTATCTTACAGTAGCGGGCCCTCAAGTCCTTCCATCTCGGCAGTCCTTCCAACTCCCTTGACTAAGTTAGTCTGTCATGGTCACTCCTGTCTCTGAATTCATACCATACACTGCCTTAACTCAATGAAATGCTATGTAGAGTAACACTGGATTCCATTCTCATGTATCCGTATGGCGGTTTTACTTCCCCAGTTGTGTCAGTTCCTTGAGGGCAGGAGCTTGGTTGATATCCCACTATGTCAGGCACAATGATAGACACGTGGTATAAGCTGCATAAATACTTGCTATGGGGGTAAATATTTTCAGTCTCAAAGTCATTTCCATAGCTTGATTCAATCACTAAAAAAATAGTCACTTTTACTTCCACCGAGTTGTTTTATGAAATTTCCCCATTCTCAAAAGGCCACTGGGAAAAAAGTTATTTATGCAAAGTGCAGCCTGAGAAAACAATTAGTATTTTTTTCCTATTCTTGATTAGAAAATATTTAAACAGATTGCATTGAAGAAACTACCTCAGCCAACCCCATGGGAGGTGGGGTGAGTGGGCAGAATTCCAAAAGTTTATTTGTAAATCACTTGTTGGGAAAGAGGAAAACACGTTCCCAGTGACTGAAATAATGCCCTGTGTCGGGGGTTCATTTTCCAGAAGATGTAACAGATGCAGCAAAAGGGGCTGAGAGGAAGAGAAGCGGCTTCGGGGAGGCTGACTTGACTCCCCAACACCAGGGCTCTGGGAAAGGAAGGAGGAACAATCACAGGCACCCTCCACACCCCTTCCTCTAAATCATGATTGGGAATCAGGGACCAGTGCTCCGGGGCTGGGGGACAGGAAATTCCAAACAGCAGCGAGTCTCCACTACAACTTTCAAGACGGAAGGGATACCAAGTTAAAGTAGAAAGGAAAGGACCCCTTGTGGCTCCACAACTGGACAAGCCATTTGTGTATCTGCAGCCTCATAAATGAGCAGTGGATATACTCAGGGTATCCTCCACTGGCAGGCATCTGGGAGATCAGTGAACCCAGTCTTCCTCAGACTGTGCGCTTCCAAGCTCGAGATTCCCTCACCAAGTCAACAGCTGTCCGGGGGAAAAGACACGCTATGGTCAATCAGTCTGAGAACCACTAGGTTAAATAAAAGTCATCACAGGTCACCACTGGCTACTTGAAGATAATAACAAATACTGTAAATCTTGTCAATGTTGAAGGTAGACCATGCAGCATTTCCCAAACTATTTTAACACAGAACGCTTTTCCCAAAGGACAACACCATGCAGGTCATAGGTTGGAAAATGCACCTCAAACCATCCTCTGCATTTTACAGATGAGGCAACTGAGGCCTAGAGAAGCAAAATAATTTCTGCAGACAGCAGCGTTAATATGTGGAAGAACAGGGATGAGACTCAGCATTTTCCTACTCCAGGTCAGCACTCTGTCTTCAGAGCACCTCTCAGCTCCCAACTCCAGGTTCCGTTTTGTTAGGCAGCCCCACCTTCTCTCTGCACCATCCCGAGGCTCTGCCTTCCCCGCTCCCTCCACAGCTAAGTGTCCAAGCTCATTTAAGAGCTTGCCTCCTGGCCCTCATCTCTCCTACTTAATATCAGATCTAATCTCAACTGCCAGCCCATCTGGATCTCTGCAGATTACCTGCCGCTGGAATCCCCATTGCAAGGTGGCTGATCACCAGCCAAAACACACCCGCTGCCCTAAACAACCCTTTTCAGTGCTGATTACTGCCTGCAGCAACACCATCTCCTGACACCACACGCTGGGTCCCTCCACAGGCCCAGGGCTGACTATCCGACCAGAAGGCTCCCCAGCCCCTGCTGGGTGCAAGCAAAGTCCCTGCCCTCCCTGTGAATACCTAGTACTCACATCCCATTCCTGTTCCTCTGCCACCCAGCTAGCTATTTGTTGCCACAGGCAACATCATGTACCCGTGCCTGTAGGACAACCTTCTGCCACGGCAAGTATCCATGGCAACCAGATGAGGCCAGCAAATAGAATTAAACTCCACAGATAATTCCCCGAAGTTAGCTTAGCCAATAGATGATTTATCAGAGCAATGAACATTTGGCAAAACTGAGTCTATTGGGCTCCAAATCCTCTTTGTTGTATCATGGTCTGCTGGGCAAAGACATGGCTTAAAGTGAGAACCTGGAAAAGGGAAACAGTAGTCCCAGGCTTGACTGACCTAGAGAAAAAAACACTGCCTAGGAAATGAAACAAGTGAGGGCAGGATGCAAATCATTTTCCATGGCAGGATATTAGTTCTCCTTATTCCCACTTAAAATTCAACTAAAGTTATCGAGGGCCTATGATGCACCAGGTAATATAAGGAACATAAAGAAATACAACACACATGAGATTTGCACAGGCTATTAGGAAAGTAAAACTGAAATGTATACAAAGATAAATATGATATAAATGACTATCAAGATGAAAACAGAAGACAAAGTTACCACAAAAAAGAACATGACTAGCGGCCAACTGGTTGATACAAACAATAACAGCCACGAACAGTCAGGCGATAAAATGACAACTGCTCATCTCTGCTCACAACAAAAGACTTTGTCAGGATACAAAAGACAGTAAGACCATCTGACTCATCAATCCTTCGATCAAATGAGCATGTTAAACCCTGACCCAACATGAGGGTTAAACAGCATGGTGTATATGAAGCATTTTGGAAGCATAAAGAACTCTACAAACTTAGTTATCATGCTCTTGTATTTCAGGATCAAAACCTAGACCACCAAGTCTATTCTCTTCATGTGAAACTCCAGAAACATATCAAGTCAGCTTCAGGACTGGTGAATACTGTCAGATTTTCAAAATTAGAGATGAAAGTGATTAGCACAGAGTAGGCACTCAATAAATATCAAATAAATGAATGTTAAAATGAAAGCGCTGTGCAGACAGTACTTCCTTTTCACCAAGTTAAAATCCTTAAGATCACTTTATGAAGTGGTACCACATAAAGCAATCATGTTTTCCCACTGAGACTATACAGTAATTGGATGCTTATTTCTGACCAAGGATTCGGTATTACAGCTGTCACAAATACGATCTACAATGTCATAAAAGCAAAGATAGAATAATCATAAGTCTTCATAGTCATGGAAAGCACTAAGGTTCTTCTTCAAAGTCTATAATAGGGGCAGCATGCACGGTACACACTGATTACACAAAGGGCCCAATTCATCATAAATTGTACCTACATCAGAATA
This sequence comes from Phocoena sinus, assembly GCF_008692025.1. Lineage (NCBI taxonomy): Eukaryota > Metazoa > Chordata > Mammalia > Artiodactyla > Phocoenidae > Phocoena > Phocoena sinus. The sequence continues at coordinate 47,477,117 of NC_045775.1, read as the reverse complement.
CAACCCCATTACGTTATAAATGTAAACCCAAACCACTGTGGTAACTATAATAAACATGTAATTAAAAATGATTTCCTTGCTTTTTTAGCACTGTCTCCAGGTACTCAAACTCAGTCCAAGAAATTCTGATTTAGGCTCCCATTTTCTCCCGATAAATGTCTCATAACAGACAGAGTCATTCTAAATCATTCCATCAACTGAGAGCTGCCATTTAAAGAAGGTTTTAATGGATGTTTACTAGTGATAATGACAGTGATGATGGTGCTTCCACACCCCAAAATTTACTCTTTAGGTTACCGTTACCCCAATGCTTCTCTTTATTTGCTCCTACCTCCTGCTTCAGACACAGTTCGAAAAGCAAATGCCCAACATCACACCTCAACAGCGCCACCAGGAAGCAAGTGTCCCGACCCTCCTGTCTACTGCAGTCTCCACTTTATCAGCCTTCTGAGTGCAGCAGCGCTTCTCAAGTATTAACGTGCATTCAAGTCACCTTTGGATTGCCTTAAAGTGTAGATTTTTGGTTCAGTAGTTCCAGGCTGAGATGACAGTCTTGTTGCTAGTCCGGGGACTGCCCCTGAGATAAAAGGTATTATAGCGCTATGGATGCTTGAATCCTTGCTCTGCCCTCTACCAGCTGTGAGACCTTGAGCAAGTCATTCAGCCTTTAGAGCTGGTTTCACAACTGCAAAGGGGAATTTCTACTGCTCCATTCTTAGAATTACTGTAAAGGTGAACTGAACTCACATAGAAGATCTTAGCATGGTGCCTGACACATGGTTCGATTCTCATTAAATATTAGTCACCATCACTTTACTGCAAAGTCATCAAAACCAACCAAAACAGGACAATCCTTAACAGATCATTAGCTTGAGCTCTCAGAAGCAATCTGTAAACAATTCTTACCAGAATTTCTAGAAGCCAGCAAAAGCCAAAATCCTATGTTTAAGTATTGATGGAAAAAGGCACTGGGACCTGAGGGATGGTGTGAATGCTGCAGCGTGATGAGGGCAGGAGGGAAATGGGAAACAGTCAAAGAAGGCTGCCCCTGATGACTAACCCTAGAGTTTGAGACATTAAAGTTTGTACTCTCTTCCTCTGTCTCTTTCCCTGAGCCTTATCACCAGAGAGGACCAAGAATTCTGAAGAATTTAAAAAACTGGAACAAAATACAAATCAAAATTATTCTCTCCCTCCTATATTTCAAGTCAAACATACCAGCAAGTAAGAATAACATATCCATGGAAATGTCTAAGGACACTGCCACTGAACTTACAGGAAATCTGGGTAGAAAATGTCATAGTTGACATTCTCTCCCTAAATTAAAAGTTGCCAGCACTGCAAGGATCAAGAGTTCCTTGAAGGTATGAATTCAAGAGAGAGACAAACGGCTCAAGCTGTACGATGAATAGGGATTCAACAGTCTTCATTTTCTGTCTACTCACACCTGTAAACCTCATGTGAAAAACTCGACAGGACTAATCCTTCCTTCCTAAGAAGCACGTGCCGTTTTCCATATGACCTGGCTTCCATCTTGCTTCCTGGAAGAATTCCTGGCTGCTGCTTTTTCTCAGCGGTACACAGTGCTGCAGACCTCACACACTTAGATGTGAAGGGAACAGCTTTAACGGTAGGAATCTCATTTTTCTTTTTCCACTTTTGGGGCATTCTTAAATGAGCATTCTCAGATGTAGCCATATAAAAACTTAAAAAAAAAACTTCTAATAATCAGTCAGAGCAATACTAAACCCAGGGAACATGAAATCAATTAAGAATGTGCTCAGATAAGCCAATAAAGTGAAGCGGAAAGAGATCAATTTTTTGTTTTCTTTGCTTGATTGGTCTGGTCGGATTGATTTGGTTCTTAATATAAAATCATCGTGGTCCAACTTTGTAAGGGCCTTGTTATAAGTTAGAATAAAAGAAATCCATTTTATCTAAACAGAATTGCCCTGATTCCTGTTGTGTCCCACATGAACCCTGGGACTTCTTGTTGCTTCTGGCAGCTGCAGTTGACAGGAGTAACAGAAAGGTAGATTCCAGCAAAGATAATACTAACCTCGACAGCATCCTAAACTGATCTTTGATCCACTAGAAACTGCTTCCTGTATTGGGGGGCAACCCTCCTCTCTGGACTTGTCCCCCCACTTGTCAAAATAAGCAAACATCTGCTCAACAATCAGTTGCATCAGTGAACATGGCCATGACATTTCATCCAAGGCATGTCCCTGTCTCCCCTGAGACTATAAGTATGTAGGTTAAACAGTAGTTGGAACCGGAGACAGCAAATGACTCCAGCCCTGCCACAGTTGGATGGCACCAGGAATATGCCACTTCTTTAAGTCTCTTGTTCTTCATATGTTATACGGGGTAAACTGAGGTTCTTGGTGCGAACAGTATGACTCCTCCAGGGCCTTGTACAAATATACAAGGAGGAAAAAACCCACCCTTTTTCTCTATCAGGCAGAGTGTACATTATATTATAAAAACTCAAGAAGCAACCCTAACGTCTAGACATGGAGCTAGACTTACATTCAGCCAACCGTGCTGTGATGAAGCCAACCTCAATCCCCACTGCCAAAACCCCAGGTCCTCTCGGAAGCATTCAGCTTTCCAGTTAACATCCTTTCCTGCCTTCAGCTAACACAATAGTCAAAGTCAGTGACAACTTTCCCAAGGGGATACGTGATGGCTTATTTGTTCAAATCCTTCCTAAAGCTATTTAACAAATGTTGACAGTCAAAACATGAACCAATAACAAGTAGGCTCATTTCTCCAGTTCAAATTGCCCCAAAGTTTCTTTCTTCCTAACATCTTTATTGGAGGATAAATGCTTTACAATGGTGTGTTAGTTTCTGCTGTATAACAAAGTGAATCAGCTCTACGTATACATATATCCTCATACCCCCTCCCTCTTGCCTCTCCCTCCCACCCTCCCTATCCCACCCCTCTAGATGGTCACAAAGCATCGAGCTGATCTCCCTGTGCTATGTGGCTGCTTTCCACTAGCTATCTATTTTACATGTGGTAGTGTATATATGTCCATGCCACTCTCTTACTTCGTCCCAGCTTACCCCTCCCCCTTCCCATGTCAAGTCCATTCCCCATGTCTGCATCTTTATTCCTGTCCTGCCCCTAGGTTCTTCAGAACCTTTTTCTTTTAGATTCCATATATATGCATTAGCATATGGTATTCGTTTTCCTCTTTCTGACTTACTTCACTCTGTATGACAGACTCTAGGTCCATCCACCTCAGATGATTATCCACCTACAGATAACTCAATTTCGTTTCTTTTTATGGCTGAGTAATATTCCATTGTATATATGTACCACATCTTCTTTATCCATTCATCTGTCGATGGACACTTAAGTTGCTTCCATGTCCTGGCTACTGTCAATAGAGCTGCAGTGAACATTGTGGTACATGACTCTTCTTGAACAATGGTTTTCTCAGGGTACATGCCCAGTAGTGGGATTGCTGGGTTGTATGGTAGCTCTATTTTTAGTTTTTTAAGGAACCTCCATACTGTTCTCCATAGTGGCTGTATCAATTTACATTCAAAGTTTATTTTCAAAATCACTTTTATTATTAACCAAATGTTACATACAATCTTGTCACCTCTCCCATCAGCATCACCATTACTTTCTGAGCAATATTTTATACAGTGCCATTAGATAAGTTAACACTATATCATAAAACATTTTAGAAACTGAGCCTGTGATACCAACTAGGGTCTGTGAAGCTTTTATGATCATTAAGCTGGCAGTCTCACTATGTTGCAAGCTGAAGTTCATAAAATTTATTTACAGAACAGCTGTATTTGCGTAGTTGCCTATCAGATTTAAGAGCTGGTTCTGAAGTCAAGAAAGAAATTTAATTTTAACCATTACAAGGACTCATGTCATAAGCCACGTATTTTCTTTCTTCTAAAGTCTTCAAACAAGAAATAAGATCTAAAATTTTACTCTGTAGTTACCTTCTTATGAAAAAACTTTGACACAGGGACTTCCCTGGTGGCACAGTGGTTTTAAGAATCCACCTGCCAGTGCAGGAGACACAGGTTCGAGCCCTGGTCCGGGAAGGTCCCACATGCCGCACAGCAGCTAAGCCTGTGCGCCACAACTACTGAGCCTGAGCTCTAGAGCCCTCGAGCTACAACTACTGAAACCCGCATGCTAGAGCCCGTGCTCCGCAACAAGAGAAGCCACCGCAATGAGGAAGCCCGCGCACCGCAACGAAGACCCAACACAGCTAAAAATAAATAAGTAAATAAATAAAAATTTTAAAACAGTTTTGACACATAAATTCATATTCTACGTTCTTTTCTCTTTTTTCCCCACAGAAGGAACGCCTAGGTTTCCATCTAAGCAAAATAAATCTTAACTCTCAACACAGAATTACCGTATTAATAATATTTTCAGGTTATTTCTATAGGAAGCATTCTCAAGGTCTAGTTTTGAGTCTAGAACTTTGGGATCTAGGGAAGCCACCTCTCCTTTCCACCTCCAAAAGGGAATTCTGGTTTGTAAAGGAGAAGACTCCCCTAGCTTTCCCAAAGGTACAGCCTTCTCTCTCTCCAGGCAATAGCCTGTAAGTTGCAAGGCTAGGACTGCATCGACTCCAAGGCCAAAGAAACTTGCTTTGGACTGTACAGTGCACCGTGAACAGATTCAGTGAGACTGCAGATCTGCCAAAGGCCTGGACTCAGTGGACATCTAATAAATACCAGTTCTCTTTCCTTCCACTCACAAATAATTGCCTTTCTGGCTGAAGCCCCCTCCTTGCTTTCAGTGAATGGTAGTATCAACAGTGAATAAACCCGACATAAAACATCCACAGTAGGTATTATTAGGTTCAGTTTTCCAGTTGAGGGAAAGTGACGTTCAGGGAAATTAAGTCTCCCCAACCCTCACTAACATTCAGATAACTAGAAGATAGCAGTCAGGATTTGAACCCAGATCTTTCCGAGTCCAAAAGAAAGTTCAATCTTGTTAACTCCCATCTTAAGTGGATCTTCACACTTGCACAGTGCCCTAAGGAAATTCCCGTTCCTGAGATGACACTGGCTGAACCCAGAACCCTTGCATGTATCAACTGATGAGAGCTCCCCCAACACTGTCTTCCATTTTAGTACAAAATAGTTAAGGCGGGAACAAGGAGTTCTTCCTACAGAGGTATAGACAGCCCAAAGTCAGTTTCAGAACAGAAACATTCTAATGAACATCAATTAAATCTCTCTCTTGTGGAAGCAGCTCAGATGTTCTTCTTTGGTAGAATGGATGAACAAATTGTGGCACATCCAGACAATGAAATATTACTCAATGCTAAAAAGAAATGAGCTATCAAACCATGAAAAGACATGGAGGAATCTGAAATCCATATTATTAAGTGAGAGCAGCCAATCTGAAAAGGCTACATACTGTATGATTCCAACTATGTGACATTCTGGAAAAGGCAAAGCAATGGAGACAGTAAAGAGATCAGTGGTTGCCAGGAGAGGGGTGGGGGGATGAACAGGCAGCACACAGAGGATTTTTAGGGTGGTGAAAGTAACCTACGTGATATTAAAATGATGGATATCTGCTATCACACTTTTGTCCAAACCCACAGAATGTACAACACGAAGAATGGACCCCAAGGTAAACTATGGACTTGGGGTGATTACGATGTATCAATGTAGGTTCATCAGTTGTAACCAACGTACCCCTTTGATGAGAGATGTTGCTAGTGCGGAAGGCTATGCATGTGTGGGGCAGGGGGTAGCTGGGAAAACTCTGTACCTTTCTCTCAATTTTGTTGTTAAGTCTAAAACTTCTCCAAAATATAAAGTCTTGGGGGGGCAAAATGCCTCATTTGAAAAAAATGTCTGAAAATGGTGAACTACACGGCCTTCTCATGATTAGCTTGAGGAAATGTCGAGATTTGCCCACAATGGTTTGGGCTGCTGTCAAACCACCAGGTCATGTCCTTAAACGTCTAGTCATGCTATGAGAGTAAAAACAGGACGCTCTCGGAGTGAATGAACTTCAGAATGGGAGTGACTCATGTAAAATGTGCTTCCTGAAGACATTTAAGTGTTTGCTACTGACAATGACGTCATGAGGGCTGTGTTAAGAAAGGCCTTTCTTCCCTGCATTGTTACTCACACGAAGCTTACCTCAACTGTCAACTGCCGCTGCTCAAAGCACTCAAGAAGTCAATCCTATATATGAGTCATATCCACCTCTCTGTACATAACAGATGTATCTGGAAAAGATGTTTTTTGCTCTGGGTAAATCAAAGTTTCTTTATGTCAAATCATTTTATATCAGGTTTGCTTTAGTCAAAGGTATTATTACACCTTCTGCAGCAAAGCCGGAAGCAGGCAGGAACATGTTGACATTGGAAGGAACAGAACTACAAAACAACCGTTATCGGCTGTTGTATCAACTTTGCTTCACTGCAGGCCAGTGCTGGGATACACTCGGGCTGTGTGTGCGTCCTGCTCTTTCCACTTGAGCCATCACTGGATCCACCATCTTGCTTGCTAAGTAAAACAGCCCAGATACGGACAAGGCCTGGGCCCTGAAGCCACAGAAACATTTGTTCTGATCGTGGTGCTGCCAATTATTAGGTACACTACTTTTAATCTCCCCGACTCTCAGTTTCCTCACCTGTAAGATGAAGGTAACAATATTTTGTAGAACTGCTGTAAGCATAAGAAATAAATAACTGGTACAAAATAATCAACAATAGGCTAAGTATTATTACTTTTACGTGCATACGTCAACAAAGAAGGGCAAACCCAAAGTCTCCACGCATCAGTGTCACTCAATAGAAGAAAAAGGGCCATTTATTCAGCAGATATTGGTTCATTAAGTTTCTAGACTACCTCTTACCATTGGGCAAGGCACCAGGGTCACTCCTACGGATGAGTGAGGCCTGCATGGAGCTTGACTCCACTGAAAGGCTGATCTGATTACACTGGCCTTAAACCCAGCTTTTTTAAAGCACAGATGATAATTTCTGTGTTATGGAATTAATATATTTCATCACAGTGAATTTCATTATTTACTACTTTTCTTGTTTTGCATACTTAAAAGCAGGCAATCCCTTTAACTGGTAAGACTACAACATGCAAGGAAGTGAAGAAAAATGAGTTTAAAAACATTTATAATAAACTACTCAAAAAGACTCCAATTTCAACTATTCAAGGCACAGGAAGTAAATTATGAAGATGACCCCCTTAGATTTCTTTGGTTTGGGCTGAAGTTCTAGAAATTCTTTAAATGTTTAACCTTATCTCCAGCTTAAAAATCTAAATTATTAAGAAAGTCACATGAATTTTGAATCTAGCAAAACCACTCATTCTGAATTTTCAATCAATCAACCTGAATTAGGCAAAATGCCTTTCTAAGATAACAACAGCTAGGAAAGAGAAAAATGTAACCCACTTTGGATGATAATCACATTGAGTCTGGCAGTATCTTACTAGATCATCTCGTCTGGAAGGACAGGTGCTGCTGCATCTTGCTCACTGCTATAACTCAGCAGCCAGCCCAGCCCTGGCACATAGTAGGTGTTCAATAAATATCTATTGCCTAACCAAGTGTCAAACATGCTCACTTGAAATTTTATTACAGATGGCAGCTCTCCAGCTAGAAACAGTATGGACTATGCTATGGACTGAATGTCCTCAAATCCCTAGGGTGAAGCCCTAATCGGCCCCCCATGTGATGGTATTTGGAGGCGGAGCTTTTGAAAGGTAATTAGGTCATGAGGGTGGAGCCCTCATGAACGGGAGTAGTGCCCTTAAACGAAAAACACGAGAGATGATCTCTCTTCTCTCTCTAGCATGTGTGGATACAACAACCAGAAAGAGGACTCTCACCAGAATCCTATCATGCTGGCACACTGATCTTAAGACTTCCAGTCTCTAGAACTGTGAGAAATAAGATTCTATTGTTAAGCTACTTAGTCTGTGATATTTTTGTTATAGCAGCCCAAGCTATGACAGGAGGTTACTACATGCAATAAACACAGTAAATAAAACATTTCTAAGTCATTATTTTCACGACTTAAACTCACACCACCACAATTTCTCTGACCTTATTAAATTAGACATATGATTGTGTAAGTGGTCATGCAATGAGTTAAAATTTGAATATTTCTATAAAACATTTTCATTCCAACTCAAAAATTGCCATTAAGAGAGACAAATTTTTCTGTGCTGAAGTGTCACAGAACTTATAGTATAGAAAGAGAGGCCATGACCATCCTGTTCATAACCATATCATTTAGCACAGACTGGCACATAAGAATTTAATACAATTTTTGTGAAGAAAGTGAAAGAAGAAAAAAAGAGCATGAGAAAGGAGGGAATCTCTTCTTGGAACAAGTTTATAGTTCGACTGAAAAGAAATGTGTCAATCTTCAAATTGTCATTTTGGGTACCTAATGTCTTTATCTTGGAAACAGGGGTACGTGATTATTAAATCGGCAATGCTGACTAGAGAACAAGAAGCACTCTACACAGAATTAAATTCAGTAATTAATCAAAGCCAATGTGCCCACTTGTAAATATCAATATTGAATTTTAAGCATATAAACCAGCCAGTCAATAAAAACTGAGACCATGACTTTAATCAGTGAATGCTGAGATGCAATTTGCTGAATTCTGCAAGTAATGAAACTTAAGTCATTGTTGAAACCTGTTAAAAGGTAAACTAAGGCACATCAAAATTGTGAAAAGTAGGGGCTTCCCTGGTGGCGCAGTGTCCGCCTGCCGATGCAGGGGACACGGGTTCGTGCCCCGGTCCGGGAAGATCCCACATGCCGCAGAGCGGCTAGGCCCGTGAGCCATGGCCGCTGAGCCTGCACGTCCGGAGCCTGTGCTCCACAATGGGAGAGGCCACAACAGTGAGAGGCCCGCGTACCGCAAAAAAAAAAAAAAAAAAAAAAAAAAAAAAAAAAAAAAAATTGTGAAAAGTCTATGAGCAAACATGTACTGGCATTGAGCAGTACCAAACCAAAAGTGGTTGGAGCACCTCCACCTAGAGGAGCTAGGGGCAATGTTTTCATTGTGAAAATGTGAAAGCAAAGAATTTATAGCCTTCCGTCGGTATCCACAGGAGTACTGTGGACTGGTTCCAGGACCCCTGCAGATACCAATATCCATGGATGCTCACGTCTCTTATATAAAATGATGTAGTGTTTGCATATAACCTACGCACATCCTCCAAATCACCTCTAGATTATTTGTGATACCTAATACAACGTAAATGCTACGTAAATAGTTGCAAAAAATTCAAGCTTTGCTTTTTGGAACTTTCTGGAATTTTTTTTAAATTATTTATTTATTTATTTATATTTTTGGCTGTGTTGGGTCTTCGTTTCTGTGCGACGGCTCTCTCTAGTTGCGGCGAGTGGGGGCCACTCTTCATTGCGGTGTGTGGGCCTCTCACTGTGGCAGCCTCTCGTTGTGGAGCACAAGCTCCAAACGCACAGGCTCAGGAGTTGTGGCTCACAGGCCTAGTTGCTACGCGGCATGTGGGATCTTCCCAGACCAGGGCTCGAACCCGTGTCCCCTGCATTAGGAGGCAGATTCTCAACCACTGCGCCACCAGGGAAGCCCCTTTCTGGAATTTTAAAAATATTTTCTATCATAGTTGGTTGAATCTGAGGATGCAAAACCCACAGATAGGAAGGACCAACTGTACTTGACTGCTTATAGCGTTAAGTGGTTGCCTTATTTGAAAAAGTCTTGTTGGCTGTTTGTGATTGGGTGTCCTTAAGTTTCACTTTCTTGGATTCAAGTGTATTGACTCTGGCTTAAGTTTGGGTTTGCTCACCTAGGTGACCTGAGTCTAATGACCTCCTTACTGAAATACTTTAACAACCCTGATCTTACTGCCTTTGAGGCAGATACACAAATTACAGAATTTCTCGGTGTTGTTATCTACGGGTTGTGCCCTTGCCTTTTGAATAAATCTGGAAGTAGAGGTTGTGTAGTACAAAGAGAACTCCCACAACTGCAAACACAGAGCAGTATGTTTTAATGTTTAAAAGCAGGAACTAGATATTGTCCAAGTTCAAGTCCCAATTCCACTACTTACCAGCTGTGTGACCTAGGGCAGGTTACTTGACATCTCTGTGCTTCAATAAATTGGGGGATAATAATAATACCTACCTCACATACTACTTATTGGAAGATCAAGTTAACACCTGTGAAACGCTTAAAACAGTATCTGCTAAACTGTTCAGTAAATGTTAGCTATTACTAATAAATGTATGTATTCGCCCTCCATTCCTTAAAGTGACAATGTGTCAGTAGCATTATATTCTAAATATATCCATACTCTTTTTAAAAATTTTCCTAATAATCCTGAGGATAATCTTCCATGGATTATTAAAATATTTAAAATTTTTTAAACATTTAAAAATAAACTTTCTAAAGGAAGTTTACTAAAGTCAGACATTTTCTTTAAGATATCCGAGACATGTTTCTAACTCCCAGATTGCCCCCTGAATAAAACTGAGAGTGAGCATATGGTGTGGTGAATCTCAGTTTTTTGTACATTTGCTATTTCAACATTTCTGAGTTTCACGTTCATCACAATATTACTGCGGGTGGCCCAACAGTTCTTCCCATAATTTGAATTTCCTATTCTGCCACCAGCACAGATGCAAACCAAGTCAAAGAGTGTGTTATTTCACTTCATAATTAAGTCTACTTGGCCCGGTGAACTCTAGTATAAATGCACCAGTCCTAGAGGAAATTATCATTGCCACAGCACGAAAGTCAAACTTGCATGCATATCGTCTTCCTCAGGATTAAAATTCTACTCAGAACCCATCTTCAGCGCCACTGTTTAGTGTGAGCACGACGGTGTTTCGAAAACGTTATTTATTTGAAATGTCAGTTCTGTGAATTTCCCCTTAAGTCCAGAAAGCCCAAATAAGAGGTGCTATCGTCAATAAAAACTACAAAGTCCAAGGTGCACTTTATTGTCAGTGGCACTGGTCATGAAATGGGGTGGGATTTCAGATAACGTGTCATATTTCCCAACAAGAATGCACTTACAACAGCCCGGTTCATAGCAATGCAAGGAACCATCACAATTGCTACCTAATTGAAGTAACTTATGTAATTGCTGCTTTCATTTGATGAAAATAAGTAGAACAAAGAGATCTAACATCCACTCTTCCCTCTGTTTGTTCTGACCTTTACCTCTTTCACAGCTCCTCCTTGATACCATGAACCCCCTCAATGCTTAGGGTCAGTTCCCAAAAATGCCCTTGCAGACTCTTAGCTTCCAAGCAACCTTCACAGGAGATAGATCGGCCAACATATTACTTGTCCATTAATGATGCCAGAACATAACAGTCTAAACCATACGTTATACTTATCAAATAATTGCTCTTTGCATTCACCGAAGACAGTTCAAAACTTTTATGGGTACAGTCATTTTCTTCCTGCAATCAGTCAATCAGAAAAACAAACAAACAAACAAACAAAACACCTGGTAGTTTTTCATCTGCACCATAAACACAGCAACGCTTCAGAGAGGAAAAATAATGATCCAGCTCCCATAAAGGCAAACTCCTCTTCTTCCCAAGTTTTTTGCTCACGGTAATTACCAGCTTTAGAATGCCTTCACTGGTTGCTGCCTTTCAAGAAAACCTACTTATTCTTCCAGATCCAGGGTTCAAATCAAGTTCTTTCCTACTCATGATACTCCTTGCTGATCTTCATCCGGTTCTTTATGCAACAAATAGTGATTAAGCACTTACTCTGTGCCAGCTCTCCGGCCAAGGACTGAGGGCCCAGCAGAGAGGAGAATAACAGTTGATGCCCTCTGGCTTCCTAAAGTCCAGTATTACGTCTTTTGAACTATTTTAGTTTGAACCATAAAAGCACGCCCATTCTTTCATTTAAACATTGCATAGTGATTACGTACTACGTGCATGGGGGCCGTAAAGTATAGAGAGGACATAACTCTAGGCCTTAAGCAGCTTACTCTTGAGACCAGCACAGGGGACAGACAGACAAGTACAAAGTTGCAGTGCAATGGGATAGGTTTGTGAAAGACTGGTATAAGGGGATATGAAAACACGGAGAAGGATTATTTTTGGGTTGAGGAGGAAGCTGGAGGTGCTTTCACAGTGGTAGCACACGAAGGGCAAGAATGTTGTATCCTAATGCAAGAACAATGCAGAGAGACACAGGGGGCAAAAGCACTGCCAGGGAACTGGCAGAGAGGCCAGGAAAGTGGGCAGAGGCCAGGGGATGAAGAACCTCTGCCTGTCTTCACCATGCCCTTTGGTCAGGCCATTGGAGAGCCACTGGAAAGTGATAAATAGAAGAAGACTAGACCAGATTTGTATAACAGGAGGATAGGAATACAACAAGTTAAGAAACTAGTACGGCTTAAGAGGACAGTATAATTCTATAAGTAGGTAATGGGGTAGAAGGGAAAATTTTAAAATATTCAGAAAACTAATGGAAATTAGGACACAGTCCATATTATGAAGGGTGAAGGAGGAAGGTAATGGATGAGAGAGACACCTATGCTCCTTGATGGTGGGTGCTATGTTTCAAATTTCTTTTTGTATCATGGTGTTCACCCACTACACAGCACATAGGAGAGAGCTTCAATAAAATTTAGCCGTTTGATCATTGAAGAAAACAAACCAGCAAAACATTTATTTTAATGGGTCAAAGTCCAGATTAAAACAAAAGAACTAAGATATGGTGAAATTAAAATAATGAGGAAAAGTCATGTCTACTAATAAGGTATTGAATTGTAACATCACTTCCAAATGGCTGAAATTTTATTTTAAATGGGAAAGAAATTATTCCCTGGGAAGTTTAAACCTCATCCTTTATCTTCAGCCCTACAACATACATTCAAAAATGTTATGGTAGGCTTTGGGGGACCTGTGATCTACAATCCTACATAAGCCCCAAAATGCCTTGTATGTGGAAGTGACTAAATTAAAAAATGAAGGATTTCTGTGAAACTTCAATTATCAGAAGTATATTCAATCAGAAATCTCTAAACCTACTAAAGAGCATCCAATTGGCAACTACCAGCATGTCCTATGAGTGAGATACTATAATCAGCATCTCAGAAGACAGTACACTACAGAGTCACACAAGAGGAATGATGGCCATCGAGTACTCACATCAGCAACATTTTATCCCAGCCTGGAGAGCCCCAAAGAAACTTTTTCTTTTCTTTCCATCTTCCCTGTGCAATCCTACTCAAGTACTTATCAGTTCTGGGCCTTGGTTTCCTTATCTCTAAAATAGCCATAGAAATAGTTCTTACGTTAAGATAAGGATGAAATAAGTCAATATGTATCAAGTGTTTTGAAAAAGAATATAAGTGTCCAGTATTTCCTATTATGTTTTCTTTTAAATGATAAACCTAATCCTATGACAAAAGTCCAAAGAATGTTAATAAGTCTCTGAATTTTGTAAGAAATCTGTGACTGGAAAACGATGATTTCCAGCAGGCTATAGGCTTTACACTTGTGTCAAGGAGAGAATATCCCTAGAGTTCCAGAAACGAAATCAGCGGGTCCATTCAAAGGAGACATGGCAAGTGGAGACGAAAGGCACTGGCCTGGCTCCTCCCTCACTTAGCTCTGCAAGCCACAGAGCACAAATCTTAGCTTCTCCCCCACTCAGGTTCTCAGCTTAAACGGGCTAACAAAGCCTGTCAATTTCATGTGCCTCACAGGGTTCATATGAGCATCAAATGAAGGAAAAAGACCCCTATTCTCAATTCTTATACTAGGCTGGCCGCAGAGAAAGGAACAAAAGGCTTAGAAGAGCTGTATACTAATAAACACAGTACACAAGCTCACAGTGAGTATGACGGATACATTTGTAAAAATGAGCTTTACGTTGAAATTATGATGTTAGTCTAAGATTAGGTTCATGGCAGATAACAGTGGAAACAAAGATATCTCTGTATTGGGAAGATGTTATCTGAACACATTCATCTCTGTCCAGATCTTTTTGTCTTAAGCAAATAGCTCAAAACCAAATGCTTTTCTCCCCAACAGTGTTCCTCCTGTAATTATGTGGTTAGTTTTTCTGGTCCAAAATTCTGGAGGCCATGCGCCTATTTCACTTTCCGACAAGTGAGAAGCAGGAAGGAAACTTATGGGGGTCAAAGCATCACATGTTACTCTCAGTGGTTTTACAGCCCAGTCTCATTCCTGCCTCTCAATGCCCCATCCCAGTATCTTCTACTGCACCTAGGGTAAACAAAGCCTTCACTCTGATGGTGCAGGTCTATTACCTTCTTTTAAACTCTACCTTTTGCTTAAGCCATTCTTTGTACATAAAATGTCTATCTTTTGTCTCAGAACCTAAAAAACATTTCAGATTCCACATTGTCTATAAAGTTTTTCCCAACACCTCAAACACCATCTCCAATGACCTTTCCCTTTCTTACTTGCTATTCACTACATGTTAATCACATATGGTCCAAAAAAATCACTCAACCTGATATCCCCTATGTGTCAGAATCATGGGAGGTGGGGTGCACTTGTTTAGAAATTCCCAGACTCTGGCCTCAATAAATTCTGATTGGGAAAGTAGGGCCAAAGAAGCTATATTTTAATGGCACTCCAGGTGATTTTGTCTCTGGTGCTAGGAAGGCCACACTCAGAGAGTGTCCTGCCACAAATTCATCCCATGACAGAGCTCTGCACACTCATGGGTGTACACACACTCACACACAAATACACACATTTATCAACCACTGAGTAATTTGATTTACCTCACAAATACTTTGTACGACATGTTATTATTTCAGTAAAAGAATCCAAAGTCTAGAGGTTGACTTTTACAATTTCTACTGCAAAAACTTATTTTATGTGGCTTGGACTGATTAAAAAAGAGGGAGTTGAATATTACTCTTTCCATTCACTGTTGCTTATAAAGTAAAACCAGGGTTTCAAAACCTGTATTATTTAGATGATAATCTAGACTAAACTTCACAGTTTGTGTTTATAGAAAAAACTTAATGTGATTAAATGTGACTCAAAACATGGACTCGTAGCGCAAGATTAACTGACCTTCCAGGGCAAAGGTCACAAATTCAGTCACACACAGAGAAAACACCATCCCCAGATGGGAGATGACAAGAGTGGGCCAGCCCGTGCACATGGACTGGAGTGCCCAATACTGTCACCTGTTTTTGCCATATCAGGTTACATGTAAGTACTCTGGAATGCTTCCTTAAATCCTCTGGAAAAACAGAAAGAGTATAAATTCACTGAGTTTACAAACCGAAATGTAGTCCATCCTTGAAAATCAGGCAGTGGTGTGCTAGAGTAACCTGTGTTCTCTGCGTCTACAGTTCTCTTCCACTCAACTAGAACACCTTGATCAGGCTCTAGCGAGCTCTCTTTCCCCCAGCCAGGCTCAGCCTGTCCTGAGGTGACTAAAGCTGCCCTTACGGTAGAGGGTTGCTGGTGACCTCTAAGTCAGCTCACTAGCAGATCCAGCATTATATTACACTTGCCGATAGACTATCTCTGAGTCTATTTTCAACATCAAGAAACAGTTTTTTCCATGTTTACCGATTCAACAAATATTTAGAAGCTTCTTTGTATAATATATGGTATTTACCTACAAGTGTCTCATGATCTAGACACTAAAGTCAAGCTCCACCCATCTCTTCCCCATAGAAGAACCATGTCCTATATATATATTTTTTGTTTGTTTGTTTTGTTTGCGGGCCTCTCACTGCCGTGGCCTCTCCCGTTGCGGAGCACAGGCTCCAGATGCGCAGGCTCGGTGGCCATGGCTCACGGGCCCAACCGCTCTGCGGCATGTGGGATCTTCCCGGACCGGGGCTCGAACCCGTGTCCCCTGCCTCAGCAGGCAGACTCTCAACCACTGCGCCACGAGGGAAGCCCCCAGGGAAGCTCCCTGCTGTGTCTTGATAACTTGTCCGGCAGCCAGTTCCTTTAGGTCTGGGAGCCATGGAATCTTTTCTGTGAACCTCAGTCACCTTGGAGGAGCCTGGTCTGCCTGGATCTATGTGTACTGTCTCGGAATGCTGGCTGCTCCTAGGGTCACCAATAGGATACACCTTTATGTCACCCAGGTGCCTCTTACCTGCCACCATTCTTTTCAGACACTACGGTCCTTTCTTCCCCAGAATAGGGCCTACTGAATGTGCCAAAGGTCAAGTCTCCTGGCCAGCTGCTCACCTCTTCCGGTTTCTCCCAACCTGGTCAAGTTCAGTCTTCTATTTCCCATTACGCCCTTTGAGTCACTGCACCTGGGACCACTAAAATGTGTCCTCCTTGTACTTGTATTTGAAATGAATCACCGTAGACCTTTAGTTAGTAAAAACCCACTGTCAAACACGTTAATTCGGCTGTAAAAAGCAATGGGGTGGGGCAGGGAAGCATCTGTTGATTTCATGAAGACAACAGCAGGCATTCGCAGCTAGTGTTCCTTCAGGGAGCTAATTTACTCTGTCTTTTTGCTTATAATGATCTGTTCCTCACCCTGCCCAGTTTCTTGATTCAGGACACTGTCCTTTCTAATCCACAGCAGCTGGAATCTCCTCTTCTGAGTCAGACAGACTGTAACCGACCAACCTCCATTCCCAGCATTTTCTTTCTCATGTTCACGCTGCTCATCCAACGACCAGCCAACTTGCCAGGATTATTTGTTTCCAGTGGCAAAGTTAGGAAAGAAAAGACGTCTGGGCTCCAGAACAGAGTACAGCCTCAGGATCCCAAACAGAGATTATGAATTTTAAATTCCCTATTGCAGCACAGACGCACCCAGGCAAGAACATTAGAAAAGACTAATCAAGGAAGAAATCAGCAGGGGGCATCCGTGCAGTGGATCGCTGACAGCACTCTAAGCTCAGCACAGCCAAGGCTAATAGCCTCCTTATATCCTCTCCACCCATTAAAGATGCCCTGAAAGCAAGCTACCCAAGAACACTGCTGCAGTTATCACAGTTACCAGATTGGCAGGCCATCTTCTCTAAGTGCACAAGGCCAAGAGCTGACGATTTCCTGTGCACCCTTCACTCTTCCAGATGGAGTACAGTTATAAGCGGAGTAAGAGCAGAGGTACAAGCGATAAATAATGCATGAGAACTACAGGTGCACAAAGCTTTATTCAGACCTGCCAGGCTAATGCACGCCTAAGCCTGGCATTTGCTACAATGTGACTGGATTTGCTACTCTGTGTGCCGGAAATGGTAATGAGAATGGCAGAGTTGAGGAAGGATCTGTACCTTTGATCTGGTCCTTAGCCTCTCTCCAGCTGGTCTGTCCGCTCTGCATTGCAATCCCTTCCCAGGTCTCTCCCCTCCAGACATTTGCAATTTGCCTAGCTGATAAAATCACATCATTTCAAGGCCCATGAAAGTAAACAGAACTGATGTGTGTGTTTAAATACACTTTATTAATAAGACCACAAATTTCTAACCTTGTAAAGCTTTATTTGCAATTAAATTAGTGCCTCTCCTAATTTCCCGTTGTTCTCTACTCTTTAGATTGGTGATGTCACCACAAACCATTCAAGAGATTGCTTGGACTTCAGTTGTCCTAGAAAGCGGTAAAGAAAATCTGAAAATGGAAAAGGGATAGTAGGCTTAAAAGATTCCTTAGGGGCTTCCCTGGTGGTGCACTGGTTGAGAGTCTGCCTGCCGATGCAGGGGACGCGGGTTCGTGCCGCGGTCCAGGAGGATCCCACGTGCCGCGGAGCGGCTGGGCCCGTGAGCCATAGCCGCTGAGCCTGCGCATCCGGAGCCTGTGCTCCGCAACGGGAGAGGCCACAACAGTGAGAGGCCCGCGCACCGCAAAAAAAAAAAAAAAAAAAAAAAAAGATTCCTTAAACTCATCAAGTCCTCGGGGAAGGCATGATATCACATATATTATAAAGATTTTCCTCAAACATTTCTGAGTTAAGGAATTCATTTGGGCAGAAACAGAAATAAGGATCTAAATACTTACTGAAAGCATTAATATGTGCCTTTAACCAACTGTGGAACAAAATCACTTTTTCTCCATAATGCAGCCTATCATGTGGTTGAAATGAAGGCTCTCCTGCATTTACGTTGCTTCAAGATCTGAAATTCCATGATGCTTCCTAAACAATGGAGGCATCTGACTGGAACTTTTTCACACACCAGAACCCTCACTTCTGCAATTACCTCTGCATCAAACTCACAGCACTGGATATCATTTCAGTCTAGCATATTCTCTCTCTTGCTGTCATTTCTCAACCAGGACTCTTCAGTCAGCTTCAAATTATCCCCAAATAGCAAAAGCTGTCATTCAGCGAGTGCACCCACAAACAAGGAATCATCATTTTTCAACATAACATCAACCCCAGGAAGGTTCCATGGCTATGCAAGATGGCTCTAGTGCCTGAAGCATGACCTTGTAAATTTCTGCAGCCTGGATAGAATGGCACAGCCCAGGAATCACAGCTAAAACCTTTCCCAGAGATGAAGATGTAGTTGATAGCAGATCACAGTGTTTCAAGCATGGAACAGGTTGAAAGCTTTTCACAGCCTTTTTTTTTTCCCCCTAAACAGCCCTAAACACTGCCAATGGTTGGTGCCAAGCTCCATCTACCAAGTGCCACTCAGTTTGGCCAAATGGCTGAGGGAGAATGCAGCTATGGACCCAATTCCATGCACCAACATCCAAGGCTCCCAAATCATCTCAAGTAGCAAGCTCTGACACACACCTGAATTTAGTGAGAAAATATTTTTCCCACCGTCTACGCTATTGGAACTGACTGTGAATAGGGCATACCCTGTCCTTGAGGACTTCACAGTTTAACACAGAAAACCTACCAATGAGGAGCCACTTTCCTTGGCCCTGCACTGATTCCATTTGAAATAAATTATCAGTCAGTTGATTAACTCTTGCTTATTAAGTAGCTACATCACAAATGCCATAACTCTTGGCCCTAAAACTTGAACAACCGCATATGCATGCTTTGGAAACAGAAAAACATACATACATCACACAAAGGTCACACAATGGAAAACACAGACCAGTACAAAGACTGGTGTCCAAAAACACCTAAGAGAAGGATGTGTTTTTCTAAACACAGAGCTAGCCGAGAGGCACTGGCTCTCTGTTGTCCTGAAAAAGTTTCCCCAACTCATCCATACTTCACTTAACAAACACACTGATAAGAATCCATGTCAATGAAGCAACATGGCCCGGCTTGCTTCTCACTTCCCCGGATCATTTCAGTGCCACTGTGGGAAGCATCTGTAACGTGCTCACAAACACATGCCCCCGACTCTCAACAAATACGTATTTCCTCAGTAAATCCCACTGAGAATGCACTCCAGGAAAAGCAGTGCTTGCAAAACATCTTATGTTCATTTTTCAGAATCCAAAATGAAGTGACTAACCCCTGATATACAATAAAAATGATTAAATGAAAACACTACTGAGCCTCTGTAATAAATATTTCATACATTAATATATTTTCAAAAGTCTTATTTCATTTTTACAGCTTTTTGGTATGCAATTTTCTATTTTAGTCCATGCAACGAAATAACCTTCCATGAAAAAAGTAGGCTTTTCTGGACCATTTTAAATAAGCAAATGGATAATTATTGTGCTATTAATTTGCTATGTAAATTGTTTAAATTGCTAACTCTTTCCTCTTTCCATTATTAGAGATGGTTCAATCCTTCCCAAGGAAAATGGAAAATTCCTTTCCAAGGTACACTGTTTCCTCCCTCATGTCCAAGATAAATAATCCAGGTGCTCTCTCCTATGATTCTTTTTCAAAACAAGTCATAAACTCGTCATGCCTGCTTAATGTTCACTCAATGTCAAAATCCACCAAAATTCCCTTCCCTACTCTAGAAGCTACCACCTTGCTTTAGGAGAAAACACTGGCTAGGGACCACCTGATGCCTCCATAGAGTAATAACAGGTGCCTGGTGATGCTGCCTTCTCCTCTGACAGGCTTAATTGTGCTTTAATAGTCTCTGTTCCTTGGACCTAGAGATTATTATGCTAAGCGAAGTAGGCCAGACAGAGAAAAAAAAATATCATATGATATCGCCTATATGTGGAATCTAAAAAAACAAAAGAATAATATAAATGAACTTATTATATAAAAAGTAGAAATAGACCCACAGACAGGGACTTCCTTGATGGCCCAGTGGGTAGGACTCCATGGTCCCAATGCAAGGGGGCCCAGGTTTGGTCCCTGGTCAGGGAACTAGATCCCACACACATGCCACAACTAGGAGTTCGCATGCCACAACAAAGAAGTCCACATGCCGCAACGAATATCCCACGTGGCGCAACTAAGACCCGGCGCAGCCCAAATAAATAAATAAGTATTTAAAAAATAGACCCACAGACATAGAAAACAAACTTTACCAAGGGGGAAAGGTGGGGGAGGGATAAATAACGAGTTTGGGATTAACAGATACACATGCTATATATAAAATAGAAAACCAACAAGGACCTACTGTTTAGCACAGGGAACTCTACTCAAATATTTTGTAATAACTTATAAGGGAAAAGAATCTGAAAAAGAAAATTTATATATACATAAAACTGAATCACTATGCTGTACACCTGAAACTAAACATTGTAAATCAACTATACTTCAATAATAACAAAAAAATAATCTCCATTCCTTGTTTTCATTTGCTGTTATGGAAAAGGGAAAGAAGAAAACTACCACATTCCAGGGACTCCTCAGTAGGTATGTTATAAACAGTTTTTATAACATCCTGGCACAGTTCAGCAAAAAATCCTTTTTAAACTACGAATGACTCTTTGCAACAAACCTTTTATACAGGTGCTGTGATGGTAGCCAAGGAGGCACACATGGCCGTTAGACACATTTAGAAGCTTCTGTTAAGGACTTCCCTGATGGCGCAGTGGTTAAGAATCCGCCTGCCAATGCAGGGGACATGGGTTCGAGCCCTGGTCCGCGAGGATCCCACATGCCGCTGAGCAACTAAGCCCGTGCGCCACAACTACTGAGCCTGCGAGCCACAACTACTGAGCCTACGTTCCACACTACTGAAGTCCAGGCGCCTAGAGCCCGCGCTCCGCAACAAGAGTAGCCCCTGCTCGTCGCAACTAGAGAAAGCCTACACGCAGCAACAAAGACCCAATGCAGCCAAAAATAAAGAAAGAAAAGAAAGAAAGAAAGAAGAAGCTTCTGTTAAGTGGGAAATATTAAGGAAGAGAATAAAAAGAGGCAGTGAAAGCTATACCCATGAGATGCTGCCGGTGTGCTAAAGTTCCTGGTGTTATTTTCACATACAGGAAAGGAAAGTTTCTGCCTGTAGATTTCACATTTTAAAGACTGCCTTCTTTTTCATTTTCAGGACTGCCTGCCTCCCTTCTCCTTATCATATATGCAAGAAAGATGTCAACACTTTACCGACTTAACTGAAAAGTAGTAGAACACCCTGTCAGCTACATCTGCAGAACCCTGACCCAGAAATCCTCAGGCTCACAGCACCTGGGCAGTGACACTGGTGGCGTGGCACCTCCCCCCTCTCACCAGGCCTTTGCCTGAAGCCAAAAGCTAGTAGGTGTGGGCGGGAGAGGGATTCCCCCAGGCACAGGCTTCTCATTCTATCCCCCAAAGAGTTTCCCGACATGAGATAATGAGGCTAAAACTCACAGGAAGAAGTCACTACACAGACAGAAATGATCTGGACCAAGAGTGAGTGACAGCAGAGTCCCAGTCCTCAGAGAGAGGGGTCATTTCTCTTTACTGGAGCCAGGCACTTGTCACCCACTCCGAATGCCACCCTCTGAGGGCCCTTAGGGTGGACTCCAGCAGCATCCTTTCAGAAAGAGGTCAACCTCCTTTCCATTAACCATGTGTAAGCTGAGTTTCTGCATCAGAAGGAGAGAAAGGTTATCAGCGTGCAATCCATTAGTTATGCTTATGGCACAGCCCATATGCAAAATCTAGCCCTCTGTAAAGAAACCAACCCATCTCGGAAGATCACAGGTTAATAAACACAAAGGAAACCTTGATTTATGTCTCCCTACACAAAAGAAAACAAAATTTAGGATAAAGTTCAGAAATAATGATCTAATGCTCTTAAAAAACAAGTGTGAGGAAAAATAAATAATAACTCAATAAATATGCTTGTCAAACTGACTTCTTCCTTTGAAGCTGTGAGACTATATTTAAGGGGTGGCATTTAGGGAGGTGTTTGACTTATTTATGAAAAAAAACAGAAATACAACTGGTCAGTTAAAAAAATCTGGGCAGAAAAAAATGTAATATCTGGCATATTCTTTCAGCAATCTGGATGTTATAAATACAATGTTTTGAATCCTACACTCTCATCAGGTAGATACATACAATTACCTACAATTCAATGACTCAAGTCTCTGCTATCACGTGTTTAGTCCTCACGACTACCAAAATCACTGCTTAATTATTATTACTGTTAACAACACCAACCCATCTGGGGTATTTGGGGTACCTAGCAATGGGAGGTACTGGCCTTGGGAAGCACCATGTATTCTTCACAGCTAAAGCTCTCTTCAAAGCAGCAAGTCTTATATTAGACTCAGGATCCCTCTCTCTCTCTCTCTTTTTTTTTTTTTTACTTGAAGTGTAGTTGATTTACAACGTTGTGTTAGTTTCTAGGTACAGCAAAGTGATTCAGTTATATATATTCTTTTTCAAATTCTTTTACATTATAGGTTATCACAGATATTGAATATTATTCCCTGTGCTATACAGTAGGACCTTGCTGTTTATCTATTTTATACATAGTAGTTCGTATCTGCTAATCCCAAACTCTTAATTTATCCCTTGCCCGTCCTCTTTCTTCTTTGGTAACCATAAGTTTGTTTTCTATGTCTGTGAAGACTTAGGATCTTAGATGTGTGATTTTCCAGAAGTTCTCCCCTCCAGCCCAGCAATCGGAAAACACTATCCCCTTTTCATATATAAATCCCCAAGTTCTGACACTACTTAGGGTAAATGTTTTATCTGTCACCACCAGTCAGTCCCTACATGATCATAGATCAAGTGATCGAAAAAGATGTGAATCCTCAGTTCTGAATAGAGTTATCTGGTTGGGATGAACAAGAAGATAAACTAATTCCAAGAGGCCACTCCCAAACCAAGAACGTCAGTGATGAGATAACACTGGCTGTAACCATTCCTACAGAATGCAAAGCATACTCCGTGACCTGGAAAACCGACTTGTAAAGGTCCCATTTCTGCTATGCCTTTGGCTTTCTCTTCATGCAGTCCTCCAGCCTAGAACATTCCAACTGGGACATCTAGTGGGCAGCAAATAGGTCACAGACACTGATCCCCTTCCCCACTGAAGCAGCCATCCAGTGCCCAAGGGGCTTGAGCCCTGACCCTGGTCTTCTCCAGCCTGGTCCACTCACTCCACTATGCTATACAAATGCTATCATTTTCTACGTGTGCCATGACATGAAAGGCTGAGTGCTGTTCTATTCCTCCATCTGGGCTTCACAGGATTATTTACTTTTAAAATATCTGGAAAAACTTACACCTCTATAGGTTTGCACACTACCTCATTTTCAGCTTCTTTTTACAGATGATCTCATCAATGTTAGCCATGATGGGATGGGCTGGGAAAGAACTAAGCCAGGGACCAAAATCCACAATGCCTTTGTGGCCCCTCTGGAGGATACAGGTATAAATGCCATGTCCAAGGGAACTGTGTACCCCCGTCGACCCCTGGTAAACCAGATCGCATGGAGTATTTTTCATTTTTTTTGCCTCGGTTTGAAACGGGTACAAATGACCTACAACACTAAAGGCAGGCCAGACTAATTTCTTGTCCTGCATCCTACCTTAAATCCAACTGTTTATTCCTATCACCCTTGTCTTCCCAGGGCACTGAGAAGAGGGTTGGGGATGGCAGAGGGATCTGGAGCGCCCTGAGAAAGCCAAAACAGAATGGTTTAGACCAGAAGGAAATAAAGGAAGATGCGTAGCCTTTCTCAAGTTTAGAATCCTGCTGCAACTCAAAATGTGCCTTTGCTGCAAAAATCAATGTTGATAATGAGGCACTGGTTTCACTAAAGAATGTGTCTCAAATTTGCCTAATCCTCTGCATCTCCACAGACATCCCCCTAGTGCAAGGGTGATGGACTCTGCCATCTCTCACCTGGGCCCAGCACCAGCCTCCACTGGCCTCCAAGCTTCCACTCCTTCTCCAATTCTCTGTACTCAGGAAGCAGCATGAGCTTTCCAAAAATGTCATTCAGGTTACGTCATCCCCCTCCTTAAAGCTCTACTTCCCATTTTCTTTGAGTAAAAGTTAAACATGGAACCCATCCATGTTTATGTCTGAATGTCTGCTTGGCCTGACACGGTCTATCAATTATTTCCAAGCTCATTTCATGCTATGCACCCATTATCCTGCAAAGCTCCAACCACAATGGACTCTGACATCTCAAATGTTCTTTTCTACTTCAAGGCTTTTGTATATACTGGTCCCTCTGGTCTTCTCCCAAATTTTCAAGGGGACAGCATCTTTTCATCCTTTAAGTCTCAGCTTAAACTTTACCTACTCAGGGAGGCCTTCTCTGAGCACCCTAGCCAGGGCAGCCCCCATCCTCGTATTCCCTCACAGCCACTGTCCCTTACCTCACATCTCTTACTACCTGCTGTTCTCATTGTCTATTGTCTACTGATGTGTTCTTTCAACCTTTATCTCACTCAATAATGCTGTGTGCTCACTACTGTGTCCTTAGTGCCCAGCATAGTGACTGTCTCATAGTGGAGGGTCCACCAGCACTTCATGACTAATAAGTGAAGAGATGAGCCACGACAAGGCTGGACCCATCTGTGCATATTTGGTTGTCACTGAGCCTCTACTCAAAGATTAAGACATCAAGATTTCCTTAATTCTCTCACTGCTCTATTTGTATTCTTCAATATTTCTCTCTGAAATACATTTTAAGTTTTCCATGATCAGAGTTTCCCAATTTATCATCGGTTGTGCTAATAACGTCTGCCATACAACCTACACAACAATTTGACTTCTGAACATCTTCCCTCCCCAACCCCCCAAAAAAACGAATTACATGATCAAGTCAATCTGGAAAACACTCCACATTTTTTTTTGGCCTTGGAAATTCACAATGCATATTAACTTATTAAAGCCTCCAAAAGAATTTCAGTAAAGAAGACTGATTATCCATGTTTAACCCAAGACTTTCCATACTTATTTGACAACAGAACTAGTTTTTCTACCAGTACCAATTAACATCCTTAAGAACTAGTATTACACAGGATACACTTTGGAAACAATTTTCTAGATGAATATATAGAAGATGCCAAATGTAGTTTTCTTAAGAGACATTTGCTGAGTTCAAGGTAAATATGCTGGTGATATAAATTTGAAACACTAACAAAGACAGTTAAAAGTCAATGATCTATAGACTAGAGGTTAATTATGTGATTTCAGAATTATCTACACTATTTCCTTCTTCTGTTTGTCTTCTGGACAGTTAAATGATCGCCATAAGTTATGTTAACTAACTCAAGCCAAAGCTAAGTCTGGAAGAATTAAGGAGCAAAATTTCACCACAGACACAAACATAATTCATTTACTCTCATTTGCCATAGCGGCGAGGCAAAGAGTCAGGTGTACTGAATCATAAGCACGGAAAATGGCAAAAAGCTATTCTCTCCCCCTCCCCACCACAAATGATGAATCTTCCTAGGGTCCCCTTCTAGCAAAACCAGGAAGAAAGCACACTGAAAAATATAGAGATGTCACGTTAGTATTACCAAAAGTTACAACTTCAGCATCTACTTGGATTATATAGTTAATAATTAAGAACCAAAATAGCTAGAATGACAGATAATGGATTCAATTTCAGACTGATCTTTGAGTGATTATAGACAGAGAGATTGAGAACTCACTATAATTGATGTGTCAGCACTGATGCAAGAATAAGAGAAGGCAATTGGAGAAGGATGTGGCCCACAGTAGGGCAGAGCAAAGAACCAGATCACAGCAGGAAAAGAAGGTCTGGGTCAGAACCAGGATGATCACTACCCCAACCCCTCTGGGATCGCATCTGACTGAGACCCTAGAGCCAGAATAAGCTCTTCAACTTGATCTGTGGAAAGAAGATGGCAGAGGTGACTACTGAGAGGGCCCTTTAAGATCTGATGTGTGTCTACGTCTCCAGCTCCATCTTTCACGGTCCCCTACTGTCACCACCTCTGCCTTAACTGTTTTGGATTCTATATTCCAAGCATCTCAACGACGTAGCTTCCCAAGCATGCCACAATCTCTCAGGCTGCTCCCTCTGCTTAGAATACCTTCCTCCCACCCACATCACCCCCTCTTTGCCCAGCTAAATCCTGTTTATCTTTCCAGACTTGGCTCAGATGCCTTCCATGAGCTCCCTTCCGTTTCAGTCTAAATTAATTGCATCTCCCAGGGCTCACACAACTGTATCAGAATATCTATACTATGCTGCCTGGTCTATTTACTTGACAATTTGTTGTCATGCCCATAACCCCAGTGTCTGTCACACTGAACAGTAAACAGCGACACCTATAGGTGGAATGAAGAAATACATGAAAAAAATCCATGCAAAAAGAGAGACAAAGGAGTGATAACGTGAAACTGAATTCAGCCGCTAATCAGAAATCATGGGTCCTGGTGCTTACTGACTTACGAATCTATGTACTTTCATTGGACATGCTAATTGCAGCTTAAGCAGCTCTGCCTATACTATAACCTTGGTCTGCCTCCCAGGCCCCAATCCCCTCCCAGTACTACTACTTTTATGCCACCTCTGCTTACACTGTTGAGCCACTTATTGCCATGTCAGTGAATCCCTCAGCAACTAAAGGGTCACTGTATATGGGCACAAGGTTCTCTGCACACCGACCTTTAGAAATAATTATCACTTTTCCACTACGGAGAGCAAATGCCATGCCCACTTCCCCAAGCCATCTGAACTATTAATGAAGACAATGAATTACAAATTTGCAAGGTTCATCGATTAGGAAAATGGTGTTAATTGTGGTGCTCTGGTCTTAGGATCTACAATTTTGTCATAACCAAATCTGATTTTTTTAAAAAAATATTGATTTGAATTCATTGATGGTAGGGAGAAGCAGAAACAGGGGCCCAGGAGATGAGATGTATTTCTCTAGTGGTGTGTTCTAAAATACACCACTAGGGCTTCCCTGGTGGCGCAGTGGTTGAGAGCCCACCTGCCGATGCAGGGCACACGGGTTCGTGCCCCGGTCCGGGAAGATCCCACATGCCGCAGAGGGAATGGCTGGGCCCGTGAGCCATGGTCGCTGAGCCTGCGCGTCCGGAGCCTGTGCTCCGCAACAGGAGAGGCCACAACAGTGAAAGGCCCGCGTACTACAAAAAAAAACCCCAAAAAGCAAAAAAAAAAACACCACTAAACTTAGTTCTAGAAATATCATTTTCATGTCAAATTAAAGGTAAACATAATTATGTGTAATACATCAAAAGTGCCTAATTAAAACACTCTTTGAGGCTAAAATATGCAGACAAACATAACTAATTCTAACTTATTTCATGATAACTTCATTATTGAAAAGTGTCAGTCAAAAGCATTAAACTGGATTGTGTTTATAAGAAGAGCTTAAGAACTGGCAGCGATTTTCATTGTAATTCATTCCTGGTTTCCTGCTTTGGGAAATCTATAAACATCTGATTATTTTGATGTAAAAGGGGAAAAAAAGAACAAAAGGAAATTTTAAATATGGAGAGGTAGTGAGTAAAGATAAAGCCTGGTGAGTAACATGGAGCTTGCTTCAAATAAAAATGCTGGGATTGTAACCAGATATAAAACTATTCATCACATTAATATAAAGACCTCAGTCTCCCTCAGTCCACTCCATCCCTCTGTGATGAATAATGACCATGGCATTAGTACTACCTCTCAGCACTGGGGAGTGAATTGCCAATCAGCCCCAAAGCATTGTATTCGGAGGTGAGGCTGTTACCAGGCTCTGTAAAGGAGGGAGATAGGTCCCAAAGCTTCCCCAGAGAGCCTCTTCCATGATTCATGGCAGCTCTCTGGGGAAGAGGAAAACCCAAAGATAACAGGGAAGGAACTTAAGAGGCCTAAAGCCCTGCGCCAAATTGGGAAGAAAAGGCCACACTCCCTAAAGCAGTTCACACTTATATGCACAGAACGTTGTGTGCTGGGTGCTACAATGTCCCATTTCTTAAAATCAGGCCTCACTACACACCTTAGCCTTCAGTTAAGACCACAGAATGGCTACACTTTGGAAAAGCACCACTCCCTAAAGAAGAGTCATGCCCTAGCGCTAAGAACAAAACCTAAAATTGAGCAATCCTAACAGAATAAAACCAAGTCTGACAGGCTCAAGAGGATCCACTGATAATTTAACTACAGGCCAGAAGAAAATCCAATCTCCTTCAAAGATGAAAACATAATCCAGACTCCCTACAAGGATTGTCCCAGATGACTTATAATACAAAAATTATAAGTCATAAAAAGTAGGAAGATGTGACGCATAATAAAGAAAAATAAGCATTCAATATAAAGACACCAAGAGATGATGACGTAGGAATGAGCAGACGAGATTTTAAAGTCGTTTTTATAAATATGTTCAAGGGTTTAGAGGAAAATACAGACACATGACTAAACCAAATGATAAAGAGAACCCGTTCTAGTACTATAAAGTAATAAATTTAAAATTAAAAATTCACCAAATAGGCTTAATAGCCAGTTGGAGACTAAAGAGTAGAGGATCTGTAAGCTTGAAGATAGATCAATAGAAATTATCTAATTTGAATAACACAGATGAAAGTATTTAAAAAAATAGAAAGAACCTCAGTGAAGACAGTCTTAA
The DNA here is from genome assembly GCF_008692025.1 of Phocoena sinus. NCBI lineage: Eukaryota > Metazoa > Chordata > Mammalia > Artiodactyla > Phocoenidae > Phocoena > Phocoena sinus. The sequence continues at coordinate 47,448,234 of NC_045775.1, read as the reverse complement.
CGATACCAATGGTCTAACATATGCAATTGTTGGAAGAGAAAAGAGAGAATAGGACAGAAAAATATTTAAAGAAATAATGGCTGAATATTTTCCAATTTGATTTAAAACATCTCCCTACATATCCAAGAAGCTCAGTGAACCACGAACAGATAAATACAAAGAAAAATCACAACTAGCCACATGTCAAACTGCTAAAACCCAAGATACAGAGAAAACTGCAAAAGCAGTCAAAGAAAAACAAAGATACTACCTACAGAGGAACAATGATTCAAATTACAGTTGACTTCTCACCAGAAACAAAGACCACCAACCAACAATAAACTAACTATTTATACTGCTGGGTGGTGGGGGAAACCTGTCAAGTCATAATTCTATACCTAGTGAATATATCCTTCAAATTTGAGGGTGAAAACAAAATACATCTGCAGAGAGACAAAACCTAACATGATTCACTTCCAGCAGACCAGCACTACAAAAAGATAGTTCTGCAGGCTGAAGGAAAAACATAGCCAGCTCAATACTCACAGTACAGAAATGGAAGAAGAGCACTACAAATGGTAAGTTAGGTGGGTAAATTTAAAAGATATTAAGTTTTATTTTAACAAAGTTAAGGAAAAAAATTGTTTAAAGGCAAAGTAATGTCATTTCCTTATATGGTTTATAAAGCATACAGAAGTAAAATATATGATACAACACATAAGGACAAAGAGAGTAAATGTAATTTTATAATTCTTACACTGTACAATGTACAGTATAAATTCTGAGAATACTGATGAATTCAACATGCATAGTGTAACTATCACAGCAACGATTTAAAAATATAAAGGATTATAGCTAAAATTTTGATCAATCTAACAGTAAATTAATCTAAATACTACATGAAATAAAAATGAAGCAAAGGGAAAAAAAGGGAGGGGGAAGGAAAACAAGATGAAAAGATAGGACAAATAGAAAACAAATTGTAAAAAGTTAGACCTCAACTCAACCAGATCAAAAAAAGTACATTAAATGGAAGAGGACTAAATACTCTATAACTGAAAAGCAGAGACTACCAGACTGGATGAAGAGGCAAAGTCCAACTATATGCTGCCTACAAGGTATGAGAACAAAAAAATATATACCATGCAAATGATATGCATAAGAAAACTGGTGTGACTATATTAACAACAAAAATATAGACTTTAAGACAAGCAGTAATACTGCAGATAAAGAATAATTCATAATGATTAAAAGGTTGACTTTTCAGGAAGATATAACAGTTATAAATACTTACATGCATAATAACAGCACTTCAAAATGAAGAAAAAGCTAATAGAACTAAAGGAAGAAAGACAAACCCATAAGCATAGTTGAACATTCAAATATACCTCTCTCAATAATAGAACAGTAAACCAAAAATTAGTAAGGATTTAGGAGATCTGAACACTATCAACTAATGAACATTTAGAAACAGCTATATCCAGAAACGTCAGAATTCACATTCTTTTCAATTACAAATGGGTTACTCAAGAAAAAGCAATGCAAGTCGTAATAAATTTCAAATGCTGAAATATTAAAGAGTATGATATATAAAAACAATGGAATCATTATAAATCAGTAAGAATCCTATCTAGAAATACCCAAGTATTTAAAAGTTAAACACTTGTAAATAACTTTTTTATCTAAAAAGAAAAAAAAAAATCACCAGGGAATTTGAAATTGATGAGCAACAAAAACACAATATATCAGAATGTATGGGATGCAGATAAAGCAGTGCTTGGAGGAAAATGCAGAGTTTTAAATACTTAGAAAAGATAAAAAGGCTTAAGACCAATTATCTAAGTTTCCTTTTTAAGGAGCTTGGGAAAGTGAAAAAAATATTAGGCCCAAAATAATTAGAAGGAAATGATAAAGATAAAAACTAACGAAGTAGACAACACTAGTAAAAAATTAACAAAGCTAAAGGTAACTCATTTAAAAGATTAGTACAATTGATAAACCCCTAACAATGCTGATTTAAAAAAAGAAAAATATAAATTGCAAATATCATAAAGGAAAGATGTTATATCGCTATAGATCCTACAGATACAGCAGCCACATAACAGAAACTTTAAAAACTTAGATGAAAGACACATTCCATGAAAAGTGCAAATTACCAATATTTATTCAATAAAAACTAGCATAACTCTGATACCGAAACTAACCAAAAAATGATTTTTAATTACATATCAAAATTCTTCATAAAGATAGACTGAAAAAATAATCTTAAAAAATCTAAAAACAGCAAAATACAAAAAAAAAAAAAAATTTCATGACCAAGTAGAGTTTGTTCCAAACACCAATTTGGTTTAACAGTCAAAAAATCAATGTAATTCACTCTAACAGAATAAAGAAAAACCATATCGTAACAAGAGACACACAAAACTTATTTGACAAAACATCCATATTTGATGAAAACTCATGAAACTGGAATAGAAGGGCACATCATTATATAAAGACATCTACAAAAAAGTGACAGGGGTGTGGGAACAACTGGACATGCAAATACAAAAAAGCAAAGTGAGTCTAGACCTTACACACTTCATAAAAATTAACTCAGAATGGTGCACATAGAAGAAAAACTTAATCACATTTTTAAAAAACCAAAAAAAAACCCCAAAACCTGACAGTTAAACATTGTGAAACATCAAAGGCTTTCCCTCTAAGATCAAAAAGGACTCTCTCATCACTTCTATTCAACATATTATTTGAGTTCCTAGCATGGATATTAAGGCAATAAAAATAAATAATATAGATTGGAAAGTGAGATTAAAAGGTCTTCACGGGCTTCCCTGGTGGCGCAATGGTTGAGAGTCTGCCTGCCGATGCAGGGGACGCGGGTTCGTGACCCGGTCTGGGGAGATCCCACATGCCGTGGAGCGTCTTGGCCCGTGAGCCATGGCCGCTGAGCCTGTGCGTCCGGAGCCTGTGCTTCTCAACGGGAGAGGCCACAACAGTGAGAGGCCCGGTACCACAAAAAAAAAAAAAAAAAAAAAAAAGGTCTTTATTTGTAGACAACATGATTCTTTCTTTATACAGAAAATCTTAAATATTTTACTAAATACTACTATAGAAAAGAGAACCTACTACTGTCACAGGATACAAGGTTAATATACAAATATCAACTGTATTTCTACATACAAGCAGAAAAAATGGAAAATATTTTAATACCTTTAACAATTCAATAAAAAATAAAACCTTTAGGAATACATTTTTAAAAAGATATGCAAGGCCGCTATTCTGAAAATTACAAAAAAAAGAAAAAAAAACTGCTAAGAGAAATGAAAGAAGCCTAAATAAATGGGGGATAAATTGAAAGACTCCGTATTATTAAGATATATAGATTCAACACAACCCAAATCGAAATCCCATCTGGCATTTTCTTTTGTAGAAACTAAAAAGTTGTTCTGAGGTATATTTGATCTCAAATGATGGAAATAATCTTAACAACAAGGACTTAGGCTATCTGCTTCCAGGACTTTCAAAAGCTACAGTTATCAAGACAGTGTTATATTAATAAAAGAATAGACAAATATAACAGAATAGATCCACAAAAACATCCACACATATATGGTCAACAGATCTTTAACAAAGGTGCCAGTGTAAGGTGTTCAATGAAGAAAGAATACTCTTTTCAACAAATTGTGCTGGAACCAGGATATTTATATGGGGTAGGAAGGATCTTAAATTCCTTACATGACCAAAAAAAAAAAAACCAACATTATGACTTTAAATGGATATTAGATCTAAAAAGGTAAAACCTAAAATGATAAAAGTTCTAGTTAAAAGGAAGATAACATAGAGGTCAACATTTACAATACTGGAGTAGGCAAAGTTTTCTTCAAAAGGATACAGCAAGTACAAACCCCAAATTTTTTTAGTTGGTACACTGAACTTCAAAGTTAAGAACTCTGTTCATCTAGAAAATGACAAGCTAAAGATTGAAAAACAACTATCCACTATATATGTATCAAATATGTATATTTGACAAATGACTTGATTGCAAAATATATAAAGAACTCCAACAACTCAATAAAAAGATGAACAATCCAACTTAAAAAACCCAAAATATATGAACACACACTTCATTAAAAAGACATACAAATAGCCAACACACACAACAGAAAGTGCTCACCATCATTATTCATTAGAACACAAATGAAAACCACAAGGTACCATTATATACTCACCAGAATGGCTGAAATTAAAAAGCCTGAAAATACTGTTTGAGTATGTGGAGCAACTGGAACTCTCATACACTTGATGATGTGAGTGTAAAATCATACAACCACTTTCAGATATTATCTGGCAGTATTTATTAAAAATTCAACATACACCTATCCTATGACCTGTAATTCCACTCCTAGGTATTACCCAGAACAAATGAAAATATATCTATACACACACAACACACACTCATATATGGCTTTATTTAAAATAATCCCGGGACTTCCCTGGTGGGGCAGTGGTTAAGAACCCGCCTGCCAATGCAGGGGACACGGGTTCGAGCCCTGGTCCGGCAAGATCCCACATACTGCAGAGCAATTAACCCGTGCGCCACAACTACTGAGCCTGCGCTCTAGAGCTCGTGAGCCACAACTACTGAGCCCTTGTGCCACAGCTACCGAAGCCTTCACGCCTAGAGCCCGTGCTCCAGAACAAGAGAAGCCACCGTAATGAGAAGCCCACGCACCGCAACGAAGAGTAGCCCCCGCTTACCACAACTAGAGAAAGCCTGCACGCAGCAACAAAGACCCAATACAGCCAAAAATAAATACCTAAATTAATTAAAATATAAATAAAATAGTCCCAAACTAGAAGCAACCCAAATGCCCACCAACACCATCATGTATAAACAAGTTGTGCTATATTCATACAATTGAGCACACATTTTAGAAAATTAACTTGTGATACACGTAACACGGCTTAATTTCAAAAACACTATGTTCCGTGAAAGAATCCAGACACAAGAAGTGATACCATATGATTCTATTTATTTGAAGCTAAGAAAAGGCAAAACTAATCTATGGTGATGTAAATAAGAACAGTAGTTGGCGAAGTGGTTTAGGGGTTGACTGTAAAGGGATACAAGGTTACTTTCTGGGATGATGGAAATGTCCTACATCTTCATTGAAGTATTGGTTACATGGACACAACGTCTGTCAAAATTCATTAACCTGTACACTCAAGATACATGCATTTTACTCTATTTAAAATTTTACCCCCAAGGGTATTGACCCTCATCAGTGATGTCAGCAGTTGTATTAGTTAAGACAAAACTGATCTCGCCCCTTTTCCCCTAAGCCTCCTGCTTGTCCTAACACATACACTAGAGGAAAAAGGAGCCTGGAAGAGGTGAGAATAAAAAAGTAGACACTGCCTCTCCCATGCCAAGCCCCTCTGACTGAATGCTGGGCACTGCTTAGAAGGGCAGGAGGAAAAGGTAAGCCTAATTATTCAGTTGGACCAGACTGCACTAGACTGTCTTACGTACCTAGAAGTGACCAGAAACCTCATATTATCATTGAAAGACAGCAAAGAGCCATTCAACGTAACATGATTGAAGGCTGTGACTGGAGAAAAATGAGATCATTTTATTTATGAATCCAGTCCTGCTCAGACTCAAAAAAGGTGTTTATGAGGAAATCATTTTCTTGATTTTCTTCCCGAAAAAGGGGAAGAGAAGAGAGTAAATACTCAAGCCATTACAGAGGATCTAGAAACTCTGGCATGGGGGAAAGGCACTACAGACACACAGGTTCTAATGACACATCTACACTGACCATTGCCTGCCCATTCCCCTACCTAGCCAGGACTGATGTCCTGAGCTCCTGACAAAAAAAAAAAAAAAAACAGTTGCCCACTGGACATCTCACTTAGGTGTTTAAGTTCCCCACACTCAGCAAGTTCAAGACTGCAATTGTAATCATCTACCCCCACCTCAGTTTCTCCTCCTATATCCTCAGTTGATCCAACCGTGCAGCTCCAGAGTCCTTACTAACCTTCCTGGACTGTTGCTTTCCCCAAATCACGCCCACCCCTGAGATGCTGCTCTCCTAGAGACCTAGAGTCTCCATGCTACTGTCACCTTGATCCTTCCAAAAAGCAAATATGATTACATATTATTCCCCATCTATGATCCTTCCAAAGTGTCCTGGGACTTCCTTCAGCATCCAAAGTCCTTGAAGATATGGGTCCTGCCTACTTCCCCAGCTGCACCTCCCATGCCTTCACACACTTCCCTAACCCCAGCCAGGCCAAGCTGTTGGAACCCGTGACCTCTCCTGAGTTACTCTCCTTGCACGTTACTCTGTCAGGTATGTCCTTTCCTAAGATCTTTGTCGGAAATACTCCTACTCATCCTTCCTAAACTCAGAGCAAGAGTCACCCCCTCTTAGAAACCCAGCAGAGGTAAGTGCCGCTCTCACTACATTATGGTGTTTCCTAAGAAGAAAACACTAAACGGCAGCTCCTTAGGACACGGGTCCCCAACCCCCGGGCCACGGACTGGTACCGGTCTGTGGCCTGTTAAGAACTGGGTCGCACAGCAGGAGGTGAGGAGTGGGTGAGTGAGTGAAGCTTCTTCTGTATTTATAGCCGCCCCCCATCACTCGCATTACCGCCTGAGCTCCGCCTCCTGTCAGATCAGCGGCGGCATTAGATGCTCATAGGAGCGTGAGCCCTACTGTGAACTGCGCATGCCAGGGATCTAGTTGCGCTCTCCTTATGAGAATCTAATGCCTGATGGTCTGAGGTGGAGCTGAGGCGGTGATGCTAGCGCTGGGGAGCGGCTGCAAATACAGATTATCATTAGCAGAGAGGTTTGACTGCATAGAGACCATAATAAATCAGTTGCTTGCAGACTCATACCAAAACCCTATCCGTGAGTGGCAAGTGAAAACAAGCTCAGGGCTCCCACTGGTTCTGCACTGTGGTGAGTTGTATAATTATTTCATTATATATTACAATGTAATAATAATAGAAATAAAGTGCACAATAAATGCAATGCGCTTGAATCATCCCGAAACCATCCCCCCCCCCGGCCCCGCCCAATCCTTGGAAAAACTGTCTTCCGCGAAACCTTTTTGGTGTCAAAAAGGTTGGGAACCGCTGCCTTAGGAGACTCTGAGCCCACGGTCTAGAGCCTTATCTTACTCGTGTTTGCATTCCCTATGCTGAGCAGAGTGTCTTGTACATAGAAAGGGCTAAAATTTTTTATCTGAGAGAATAAATGAGAGAACCACTGAAGATATGAATTCTGTCAGGGATTTCTTCCAGAGAATGCTAAAATGTAATACAGGAAGCAATCATTACGGAGCAAGTCAAACTTTGAGTACTGCCCTATGACTTTAAAGTCAGGTGAATTTTCTTATGCTTCCATGTCTCCAGTGTCAAATGGAGAGATTGGTTACATAATCTCTAAAGAATTCTTCTCAGCTCTAAAAGTCGATGGTGCTATGATTCTGTGTTAACGCAGAATCAGGAAGGAAATGGGCTTAATGGAAAGCAGGAAAGATTCTAGATGGACATAAGAAAGAACCTCTTAACAAGGAAGAAAATGAGGGACATTTTGGGTTTTCTGTTCCCAGAGTTTTCAGGAGAAAAACAACCAACCATCTGCTTTAAACGGGTCCATCATGCCCTGAACATGAGGGGCCATACAAGATATTTAAATGTTACCTCTTTTCCTACTTCCTAATTATTATAGAATGCAAACATCAAAGGCACAAGTAGAAATTCCCCTTTGGGAAAGACAGGGGAAAGTTAATCAAAGAACTGCCAACTTGGCACTAGGATCCAGCTTCCTTGTTTAAGCTGCTGAGCCACTGTGAAAGAATCAAATAGTCACTGAAGGCACCGTCTGCCACCCAGGGAGAGAGCCCTTCACCAGACACCAGACCCTGCTGATACCCTGATCAGGGATTCCAGTCTCCACAAATGGGAGAAATAGATTCCAGTTGTTTAAGCCACTCAGCCTACGGTATTTTGTTATGGTAGCCCAAACAGACTGAGATACAGGTTATGCTAAACAGATTTTGATGGTTAACTTCATATGTCAACTTGGCTAGGCTATGGCACCCAGCTGTTTGGTCAAACACTAGTCTAGATGTTTCTAGGAAGCTATTTGTGAATGTGATTAATATATACAATCAGTAGACCAGATTATCCTCCATAATGTGGATCCAATCAGTTGAAGGCCCTAAGAACAAAGAGTGTGGTTTCCCTAAAAAAAAAGCAAGTCTGCCTCAAGACTACAACATAGAAACTCTGCTGGCCTGCCCTACAGATTTTGGACTCAAAATAGCAACATCAACCTTTAACTAAATTTCTGGCCTGCTGGCCAGCCCTTCAAACTTCAGACATGCTACCCCTCCCTGACTGTCCCTTAAAATAAACCTCTATTTCTCTCTTTCTGTGTGTGTGTGGGGGGGGACATATTTATATATTTTTATATGTCTGTGTGTATGTGGGGGGACATATTTATATCTATTTCTCTCTTTCTGTGTGTGGGGGGGGAGGGGACAGCTCTTTGGTTCTGTTTTTCCCTAAAACTCTGCCTAGTACACAAGTTTAGCAAAACAGTATAACACAGACATGGGATATATCAAACAATATACCAAATAATCATAACTAGGAGAGAGGGGACAATGAGAAAGAAAACAGCACATTTTCCCCAAGTTTTCTACAAGGGTTGGGGGTAACTTACAGAGGTACAGGACAGCTATTTTAGACTTAACTAACTTGGTTGATAAGTCTAAGTAAATAGAGTTAAATTAAACCTTTTAGCATTGTCTACTATGATCATGTTTACTTTAACCAATTTTGTGTTTTCCTTAGAGATAATAATGGCCTTAGAGATTAAAAAAATGGAGTTTTCTCATTTGCACAGTTTTCAATTCATTCATCTTTAATACTTGCCATCAGATATGCTGTCTTATGCCTGACAAAAGATTTTTTTCCCCACAATGAACAAACGTCAGATATCCTATCAACTCTTTTTTCTCTGGCGTCCTCTCTTGCAGTTACCTCCCAGTCACCCTACTTCTCACACCCAGCTCTGCTGTACAGCTGTCCTCCTGGGACTTCCCTTCTCCTTTCTCTTGTGTTGCACTGTCTTTTTTCTGGAACGCATGTCCTCCTCTTTCTTGGTTTATTTATTCATTTTGTTGGAGCACATCTTTCAGTAACTTTCCAAGAAAGATTAGATGGAAGGTACATTTTAAAAACACTTTTATCCCTGAAAATATCATTATTTTACTTCACAGATGTTTGATCATTTGAGTATGAAATATTAAGTTGAAGGTAACTCCCCCTCAATTTCAAAGGCATTGTTCCTTTGTTTTCTAGAACCCAGCTAGCATTGTTATTGTAAAGTCTGACTCCAATTCTATCCTGTTTCTCGTTGTAGAATCCTACAGTGGTTTTCTTTGGTCTAGGTTTTACGCCATGTACTAAAGTATTCAATGTACCTTTCAGAAATACATGTCTTTCTGAATTTTGATTTGTCCAAAAACAATGTCTTTCATTTAATTAATTAATTTTTTTTTTACTGCTTCTATGTTAATTTCCTATCCTTTTTTGGTGATCTCTCGAACTCATACTGGATATGAACCTCACAAATTGATCTACTTTTCTTACCTTTCAACTCCTTTTTGCCATGTTTGCTTTTTATTTACTTTCTAGGGGAGTTATTTTCCAAGTTGTCCTTTGAATTTATTTTGGCTAAGTAAGTTTTTATTTACAAAACCTCTGTGTATTCCTTAATTGTTCCTTTATCATAGTATACTGTTCTTAATTCATAAATAAAGTACCATCCCAAATCTCTTTAAGAATATTAAATAGTTATTTTGATATTTTCTTGTTTCTATTTTCTATACTTTTTTTTTTCTTTCAATTTGTTCATATCAGTGCTTCTTCCACGTTGCCTCTAATGCTTGTGATCGTTGCTTGCATATTCATATTTACAAGTAGAAGCTTGGAATATATGGGCTGGGCATGTTGCCTGAAGGCTTCACTGAAGAGGAATCAGAGCGAAGACTTTTTTTCTTCTTTGTGGAGAGACTCTCAAATTTAAGGATCTGGAAATCTTTCCATCCAGGAGTCATTCTGTTTGTCAAGACACCAGTTTTCTGCTCTCCTGCCTCAGGAGTACCTACTGTATAGAGTTACTGAATCTCCTTGTTTTCAACCCTGTGATTTATCTTTGCCCTCTGCTGTATACATGATACCCCTGAATACAGAGCTTCCCAGTTAACTTCTCAAAAGAAGAACCTCAGTTCTATGAAAGAGAGATGGGAGGCTGGTGAGAAGAGTATCACATGACCATGTTCTGTACAACGGGGCCAAGGATCCCCAAACTCCCTCTTCCTTATGAGCCTTTTCCTGCTTTTAAAATTCAATTTTATTTCTACATATAGCAACAAACATGTCAATAAAAATTTAATAAAAATTTTAAATGAAACCATTTACAATAGAATCAAACAAAATCAAATATCTAGGAGGACATCTAACAAAATATGAACACAACTTCTCTATGGAAAAACACAAAGAGAAAACAAACCCTGAGAAAAATTAAGGAAAGCTAAATAATTCGACTGATACACCTTTGATCATGGATTGGAAAGCTCAGTAATAGTAAATATATCACTTTCCCCAAACTGAAGTACAGCTTTATTTCAATTCCCCAAGAAAGAAAGAAGCAGCTCCTAACATCTGGGTGCTTGTCAAGTCGTATCAGCTAGACTGGTGTCGCTACAAGCTGGCTTAGTCCTCACATACAGGCCTTACTGTTCTCCTGATAAACAAACAATTCCACTGAACGTTAATAGTGGACAAGAACACCCAGTGCCCATGGTAGATCAAAACATTCTACTCCGTAATCAAGTCTGGAAAGAGACAGGACATGAATATTGTCCAAGCCGCAAAGTACCAAAGAGTCCCCTGTCCTGGCAAAGATGAAATTGTTGCTTCTTTACCAATTATAGCTTTAGTCTCAGTCTAGTCTTGCGTCTTAGGTAAGATTTATTAAGATACCCAATAGTAGAATTAGCTCCATTTTCTGACAGCGTCTGGATCCAGAGCAAGCACATACTTCCTTAAACGTCCCATAAAATCATGTAATACAACCCTAAATTCTGCAATAAATCTTTTTTAATACCGTCTAACTGAGATATCCTATGGTTCCCCGTGAGGTACATTCTCTCTCGCTACAATGAGTAATAAATTCGACTTATTCAACTACAAGTATATTCCTGGTGTACTTTGGCTGGAGGACATTGCATTTGGTAATCTTATTCCAAAAGCTGAAATATTACTGTCTAATGTCAAAATTATTTGGGTGTTTTCTAGTTATAAATTTCTTTGAATTTTTAGCATAATTCTACTGCTACTGGAGAATATACTATTAAATAACAAAATTCAAACGAGTAAATTTTAAAGATATTCTTAGCCTTATTCAATGATTCATGAATTAGGCAGCATCCCATCTAGCAGATAAAAAGGAGCTCTGAGGAGCTGTACAGAATGTAAGGTTTTTATAGGCAGAAGGGAGTGGGACAAGGAAGTTATACTAGCAGAAAGGGGACTGGCTGTGGCAAGGTCATTTTCCTTTAGGGGATGACAAGGGTCTGCCAGGCAGAGTACCTCAGTAGGGCTGATCAGGGAGCTCCTGACTGATTGGTCCAAAATTCCAGTTTTGGGAAAGGCCAAAAGTGTAATTAAGTCAACTCTCGGTTTGGTAACATGGGGAGTAGCATAAGTGACTCCACTTTGGGCCTGTTGTCTTGTTCTGACAGGCATTTTGGGCCTGTGGATTTCAATGGCTTCAATGTACTAAGAAATCTGTTCTCATTTTGGTAAACGTTCCATGTTCATTTGTATATAACACTGTATATGAGGAATATAATAAAGAATGCATATTCTTTAGTTGCACATTTTAATATTCTATCTATGTCAATGAGGCTAAGTTTAACAGTCATTTTGTTCAAATTTTTCTTATCAACTGGATTTTTCTAACAGCTACCAGGACACATATTAATGCCGTGCACTTTTTTTTTTTGCATTGGTCCTTTTAGTTCAACCTTATGAACCTTCTAAACAACAGTACTTTGGCAGTTTTCAGACCTATCACTCTGCAACCATCTGTAGTTTCTACTACTTCTAAGACCCTTAGGTTTTATAAGATGAATCTACTTGCTTCTGGTTAGTATACCCCTTTGTAAGATGGGAGGTGGTAGCTTCCTCAGTTTGGCTGAGTTGGTTACCACTCCTCTTTCTGCCTCTGATCTTGCTAAACTTTATTAATGTCTACTATCCACTGATGCCCCCATCCCATTTTCTTTAGCTTTTGCACAGCCAAGGAAGCCATAAACAGGACGAAAAGATAACCCTCAAAATGGGAGAAAATATTCCTTAGCCTTGGGGATGAATATCATTTAATAACTTTACCAGTGTTTGGTAGTAGTTTGGGTGGAGAAGGTGAGAAGAGAAAAAAACAAGTGGTCAACTTGTCATATTAAATTGTGTCCAAAGCACAGGACTGTCTTATTAGCCTCACACACACAGCCTGGCTAACATATTTAGAAATGAAACCCCATCGCACCCACTCCTCTTAGCTTCCAACCAGGTTCAGGCAGAAACTGGAAGAAGACCTGAAGGAAGTTCACAAATCTAAATGGTGCATTAACTTGCACCTTTTCCTCCATGTCATCAGTGCCGTCATTTGTCAAAGACAGCAGGAACCTGGCCGGGGATGGCCTGCCACTGATAGAAATAACCCAGGTCTGATATATCTATGCCCCTGAGCACACTGTCTTTATGCTGTATCTGAAGCTTCCTGATCTGAGGCTTCTCACCCTCCCAGATAGAGGAAATGCCTGCCCTTGTCTCTGTGCCTCACTTCCCATCAGACACAGAGTTGTTCAGCAACAGAGACCCCCTAACTGGTCCAAATGTTGGGACAGAATGATGGACCAAGAGAAGTTTTTTCCAGGAGAAAAAAACTGAAGGACTTAGTATCACTTGCTTTTCTCTTTATAAGGCAACCCCCAGCATCTCTGTCCTGAACCTCACCTGCATACCTCTGACAGCGGCTGTGTAGGGTCTGTGGACTCAAAGCAAACAGGCTATATAAAGTAGGGCAGAAAGAAGCTCTGGTTCAAATAGTTAGCACTCTTGCCTTCCTGGTGTCTGAGTCCGGCCAGCCTAGCCAGTGATACCTGTCTGCTCCTCTCCACTACAGCTTCGCTGTCTGGTCTAATCCTGTGCTTGCCTTAGCACACACAGAATCTACCAATTCTCCCACTGTGCTCTGTCCAACAGTCATTCACTACTCAAATTATTCTTATCTTTACTGAAGACCAGTTCCTGATCAAAATGTACAGCTCCTCAAAAGTGACCCACATCTGACCCAAATCTGATTCTAGCCTCACAACTCCAGTTTAGTAAATCCTACAGAAGGGGTGACGTAGTGTACTAGTAATGGATTACACATTGGAGCCAGATAGACCTGGATTCAATTCCAGCCCTGCCACTTAATAGCTGTGGGATTTTGAGTGAATTATTGCAACTCCTTAAGCCTATTTCCTCATCTGGAAAATAGAGATAATAAATCCTAATTCAAAGAGTTGTGAGGATTCAAAGAAATAATACAGCAATTATCAATTAGAATACGTAAAACAGAACAAGCACTCCATCACGTCAAAGCCGACTTGAACCAGTAATAAATCAGTAGTTTCCCCCGGTGGACTACTTAGACTGTCTGGGAAGCATCATACGGACCCTGCCTGCCTTGAGTTCCTAAATTAATCACCTTTATATCTTTAGTGTTGATTTCTGAATGCTTCTAAATCCCTCAACCTCCATCTAAACACAACGCAAAGCCAATGTCTCGGAGCCGTTACAATACGCAATGCACATTAAAATAGCAAAAACAAATTAAAGCGGGAAGTTAAAATTAATTTGAACTTGTAAAAATAACTACAAAAATAAGTCCTCTCGGTTTAACAGTTCTTGATTTAAGTGGAAAATCAACTATGCTCATGGGTACACAGTAATTGACATAATATTGCAGTTATCTACAAAGTATAGGTTACTTTTCATCCCAGGTGTTTAAATGGAAATGGTAGGATACTATTGCATTCAAAGCTTTTCTTGCTCTCTGGTATTTTATGATCACATTTTCTTTGGAAATCTGAGTGGCAGTTAACATTCTACTCAATTACCCGGGACTCTTAAAAATCAGCCTTCAAAGATACCTAGTGAATTAATAGGAGAATAAACTTTTTTTTTTTTTTTGCAGTACGCGGGCCTCTTACTGTTGTGGCCTCTCCCGTTGCGGAACACAGGCTCCAGATGTGCAGGCTCAGCGGCCATAGCTCACGGGCCCAGCCGCTCCACGGCATGTGGAATCCTCCCAGACCAGGGCACGAACCCATGTCCCCTGCATTGGCAGGCGGACTCTCAACCACAGCCACCAGGGAAGCCCAAGAATAAACTATTTTTAAGGTATTGTTCTTTGCTATCAAATTAAGACATTACATGAATACTACTTATAAAAATAGTGCTAATTCCTCCACAATTCTTGAAATTTTGTCAATTTCCAATCACTAAGAAATCAAACCTTTCTGTATTCTACCACTAATTAATGCAATGGAAAGGGGCAAATTAGCCAGTCCCAACGGACACAAACACATGTATACATTCACCCACCAAGATCTTAATTCCTGCAGTGGAATGAAAACAGGTGGGGTATACTTAACAGACTATTTCTGCACAAAATGAATCTGACACTCACTTAGCCTGACGATGCCATTACTGTGAGAAATCATTTAGCAGACGAGACTCCTAACAGCAGTCCAACTGACAGATATGCATACCCCATGTTGAGAATAAAATAAAAATCACCAGCAAAGCTAATGTGGAAGGAAAAATCTATAGTGCTGTTTCTGGTAATGGATCATCTGAGATAACCCAAGGGAACGATGGGTGTTAACTCCATCTTATCCTCACTTAAAAAAAAAAAGGCTTTCTTTCTTGGTACTTTTTTAGTGGGGTGGTGCTAATGGGAGGAGTAAGACAGCACCAATTAAATACTAGGAGATTTTCAATCACACGCTTAAATTATGAGGACTGAATGTGACCCTGGGGATTGGTGTTGCTGGTGAGGCAAAGTGCCATACTCTTCCTCTGGGGAGCACTCTTGGTGATGGATCTGACGAATCATCAATACATATTAGCAAAGGCAAATTTCCTGTGACGATAATGAAGCTTAAGCTTTAGGACTCTCACTCACATAGGCCTCTTCCAAGGACTTGGGAGGAGCCCTAGCAACGTGTTCATAACAGACTTAGGTTTTTGTCAGTTCTGCAAAAGTGCGATCTGTTACCACTACCACTGAGATTGCTTCCTTCTACTCCAGTTTTTCCTCCTTCACACACCCTGTCAAACACAAACACCCTGACAGGTGGTGTAGTAACATCTATGGGCGTGTTGGGATCCAGATAAGGAGAAACTGAGTTGGGAGTACATTTAGCTGGGATTTAGGAGGATCCATTTATGTGCTTCCGTGTGAGGTAAGTTATTACTAGGGGTCCTGGTGGGAAAATGGTTTCTAGGCACGCTCCTGCCATACAGGGTCCCAGTTCCCCCTGCGTCATGACCCAAAGGTGCAGCGCCAGGGATTGCAAAGTAAATGTGGCCTACGTTGCCCAGCACCAAAAAGAAACGGGGTGTGGAAGGAGAAAACAAAGCTTAAAATAAGTGTTCAGAGCCAGAAATCAGTCTACGGAAAAGTCTTCCGAATCTTAGAGAAAGAGATCTTCTGTGAAAGAAACTTGAGTTTCCCAAATTTGACAGCTGTGCTAGAAGATATATGACATTGCTAATAAAATCCACAATTTTTCTAAACTAACAATAAAAAGCAAAGTCCAATCAACCCTGATAAAGGGAAGACAATTATCTAAGCTCTCCGTAGAAAATATTACAAAAATCATTATTGTATGAAGTGATCAAAGACCATGCAGCCAAAAATGTTTTTCGAAAATCAGACAATAGGCAATTAAAATATGACAATTTTTCTGGATATTATATGATAATGGTGGTATTTGTCTTTTTTTTTTTTTTTTTTTTTTCTTGCGCGGTACGCGGGCCTCTCACGTAGCGGAGCACAGGCTCCGGACGCACAGGCTCAGCAGCCATGGCTCACGGGCCCAGCCGCTCCACGGCACGTGGGATCTTCCGGGACCGGGACACGAACCCGCGTCCCCTGCATCGGCAGGCGGACTCTCAACCACTGCACCACCAGGGAAGCCCTGTCTTTTTTTATTTTAGTTTGTAATTTGCTGTGATTTCTTTTCTCATTCTAAATAGTTCATTTGTACTCAATCTGTTGTTCTTCTTTTAAGAGGTCCTCAAAAATTGTGTGTTTCAGGTCCCATAAAACCTGGATCTGCCTCAGCATGGTAGATCCTTGTTTTCAACATTCCATAGGACAACTGAATGTCATTCCTGATATATATGTGAAAACCCCCAAAACTTCGAAATTTGACTTAATGTTAACCTGAAGAGCTCATGTAAATCTTCCAAAAAATAATGAATACATGAACCCGACTTGTATGAAAAGCATAATTGGATCTAACATTTCCTTTAATTTGTATATAAAGCTTCAAGGGCACCGTTTAACCATCATACAGAAGAGTCAGCGTATAAAGTCTATGAGATTTATCCTTGAAATTTATTTTTAGGAAAAATCATTGACGTAAGACTTCTGAGGCTACCAAACTTCACACCAAACGGCACTGGCTCTAATACCACTACCATTTAGCCTGTTTCTCTGAAGTATGTTCGAGGAGAAAGTCCAGATATTTCTAAACCCTGATAGTTCGATTTTGGGCTAATTAAGTTTATTGTAAGTGTAATTCGGGGGGGTGGGGGAGTTCAAAATAGTCCTTAATTACACTGAATCCCACTCCCTAGTGTTTCCAGTGAAATATGGGTCTACTTGATCGTCTTGTGAGGTTAGCTGTGTAAGACACAGCCAGTTTTATGTTCCATGAGATCTGTGAGCGCTCAGTAAACCTACCCCAAAGGCCCCGAGGCTCTCCCTGGGTGCCAGCACACCCGAGCCATACTGACGTCTCACATCCATCCCCTCTGGTCCCAGTCAGAGTGAAGGTGAGGGTCTGTGCACTGGGATGAATACACCAATTACCTTTTTGAGGAAGAATCAAAAATCACGTGGATCAAAATATCGTTCAACTTATTTAGGTGTGCACCATACGTAAAAAGACCATAAGCATTTGAAACACTATCATTCCTAAGAGGTTTAATCCATCTTTTCAAAGATCTGCGTTTTTTGTTTAAAAAAAAAAAGAGCAGAAATAGTAGTTGTGGTTGTTAAAGAGATCTGCCCAGGGAGCTGGCTGCTTGAATCCTATTCTGTAGCCTTGGCTGGGGACGGTGCGAACTGGCAGGAAAATGGGTCTGGGGGGTGGTAGAGGAGGAGTTCATCTCTATATTTAGGGTCGGTGAAAACTGTTCCATTTTAGAACAGCTTCTACTTCGCAGTTGGAAATACCACCAACCAAGCCCATGAACATATTTCATTGTCCATAATTACACATTACACTATCTCTACGTTGTATATTTTTAAAAAGAGCTAAGGCTGTCTTCATGTGTGCAAGCACACGGAGAGCCACAAACAGAAAAATCTTCAAAGATCTTGTTCTCAGATACTCACTTTTTATTTATTTAAAGCAAACCATACTCCACCCCATTTAATGTAAATGGTCTTTATCCTATTTTTCATATAACAGTAGAGAAGGCTTAACTAACTGCTAATGTATCTTAAACATCCTCATTTGGACAACTTGCTAATAGTCCTTCTTAAAGAAGAGGATGTAACTAAGGGTTGGGGCTATAAGTGGTGACAACAGCAACCACAGTAAGGCAAAGGGACAGAGAATCGTGAACAACAACAGGATTCAGGAAGCTGCTGAGTCCAGGAAGACCCTCAGCGAAAATGTTAAGCCATGAACCCTAAATTAGAAATTTCAAGACTTTCTTCAATTCATTTCATATACATTATGGTTAATCTTCTTTGGCAGCTGTGTTAGTAGAACTGTTCTCACAGAAGGGACTACTCTAGGAAGTTGATTCAAGTATGGGCAACTTTGACACTGCTGGCAAAGTGGCATCACAAGGCCAGCTTTTCTTTCTAGAGCTTGTCCTTTCCTTCCAATACCTCTTCTTTTCTCCCTTTCCCTCTTCCTACTCCTTGAGTAAGACCTGGGAGTGCCAGCAGCACTCATAAGCAATGCCCCCCCACTGCCGCTGCCCCAACTGGCATTCTGATCGATTAAGCTCACACAGTGGTATACACGATGGAGAAAAATAAAGGAAGGTAAGGGACAGAAACAACACCAGGATGAGGAAGCCACTGTGTCATAGGCAAGTCCAGGAAGGCCTCTTTGAAGAGGTGACATTTTACCAGAGATCTAAACAAGGGCCTAAATCATGCAAAACACCTAAAGGTAAAAGGCAGAGGGAATAAATAGTACATGCAAAGGTCCTGAGGCAAAAGCATACTGGGTGTGACTGAAGAGCAAGAATGCAAGGATGGCCTGGAGGGAAGTAAATGAGGTGAAGTGGGTTGGGAGGTGAGATCAGAGCAAAAGCCGGGCCAGATCATAGAGGGGCTGCCTTTTTAGTTCTTTAAGGACTGCTTTCAGACTGTAAGAAGGGAAGCAATTAGGAGGGTTGCAAACAGAAGAGTGATATAATGGCAGGCTCACTCTGGCTTCTGTGTGAAGAATAGACAGTGGGGAGCAAGGTTACATGCAGGGAGACCAGTTAGGAAGCTACTGCAATACTCCAGGAGAGAAATCATGGTGGCTCAGACCCGGGTGCTGTTAGGGTAGGCAGGGAAAGTGGATGGATTCTGGGTATGTTTTGAAAACAGAGCTGATAAGATTTGCTGGTAGTTTGGATATGAAATTTCAGAGGAAGATAGGATGTGAAAGTCAAAGGTGACTCGTGGGTTCCTGGTGTGAGAAACAGAAAAAATAGTGTTGCTTTCTATGAAGACGGGTCAGGCAGCCCAAGGGGTGGGTTCTGGGGAGATGAGGACATCAGAACTTTGGTTCTGGACAAGTTTGAAAACCTACTGTATGTTCAAGAAGAAACATCAAATAGGCAGTTAGATACAGGAACCTGGAATTCCGGAAGGGAGGTTCAAGCTGTAGATAAAATTTGAAAGTTGAAAGCATAGAAATGATCTAAAGACTGTATGAGTGACACGAGATGGGATGAAATCATCTACGGAATGAGGGGAAATGCAAAAGGGAAGAGGCTAAAGTATTGAAACTCAGGGCAGTCCAGTGTTTCAGTTTGTAAACTGGGGGAGATGAAAAGAAATCAGGAAAAAGGGGCTGAAAAGGCGTCCCTCATAAATCATCCTGTGTGCCCCACTGTAAAAGGAGAGTGAACCAGTTCACATTTCCCAAGAGCCATGCTCTCCACTGCAGGAAGAAGGCTGCTAAGGTGTCTACACCGTCCTACTCATCTCTCGCCAACACACATTCTATCCCATACACACAGACATAAACTCTCTCTCTCACACTCGCAAGAACACACACTCACACACCTTCACATCCAGGATGCTCATCCATGGGACCACCCAATATGCAGCTCGAGTGCAAACTTCGGAACGCACTTGGGATTTTCCCAGCCAGGGCTCCACGGAGACAGGAACTACCTTGGAGCACCACTCTACTCACCTGAGAAGGCAGGCGTAGAGGGAGAAGGGATCGGGAGCTCTCAATTTCAAGGTTGTGTCCTGATTCAGTTACATAGAATATTCTCCCAAAGGAAACAAAACCCCAAGAGTAAATTATTCTGCTCGTCTCCAAACATTCATTCAAGCATTAAAGAAGAATTTCTTACTAAAACTTACAGAGACTAACACTATCTAGAAGCTCTCTGAGTGTGCAAGGCAGTGAAGACAAAGAGCCCCGGGTCATCAACTCCCCTCATGCGCCAGGACTAAGCAATCCCAAGGCTGCTGGGCTCTCTGTGGAAACTCTGTGCCTCTGGATTATGCTGCATTTCTACAAAGTGTCATAGTGCCCAGCAAAGGTCAAGTTTTACACACTCTAATTAAGTACTTTCACTTGCTTTGCGCTGCTTGCAGTATCTCTAGGGCTATTCTGAACTAAGTATTCATTTGGTCTCTGCTGGTCTCTTTGTTAATCAACGCTTCAAGTGGTCTTGAAAAAAAAATGTTCTCTGAGGCATCTCTTATTTTCCAAGCATTATAATTGAAGCTCTAGTTTTACTTCGCCAAAGTAATGGAATGATCTAGTCAGGGGAGAAGTGGGCAAACCAAATACCCCACTTAGAGACATGTGGCCGAGTCCTTCAATTTTCTATTTGTAAGCGGTTGTGCTGGCATCATATGGACGTTCCCTGTGCCATGGATCTTGCCTGTGATGACTCTACTGGAAAGCAGAATACTGAGAAGCAAGAGACAGCAATGCCCTGCCTTAATCCTACTTTGAACACAAGGTCTGAATCTGCTGCAGTCTCTCACAAAGCTCACACGTCTCTCTGCCACTGGGTACCAGATACCACAGAGAATTTAATGAACCCTTAACAATGTGTGGATTGTTTATTGATGGCCACTGTTGGGGATGAGCATCTCCTAGGGAGGTGAAGACAACCCTTGATTACCTGGGGGTATTTGAGTTACACCAGTTTATCCAACAGCACCTAACTGCCCAATCCTGGGCTTTGCACGCAGAAAAACCCTTAGAAACTAAGGAAATCTGGGTGAAAGCCGATTTTGTATTGGACTGAGAGAGGCATTTCTAGCAATTAGTTACAGAAAAAAGTGAAGCAAGTCTTTATGAGCAAAGCCTGTCATTCGGCTTGAAATAAATCCTCAGAATATCCAACGCACTCCTGTTCATACCAAATTCTTTGAAAAATCCAAAACCAATATATTAAGTTAGTCCTGAATAACCCACCCTTCAGTTATCCAAACCACAATCAAGACTTACGTAAAAAAGACTGAAATCTTGCCATTTGCGACAACATGGATGGACCTTGAGGGTGTTATGCTAAGTGACGTAAGACGGAGAAAGACAAAATACTGTATGATCTAACTTGTATGTGAAATATTAAAAAACAAACAAAACCCAAGTTCCTAGATACAGACAACAGATCAGTGGTTGCCAGAGGCTGGAGATGGGGAGCAGGTGAAATGGGTAAAGGGGATCCAAAGATACAAACTCCTGCCTACAAAATAAGTCATGGGGATGTAACTCGTAGAGCGTGGCACTATAGTTAATAACACTTTGTTCCATATTTGAAAGTTGCTAAGAGAGTTGATCTTGAAATTTCTCATCACAAGAAAAAAGTTTTGTAACCACATATAGTGACACTAGACTAGACTCGTGCTGACACTTAGCAACATATACAAATACTACATCATCGTGCTGTACACCTGAAACTAAGTAATGCTGTATATTAATTATACCTCAGTGGTAAAAAATTAAAAGTGCAAAAATGATTTTTTCAAAAATCTTAAACAGAAATATTAAAACTAAAGTTATGCTGACTTCAGGCACATGTCATAACAGTAAATTCGCTACAAATCAGTGAAGTTAAACAACAACGAAAAGAAGACTAAAAGAGTTCAGTTTAACATGTAAGAGGGGTGGGTAATTGAACAGCTATAGGAGACTAGCCCATACCTTCGCTGACCCTCTCAAATTTCCTCTACAATCCTATTCCTGGCATGGAAATTTCACCATTAGAGTAAAACTGGGTTCATGCAGTTGTCTCTTCTTAGCTTCAAAATACTCCAAAATCCTATAACACAGTATATGGCAGATGTTCACTGAGTATATCCTGAGTGAGTGTACGGTTAATTACTTTCATTAGCTCTTTCCTAGTTGCCAGGAAAGTAGATGCCAGAGTAGCTAGGACAGTAGATGCTAAGCAGGGGTTAAGGGTGAAGGGCCAGCATGTGACTTGGGTTGAATCTCTGGGCAACTGAAAGCTACAGTACATGAGTCAAGGGCACCGTTAAAGGGTATACGAAGACTGCTCCAAAAATTCATTTCACCTACAACACAAATTTGCCCCAAGTCATTAGCACTGTTTCTACTTTTCAAACAGCAAATTTATAGCTAGCTTATCCTCATTTCACCAGATGGGAAGTCCTTGGGAACTGGGGCCAGGTCATACACCATACCTTATATATATTTGATGCTCACTCAGTAAACGCTGGCTAAAAGGGACTAACTAAAATGAGGCACAGACTGTGTGAATACAACCGAAGTGATCCCACTGGGCTGTAATGAATGCATGTAGAATTTCAGACTGGCTTAAATGTGATCAATCTTAGCATACGAATTTGGTTAAGTGATATATGAAGGTTCAGAATGGCAGCAGGGCTTTGCGTGAGTCACTTTGGATGCAGGAGGATGTGCACACAACACCCATAAAGGAAGGAAAGAGGATGGAATACCTGAGCTTATAAACTACCAATCTTGCTGCCCTATTTCCCTCTGCAAGGCTCAGGGTTTCAGTTCTAGCCCAAGAATAGCACCGTATGTTTATACAGCCCTGTGGTTTTCAAAGTGCTACCGCAGGTTTCTTCACAATCTCCCTGATGGAGGAGGTTTCATTATCCTCATTTAAGAGATGAGAAAACTGCATTTCCAAGAGGCTTTGCAAATTTCCCTAGATCACTCAAGGACAGGATTGATCTAAGATGCAAGCCCAGGGTACTGATTCATGACTATTCAGGGCTGTGTCAACTTCATCCCTAAAGCAGATTTTTTTTTTTTAAGAGATGAAAACAAAAAACTAAATCGTATAAGATGGTTTTGTAACACCAAGGTGCATTTTAAAATTTTTGTTACTTTTTTTTTTTTGCAAAGCTCTATGAGAAACAGATCTAATAATCAAAGGCTAAATGCCCTGGAACAGTACAGAGACTATTCAGGCTAAATAAGATATTCAGCCAACTAATTCAATCACTAGGAATGTGTTTTTAAAATGACACTGTTTTATGCATTAGATCGACCTTTTCCTTATACTACAGTAATTACCTGCCAGGTACAGTAAATATACTTACTTCCAGAGCCAGTAGACTTTATGCTAACTCCAGGCAACCTAACCCCCAAAAGACGCTTCCTGACAGCAGCACCTAGTGAAGAGATTACCCAGGTCATGAACGCAACACGATTGCTAACACAGCTGTGTCCTGCTCATTATGCTCAACTACAGAACCACGGCACATTGCTACTCCTGCTGGCAGATGAGTAGCCAAGACATGAGAGCAGCTCAAGAAAAACTGGACAAATGTATCAAGTTCATGTAAGCTCAGGTTTGAATAAACACGTTCCAGTAAAGTTTTATTTCAAGCATGACTTCTCCCATTATGGGCAGTGGCAAACATCTTCTTGAAAGCACTGATGAAAGGAAAGATTCTTGTGATTCTTTGTCAGAATCTACCTTTATTTATTTTTTTTAACCACTTCCCCTAGCCTGATTCAAGCTGAAATCACTAGGAAAGCCAAGCTCCAGAAAATCTCTTCTCCAGCAGAAGGCCAAATGGCGTTTTGGGAAGAGCAAGTGTTACTGATTATCTTGTCTGTTGCCCTGTCCATTTTTTTCATTTTTATTTGTTTTTGGTTCCATACTATCTTTCTCGACTTCAAGATGCATGCCGATTTTCACATTGGTATTTCTCTGCTAATCATCAGTCTTCCTGTTCTCTGACCCTCTGGTTCCCTTTACATCCTACTTTTCTTGTCTTAAATGCTAGTTTGGTTGCTAACCCACCACCTTAAATTTCCCAACTCAATATGGACATTTGAGCAGGTTTGGCCAAGGGAGTACTGAGGTCTCCATAGCATAGATTTGTGAGGAAGCAGGTCTACTGGGGTTGGTGGAGATGATCCAGCTATCAGACTGTCCCCCAAGATGAGTCATGGGACTTCAGCATTCAGTGTCCAAAGAGACAAGGAGGAATCACATCTGACCTGGGCCATCAGCAGTATACCTGAAGAAGCCCCATATGGCAAAAAGGATAAAGGAGCTTCGTGGTTTTCAGTCCATTAAAGGCAGAACTTCAGCCAACAGCTAGGTCTCTAGTACCTGGAGAATAGGCTCCAGGAAGACGTAGGAAGGTGACAGAGGGCCAGCCATGCAGGTAGAGTTCTGGGCGATCCAAAACTCAGAGAGGAACACTAGGCAGAAATAGAGGCAGATGCCCAGACTGCAAATGCCAAGGGAATCAAGGGAAGGCTACAACAAGTCCGTGGATACCCAAAGGCCAGGATCTACCACATCCATATCAGACATGGGAGTACAGAAGCAGAACTAAATCCACCTCCACCCACCAGCAGACCGGAAGCTCCCAGTATGCACATACCCCGTCCTGCTCAAGGTGGTCAGGGATTGGATGGGTCTGAACTAGAAGTGGGAGGCCTGGGAGACAAGCGCCAGGAAGTGGTGCTGGGGACAACAGGGCCCACTGGCTCTATAACCATAGCTTTCTCTCATGTCGCCTTTGTTCTCTACCATCTCATGACATTAATTCCGATATGCCAGCCTCTAGGAGTATGGAGGAAAAAAGCAATCAGTGCCTATGATCCTGTCTATAAAAAATGAGCCACAGCCAAAAACAGCATCACTGCACCCCAATGCTCATTGCAGCACTATTTACAACAGCTAAGACATGGAAGCAACCTAAACGTCCAGCGACAGAAAAACGGATAAAGACGACGTGGGGTGTGTGTATGTATACACACACACACACACACACACACACACACACACACACACACACACACACACACACAAAATGGAATATTACTCAGCCGTAAAAAGGAATGAAATAATGCTATTTGCAGCAACATGGATGCACCTAGAGGTTAAATTACTAAGTGAAGTAAGCCAGAGAAAGACAAATATCATATGATATTGCTTACATGTGGTATCTAAAAGAAAAAAAAAAAAACAGCTACAAATGAACTTACTTAAAAAACAGAAACAGACCCACAGACACAGAAAACAAACTTGTGGTTATCAAAGGGGAAAGGTAGGGGACAGACAAATTAGGAGTTTGGGATGAACATATACATACTGCTATGTATAAAACAGATAATCAGCAAGGACCTACTGTATAGCACCGGGAACTGTACTCAGTATTTTGTAATAACCTGTAAGGGAAAAGAATTTGAAAAATAATATATTTCAGGTTCTGCTTCTTTGTTATCAATGCATGAATCATTATACTTGTAAATAATTATAAATTTCTTTAAAAAAAAAAAAAGGAACAAAAACTAAAACAATGTCAATAATGTATCCCTACCACCTCCGGCTCCCAGGTCCCTATTCACCAACTTGCCTGCTCTGTTCATCCTCAGTACTAGGTAACCTCACTGGTAAGCCCAGCACTGCCCTCAGTTGAAGGAAAAAGCTATAACCTAGGTCACTATAACTATATGGCATTCCACCACACTTGGCCCTCAAGGTTGCCTAATCCTTATTTTATTCATCTCACATTGACCCTGAATCACCCAACCTTCAGCAATTATTCTGAACTTTCTCAAAGGCCTCAGCTCTACATCTTACCCACCCATTTACTCTCACAGAGGACTTTATTTCACGTTTTACTGAGAAGACTAAAGAAATCCAACTTAAAGTGCTCCGAATTTCCTTCCAGATGTTTCAAAATCACTCTATTTACCTTCTCCCTCATATCTCAGGAAGAAATGTCCCCTCTTCTTGCCAAGCCAAACCCAGACCCAATCTCTTCCCCTCTTGACTTTGCAAAGACGCAACTTAATCAGTTCTTTTCTCTCATAATTCAACCTCATTTTTCTACTGACTCCATCCTTGTCACAATCATATTCAGGTCTCTCCTGTCCTAGATCGCATTTTCCCTTTTAAACTACAACCTTATTCTACCAAAACTCTAGATGGAAGAGTCTATACCAGGATGCCAAACAGTATCATCCCACGGCTACCTTTGTTTGGCACAATTCTCTGTGGAGAAGGACTCAAGCCAAGGCCAGGCCATGGCTGATGGTGGAGTACGATGGGGAAGGGAAGCAGTGCTCAACACACTGGCTGTATCTTCCTAACACCCATTCGGCCCTGAATTTCTTGCATCCTGGCTTTCAGTGAGATCCTAATGGATAAATCCACAGACATTTTTTCATTCTTCATTTTTCTTGGTACCCTCCTTCTGCAAACCTTCTTCCACTGGATTCATCCTTCTTCTCCCTCCCTGGCGGTTCCCCCCCATCTCCTCCCACAGCCACGCTTGCCCCCTCACTTCTCAGCTGCAGAGGTGCTCCTAGACCCCGCTCTCTACTTTCTTCTACATCCTCACACTCCCTCCTCAGAAGCTGATTTACTCCTTCAATGCCATGTCCATGGCTCCCAAGTTGACATCTCAAGGAAGAACATCTCTGATAAATTCTAACTTGTCTATGATTTAAGAAGTAGAAATCCAAACTTGTCACATTAGCTGATCCCAAATAAAAAATAGCCCTTCCTCCTGTCTTACCTACTTCTGTTGATGAAAAGGACGTCAACATCTTATCACCATCTTCAATCCCTGTTTCTTCCCCGCCATCAGTAGCTAATGCACAAAAATTTGACATCGGTAGCATCTTTGTTTCTTCTCCTCATGTCAATTCAAAGAGCAACTATCCTTTAGATCTTTGTGATTTCTCATTTAGACCATCAAAATAACTTCCAAACTCTTCTCCCTGCCTCTAGCCCATCGTATACATACCTGAATACACACCTGGTTAAACTTCTTAAATATGTTTTATCCCACTCCTCAACTCAAAAAACTTAACTCCTCGTTCTGGCATCTAAGAGCCTCCAAATTAGGCCCAAACCTACTGCCTCCCAGATGTTTTTTTTATGTGACTTCCCTACCCCTACCCCTTGCTTCTGCCGGACGGAGTGACTGCATACCCCTCACCTCTTCCCACCTCGTGCTTCACTCCCACTGCCAGCTGCCGTTCACTGTAACTTCACCCCATCTCCCCCCTTCACTAACCCACCATAATTTGGGTTCACCTTGTAACTTAGGGTTTACTTTAAATACTATCTCCTTCATAAAAACTTTCCTGATCCCCTGATTGAAGACATTACCTTCCCTTTTTGAACTTCTAAGTACTCTGGGCCTCATTTGTGTCACCCATTACACTCTGGGTTGCATTAAGATTATTTATGCCTTGTCACTACCTCCAATACACATATGTGATAATATGACACTATAAAGTTCTCTGAAGTCAAGAACTGAGTCTTATTTAAGTTTGTGCTTCCAGAATGTACATACCACAAGACTTTACTCATGGAGGGTACTTGTTAAATGTTTTACAAAATTGATGAAAAGTAAACTGAGGGGTCTTCCCAGGTGGCACAGTGGTTGAGAGTCCGCCTGCCGATGCAGGGGACGCAGGTTCGTGCCCTGGTCGGGGAGGATCCTATGTGCTGCGGAGCTGCTGGGCCCGTGAGCCATGGCCGCTGAGCCTGCGCGTCCGGAGCCTGTGCTCCGCAACGGGAGAGGCCACAGCAGTGAGAGGCCCATGTACCGCATAAAAAAAAAAAGGTAAACTGAGGTCTATAATATGGTAACTTATAAGGTCATGGGTCATTTGAGTTATTTTACATTCATGGCATTGGAAGGGTGGACTTAGGTCAATGCTCCCCATGTGAGTGAACTCTCTCCTTTTCCTTCTCAAATATTTTGACAAGCTGAATCTGTTACTACCAGTTATTTTTAAAACTCTCAAGCACAAAATGAAAAATAAATGGCATTCATCCAGCAACACTTTACAACTGGTGCCTGGTTTTTTGTTTTTGTTTCATTTTTAATACCTTCTCAGATGAGTCTGCAGGACTGTTCACTCTTTTCCCAACTTCTCAAGTCACAGGGAGCTTACCAAATGCACGTGGCAGTCATTCACACAGCTTAGGCACTGGGCCAGGAGGTCTATATTTATCTGGCTGGGCAAGAAAGTCTAATCCAGACAATACCTGAGTCACCTGTGTGGCTCTTAAATTAGGATAAAAATGGCTTGCCCTACTTTGAAATTTTAAAGTGAACACTGAAGACCTAATCCTCTAAAAAAAATAATATCTGACTTAATACTGCAAATGAATGCTGATGGGTGTAATTCATTCCCTCCTCACGCATGAGTTATTTTAGTCAACCACTTTACAATTAAATTTTCTTTAGGCAATTCACAGCTAGGCTGACTGACAGGTTTTAAAGTGATAACACTGATCAATAGGCCACCGAGGACGTGTTGTGCCCACTTAATAAATAGTGATAAGGTGCCTGACACCTGAAAGACAGCGTCATTAATTAATTCTCATACACAGTCCTACAAGGTACCTTGACTCTGCTTAAAAAGATCTGTAGTCCATTACGGCCAGAAGATTGGTTTTATGTTCCCAGAAAAAAACAAACAAACCAAAAAAACAACACAGTAATAAATGTACAATTATTCAAAATGCAACACTTACTATTATTTTTAATTTCCCAATAATACCCCTTTCATAGAGTCCTCAGTATTTCAGCCTGTAATCAAGATATTTTGGAATTCTGATCTTTGTGAGCTAACTTGAATATTCACCATGCAATTTACTGTAGTTTGCAGGATCATGAACAGGAAACCTCTAAGGACCTTGAATTCTACATAGGCTGTGGTGTACCTCTTCTCATCTCTCCTATCAATCCTTTCATCGCCTCACATGTTTCTCGTATTTTCAAACTCTCCTCCCTTTGACTGTTCTTATCTCTAAGAAAGAAATGCCCCTCCTTATTACTGAGGCTAACTGTACTGTCTGCTCTGGTCTCCTGTAAATCCTATTCTTCCTGTGTTTTCATTTTCTCTTTCTCTACGTAATCGCTATGCTATGCCTATCATAATGTTCAGAATTTACTTCCTCCCAGCAAAAAATCCTTGACCCATGACTTTAATAATGGCCCATGGTTCCAACATTTCTTCCTCCTTCCAAGCAGATCAACAACCTTCTCAATTCCCTGGACCTGATGACTGGTCTCGTTTTCCCTGTTCTTTAATGTCTACAGCATTTGACAGTGCTGGTTGCTCCTTCCTTCTGAAAGTTCCCTTACCGGCTACCATAACTCCGTGTGCTATTCTCCTGGTACCGGCTGCAGGGAAATGCTCTCCAGGACAGTTCTTACCACCTTCATTCTCTACTTTAGTTTCACCGATCGCTCCCTATTTGTACTTCTCTCAAAATGCCCTCTCCACCCTCTCCCACCCCCACTGCGCTCCTGCAAGGTCTAGCCCTGCACTCCCAACTGCCTGTGGGCAGCTTCTCCTACCTAATACGCCAGACTAAACATGACCTCAGCCAGGCTTCCCCCCTTCCCCCCAGAAGCCTCTATCACTGCCTTAACCTTATGAATTATACTTTAACTCTACATTCATCCAGGAGCTAAAGGTCACTCCTCCTCCTTGACTCCTTCCCTTCCTTTACCACCCACATTTTTTTTTTTTTTTTTTTTGCGGTACGCGGGCCTCTCACTGTTGTGGCCTCTCCCGTTGCGGAGCACAGGCTCCGGACGCGCAGGCTCAGCGGCCATGGCTCACGGGCCCAGCCGCTCCGCGGCATGTGGGATCTTCCCGGACCAGAGCACGAACCCGTGTCCCCTGCATCGGCAGGCAGACTCTCAACCACTGCGCTACCAGGGAAGCCCTACCACCCACATTTTATTAGCCACCGAATCACTGAGACATCGTTTTCATGGTCATTGATAAGCTTTCCTCCTCTGATGTGTGCATCATCATTCCTTCAGTAAATGTCATCTGTATCTCCCAGTCCCTAGCAGCTAGTTGGGGTCAAGCGATCAGTCTGGTTAATGGGCAGTGAGCAGAAGTAGGATACTTCTGGATGGGAATAAAGAAAAGCAAGGCATGGGAACTCCGTGTGTTCTCTTCTCATTCCTCAGCAACCAGCAATGCTTTAGAAGAGGAGCCTCCATCAGCTGGGGTCCCCCAGTACCTAGGAAGGACAGAGTCTCCTCACCAAGGTACATCATTCAGGTAGGGAAAGGAAGAAACAAGCCTCTTTAATGCTAAGCCCCTAGAATCTGGGGGTTGTGTTCTTCATACATAACCTAGCCTGCTTTCTCTCTCGCCTCTTCAAACTGCCCTATTAGACAGAATGCTTTTCTCACCACCCTCTCCTGTCCAGATGATTACTATCCTTCTTGCAACTTAATCATCAACTTCCCCAGAGAAGCCTTTGCCGAGATCCCTAGCTAGATCCAATTCCTATTTGTAAGCTCTCATAATACCATGTATTTCTCCCTTATGGGATACATCACTAGCCTACAAGTGCCATGAGAACAGAGATGCCGTGCTTGTTTTAGGTCACCATGGAAACCCAATGTCCAGTACAGCGTAAAGATTTTAATAAGCACTTGTGAATTGAGTCCATGTTGCTCATCTTTCCATCTACAGTGTCTAACACAGCGTTTGGTACAATACTTGGTTTCTTATATGAATTAATTGATAAGGCACTATCATACACAACAGACTGAGTAAATGACTTAATCACCTCTATTCAGTTGTTTCAGGGCAGGATCCACATTTTTATCCTTGATATCACTGCTACCACCACCACCACAAGTACTGGGACATAGCGTCAATAAATATGATGTGCAGTGTCGCCAAAGGGACTGCTGGGCCCCTCTGTGAGCCTGCTTCATGAGCTGCGAACAGGAGGTGGGTATTCATCCCTTCATATTCATCAGATCCAACAGACCTCATCATCCCTCTAAATACCTGCTCTAACTCCTGGCTGCTAAAAGGAAAAATATTTACAAACTTCACGTTAACATACGTACATTCATCTATCCACACACATATATTTGTGTATATGTAGACGCATGTATAGATGTGTGTGGGTATGCAGGTATGCGTGCTTGTGTATCTCTTCCTCAAGAGTAGAGGGGAATAAGTTAGGAGATATATGAGGAAATGTGACACATTCTTTTACATTTTAATACCCAAATGTACCGATCTATGACTTAAAGCCACCACTGCCGACAACAGCTTGGATGAGCACAAAACTAATCACACCTGTCCTTGGTTTTGCCCACTACGTCCCAAATCTGCATTCTGCAGAGCCATCGTAGTCGAGCTGGCAGATAACCTCAGGGACTGACATCACCCTTCCTCCACTTTTCCAACCAGAAACCTCGAAGTCATCCTTGACACCTTCCTCTTCCAGCCCCGGTAGCTGATCCATCAACAAGTGGGGTCGATCTTCGCTCTGAAACATCTCTCAAATATACCTACTTCTCTGCATTGCTAGCACTACCCTTGAACAAGCCACCTCCTCTCCAGCTTAGAATATTGAAATATTCTAGCTCCTAACTGGTCTCCCCTTATTCTCTCTGACTCTTCTTCAATCCAATCTTCAGGCTCTTCATAAAAAGAAATCTGATACCCTCCTCTCTCCTACTCCACTGCTTTTAGGATGAGACACAACTGCACAAAGGTCCACGAGACCCAGCACGGTCCAGCCTTAACCTTCCTCCTCTCCAACCTCAGTCTGCACCAGCCTCTCTCTGCCCATCCCATGCCAGTCTTCTCTCAGTTCCTCAGATGCTTCCTGCTCTCTCTTTCCACAGGTCCCCCCACCTGGAAAGTCTTCCCTCAATCTTCACCTGGACTCCTGTCCACCTCACCCTTCAGCTCTCAACTCAAACACACTTCCTCAAGGAGGCCTTCCCTGGCTTCCTATTTGATCCATTCTCCAAACCAACCCACACTTTTACAAGTTGCCAGCGTAGTTCACCCTCCAACAAGGAGCAGGAGCTGGAAGAGGATGTGAGGGGAGCACTTCTGGATGCTGGTAAAGTTCTGTGTTCTTGATCTGGTGCAACACAGGAATGTTGTGGTTCTGAGAAGCCATCAAGCCATACACGTAAAGTATGTGCCCTCTTCTATATGTATATCATACCTCAACAAAAAGCTTTTAAAAATACCCAGGGCAGGGCTTCCCTGGTGGTGCAGTGGTTGAGAGTCCGCCTGCCGATGCAGGGGACACGGGTTCGTGCCCCGGCCCGGGAAGATCCCACATGCCACGGAGCAGCTGGGCCCGTGAGCCATGGCCTCTGAGCCTGCGCGTCCGGAGCCTGTGCTCCGCAACGGGAGAGGCCATGGCAGTGAGAGGCCCGCGTACCGCCAAAAAAAAAAAAAAAAAAAATACGCAGGGCACCCTGATCCTACGGTATTTCTTCATTTGCATATCGTGCCTTTGGACAGCTGCAATTTTACATCATTAGATTACCGTCTAGCGCTCTCCCATGAGACTGTCAGCTCCGCGGAAGCAGGCTGGGTGTGCTCACCAGTAACCCCACAGGGCCCGGCCTAGGTAAGAACTCAAGAAATACTGGGTGCTTTGGCCAGTGAGACTCTGGGGAAATGAATCTCACAGAAGAATATAAGAACAGGTCGAACTGAATGGCACAGACTATGTGACAGGAGAAGTGACGGTCGCTTTCCCTCCAGCTGGACGTTCTACTCTCTCAGGGTCCCTTCCCACATCCAGTGCTCATCGGGTGTGATGAAGCCCAAGCTCCCCATCCTAGAGACACCAAGACCCCTGTCGTTCAGGAAGGCAGAATGAAGAATCCATAAAGGCACTAAAGCAGGGAGGGAAGTGGAGGCATCTCAATGACGAGGACAGGAACAGCAGGACGAGGCCGTGCAGGCAAAGAGGAAGCAGGGAGCTGGTGCCGAGCCAGCCGTGGAAGGAGGCTAAGGTAAGAGGAAGGTGCAGCTTGGTATATAAAAAAAAAAAAAAAACCATTAAGAATAGAGGAGGGAAAAGAAACAGCAGAACCCACCGAAAATAAACCACTGTGAAAGAGAGTCCAAGACTAAACAACAGCCCAAATGGCAAAGCCACCATTCACAGAGGCAAATCCAAAGGAAACCCACCAACATTTTTCCAAAGAGCAACCCTTATCTTCCGCTCTCACTGGCCCACCTTTTTCAGAGACTACGGCCGCTTGTTCAGACGTTCACGAAGCCCCTAATATGTGCCTGGCAATGGGCCGACGTGGCCTCACTAAGCATTTGCTTCCTACCAGGAGGAGGCAGAGCCATGCCGAGGCAGAACTGCCTCAGGACCACCCGAAAAGAAAGACAAGACAAGACAACAACAACAACACAAAAGACGGGAGAGAATTAAAGTAAAGTGGAAAGAGAATAAACAGGAATCAGAGTGAAAAACCAAACAGGGGAGAAGGGCGGTCAGGTAGGCGTAATGGAAATCTGGTGAGAAAAGAAAGGAGAAAAGATGACATTTACAGTGAGAGGCCTCTGCCCTTAAAATCCTTCACATACTCCTCTGTTTGTTCCAGACTATCTCTGGAAACAACTGGTCAATGAACAGAGAACTAAAATTAACCAAATGCCTCCGTTTTTCCAGAGATTCCGGTATCTTTAAAAGAAGCATACATTAGCAATTTGAAACACATTAGAATCTTTCCTCTGACGTATTCACTTCTCAAAACCCAGGAAAGAAATCCCTCCTCACTGCTTCTCAGGAGACCTGAGAATTCTCTGTCCTCAGCCTGAATGCCCTGGCCCTTGACTCCCTCTGCTTCCCTCCTGGTTTCTTCCTCATTCATCCACCCTGCCAGGGGCCCAAGGAGAGCTTTTCCTCACTTTTATCCAGGCCAGGTCTGAATCATCTGATTCTCGATACACAGTGCAATAGGCCTCTCAACAACGTACCCTACAGAAAGTGTGCGTGTTTTCTAGCTTCAATCTAAGAACACTTTTCAAAGTGCTCATGCGTAAGCCTGGGCGCATAGGAATAACTGCAGAACTCCACTGCAGTCTCTACACCAATTTCAGAATAGGATCTAGGGGACATTTCTATTGCTGATGCTTATAAGAGCAGCCTAACTTAAAATCTTACTGTATTTTGAGCAGGCTTCCCCCAAATGAAACAAGTACCAAGCCCTTAAGTGAATTAATACTTGCTTCCTGCTGTCCCACAAGGCCCTGGCCATCCACTGCACTCTCCGATAACCCCATAGTCCTTGCCTGTGTACGGTAGGGAAGGGAAACTTGTGAACACACAGATTTCATGGACAAGGCCCCACCTGCCCTTCACGGCTGCTGGCTGAAGGCATTTACTGCCTCAAGATCTTCAGAAGCAGAGGCAATGCAAAGAATGAGGCAACGAAGCCATTTAAACAAAGCTATGGCTGGGCTTGGCAGTGTTACAGCAAATTAAATTTTAATGAGACACGGAAAACGCTGAACCTTTGGAAAGTTTATCAGATGAAGGGGCATCTGAAGGACACAAATGCCCCAGGGCCCAGGCATAGACACAGAGGGATAACTACAAGCCAACACCACTCAAGGTCAAGAATTTGCGAACTACACAGACATCCAGAAGGGGGGAGACGAGCCCTCTGCAAATATGCTGGCTTTTACTCAGAAGGCAAAGCAAGTTGATGCAAGCTTCCTCTTAAAGGCTCAGAGAAAACTGATATGTAACAAGGTCAAGTGAAAGGTGCCGTACGTACAAAGGCAACTGACCTAAATACAGCTGCTGACCAATGACCCAGTGACCTCCTCATCTGAGGTTGCACTTCAGGGACGGGCTCACAGATAGGCTATAAGCAAAGACTTTTTCAGCGTCCCCATCCAGATTCACTCCCCCCTCCTCCACCCTGCTCTGTGCCCCAGAAAGCTGCATCACCCCAGCTTCCCTGCCTTTTAGTGCTGGGCTCAGCCAGTAAGAAGCCCTAGCAAGAGATGGGAGTAAAGGAAGAGAAAAGCAGGGGTTCTCTCCCAGCCAGGCCGTGGTTTGGCAGTGGCTACATCCCTCTACCTAAGGCAGCACTCGTATCTGGTGACCCCTCTCCCACGGTGACAGCCAACTCTTCCCCTTGTCCTTGAGGGTCTGATCTATATGGATTGCAGCCGTGGGTTCTCCAGGCCTCTGGCTTCCTCCTGGGCTGTCACTGAGCAACGTCTGCAGGACACTGGACAGAAGGCAGAGAGTGAGGCCCTGACAATTCATTCTCCCGACAACTCCGTCCAGGGGCACCGTGAGCCGCGGCATCTAACTCTTCACCGAAGGTTACAACACTTGCCTTTACCTTTACCGAGGAGTCCCACTTGTTCTTACCAGAGGCCTGACACAGCCAGCCACCTGATTCGATCTTCAGGACAACTAAGATAGCTATGAGTGTGGGCTTTGGGGTTCAACCCGCTGATAAAACTTTTGAATTTTGCCAGTTAATATCTATGCGACCTTGGACCAGTGACCTGCCCTCTCCAAGCTTCCTCACCTTGAGGATCCTAATGGAACCCAGATCAGAGTGTTGTCATGACCATTATGTCAGGCATGTGGCATGGAGCTTACCCTCACCATGTAAAAGTGCTTGTAAATGTTAGTCATTATTATTTACAATGATTCCTCCCTATCTCTTCCCTCGCTGACTGGTACCTGCCTGAAACCCTCACTTTTGTGATGAGCCTCTGCATTGCTAGAAGGCACTTGTTAAAACAGAAACACCTTGAGAGTACAGGGGAAATCTCTGTACTTTCTGCTCAACTTTGGTACCCAAAACTGCTCTAAAAGATGAAGTCTATTAAAGAAAAAAAGTAACAACACCTCAGGGAGACATGACACATTCAGCAGCTATAACGACCTATCATTTTAAGCAGTTATGCACCCAGAAAGGACCGGCACGTTAGGCAGGGCTGAGTGGACTGCCACAAGAGCCCTGGGATGCCAGGGCCTTCGAGCAGAAACTGAGGTCTCGAGAGACAGGCCGCCCACAAGGCAGATCAGCCGGCACCGGAAGGGAGGTGGACAGCCACCAAGGGCCTATGTCGCCTGCTTCCCTGTTTTCCCAAGGGCAAGCCAGCCTGGACCAAGCAGCATGTGACTCTCCTGTGAGTACCACCCTATCCTAGCACCTGCTCAGGAGACCAGGGCTGTCCCCAACCAGAAGCCACCAAGGCTGGAGACCCGAGCAACGGAACCCCTTCCAGAGCCAGCCAGGCCCAGAACAGACCCTTCACCCTAAATCCATCATCCTTCCTGCCAGCTGGCAGGACATTTTCCCTCTAGAGCCGATGTTTCTGTGAAATATTCAGAGAGCTAAAGCATTTATCACAGTGATATATCCTGCATTCCAGAAATGGAGATATCTAGAAACAGCCATCTGGGTAATATCACTTACAACCCCTGTCACTTTCTGAAATGATCCAGGAGAGAGAAAGATAAAGTTGCTGTAACTTTCCGCCAAGCAGATAAAGCATGAGTGCACCTGACGTGTCTCCCTGCTCCCCGGCGTGGAGCATTTCCGAAGCACTCTCCTTTCCCTCTCTAAATAGCTTCTGGTACCAGCAAAACATTGGTCCCAATTCCAGTATCCCCAGATTTCCCACTTGTTTATTGAATCAATGCATTCCTTCCTTTCTTTTATGATCTAAAGGAGAGAATTAAACAGGGCCATATTCCACAGAACTGTATTAGAAGGGAAAATACATCTTCTATCTTCTGTGTCCTTCAAATCCTTTATGATGTCTTTTGTTTATATTTTGAACGGTCTAGTCTTTTCCATTTCACATTTTTATCAAAGTATAAAAGGAGACACTTAGCAGTCCCCATCAAGACAAGACAGTTTGGAAATACCCAAACAAAACACTTCAAATTTAAACAAAGTGACTTCAAGGACCCTATTTCTTTTTGTGGCCTCCTACTGCATTAAAAGCCTCAACACTCTCAATGAGAAAAAGCAGGAGAACACTCCAACTACTTTAAAATTATAGAGGAACACACCAGGTGTGTGATCTATGCAAGGCAGAATTGCAGGAAAAAAAATGTATCTTCCAAGTTTCTTTCCTCTTCCTCCCAGGGACAAAAAATTTTACCTGTCACATTCCATGTCTATAATTCCCAGATAAGTATTAAAATAACGTTTAAATTTCTCAGTACCCACTATCACTAGATACCCGTGGGTTACTGTTACTCTCCCAAGCAACTTATTTTCATGGCAACCCAATGTCAGAGAGCCTCAGTGCCAACCCAAATAAGGGATCGTGACAAAACAGGACAAGTTCTGGAAATCCACTACGTTCTGGTCACCTTCAAATTCCCTCATATTAGGCGGTCACACACCCTAGTCAGTCATGGTTCCTAGGCAGAACCTGTACCCATGGCATAATCATGTTTTGAAAGGACATCATTTAGCATGCATCTTATCTGAATCCTCAAAATAAAAATATTATAGAGTGGAGCTTCATTGAATTTTTATAGGAAAAAATAGTTGAAGATTATTCTAATCACAACTCCTTCAAATCCTTCACACATACTTCAGTTGCAAGGATGACTGGGATGAATTGTTCTTTCTCAAAAATAAATACTTTCAAACCATGAAGTCAGAAGTAAAAGGTCCTGAAACCATCAACCCTCAAAAATAAAACAGGGCAGAAACAAATACAAGTAAATTTTTAGCTTTTTAAAAAAAAAAAAAACTCAAAGAAATCTATGCATTAAAAACTATAATGTTCAAATCTAAGCTAACTATCCTCTCATGTTCTGAATCCCCTCTTCCTCTTACGTGTTCTCCTTCATTACTTTACAGACTCTTCCAAGAAGTTGTTTTAAAACAAGTTGTCCTTTTTCCAAAGGTCACCATTTAAAGATGTCAAAGATGGCTGCAGATTAGGAAAGAAGAACACACAGACATACTAGGGAAATGTCTCTTGGCAAGAGCACAGTTCCCTTCTACTCTCAGGATAGTCTGGCCCTCCAGTGGCTCACATTGAATGTCTAAAACCAAATGAAGCAATGATCCTCTAATGGATACCCAATGTTGATGCCATGATCTGCCTTCAAATGCCAAATCAGATCATACTCCTCCATCATCTCTCCTTGGGACAAAAATTTCACTAAATTATGTTAAAAATTATAGAAGGCATTCCAGCATAAAACCTCTTCCTCTCAAGACAGTAGCCTGAACATCAAGTTAAATTTAAATTATACACCATGACCAAGTGAGATTTATCTCAGGAATGCACAGCTAGTAATACCCCATGTTAATAAAGAACAAGAAACACATGTGATAAAATCCAATACCTTTTCATAATAAAAACACACAACAAGCTAGCAATAAAAGGAAATTTTCTCAAGCTGATGGACAGCATCTACATACCCACAGCTATCATCACATTTAATAGTTAAAAGACTAAACTTTTCCTCCTATGATCAAGAACAAAATAAGGATGTCCCCTTCTCACTACTTCTATTCAACACTGTACTGGAGGTTTTAGGTATGGAAATTGGGCAAGAAAGTAAAATAAAAAACATCCAAATTGGAAAAAAAGTGAAACTCTCTCTTTCTGAAGATGACATGATCTTGTACATAGAATCCACAAATCAACTACTAGAGCCAATTAATGAATTCAGGAAGGTTTTAGGATACAAAAATCAACTGTATTTCCACACACTAGCAATGAACAATCCAAAATGAAATTAAGAAAAGAATTTACAAAGGCATCAAAAGAATACAATACTTGGGAATACATCTT
Organism: Phocoena sinus; assembly: GCF_008692025.1. Classification (NCBI taxonomy): domain Eukaryota; kingdom Metazoa; phylum Chordata; class Mammalia; order Artiodactyla; family Phocoenidae; genus Phocoena; species Phocoena sinus. Next base: position 47,409,559 of record NC_045775.1, on the reverse strand, counting down.
ACAAAAGAAGTGCAAAATATGTACACTGTAAACTACAAAACACTGTTGAAAGAAATTAAAGAAGACCTAAACAAATGGGAAGAGATCCCAATTCACTGATTGGGATTGCTCACAAGATTGTTAAGATGTTCAAAAGATCCCCATACAAAAATATTCCCCCAATACAATCCCTATCAAAATCCCAGCTTGCTTCTTTGCAGAAATTGCCAAACTCATACTAAAATACACATAGAAATTCAAGGGACCCAGACCAACCAAAATAATCTTGAAACAAAAAAGTTGCAAGACTCATACTTCCCAACCTCAAGACTTACTACAAGCTGCTGTCATTAAGACAGTGGGGTACTGGCATAAGAACATATAGATCAGTGGAATAAAACAGAGTCCAGAAATAAACTCTCACATTTACAGTCAACTGATTTTCAACAAGGGTGTCAAGACAATTCAATGGAGAAAGAACAGTCTTTTCAACAAATGGTTCTGGGACAAGTGTATATCCACATTCAAAAGAATGACGTTAGAATTCTACCCCATATCATATACAAAAACTAACTCAAAATGGATCAAAGACCTAAAAGTAAGAGGCAAAACTACAAATTCCTTAGAAGAAAGCATAGGCATAAATCTTCATGACTATGGATTAGACAGTGGTTTCTTAGCTATGACACCGAAAGCCCAAGCAATCAAAGAACAGGTAAACATGACTTCATCAAAATTAAATTTTGTTGTGCTTCAAATGACACTACCAAAAAGTGAAAAACAGACCCTAGAAAGAGTAAAAGTATTTGCAAATCATATCTGATAAGCAACTTGTATCCAGATTATATAAAAAACTCATAATCCAAATAAAAAGACAACCCAATAAAAAAAAATGGGCAAAGTATTTATCCAAACAATATATGCAAAAGGCCAATAAGACATGAAAAGATGTTTATTAGTCATTAGGGAAATATAAATCAAAACTTTAAAAGATAGCATTTATACCTACTAGGATGGCAATGATCCAAGGGACAGACAATAACAAGTGTTGGCAAAGATGTGGAAGAAACTGGAACCCTCATATATTGCCAGTGGGAATGTAAAATATTACAGCCACTTTGGAGAACAGTTTGGCAGTTGTTCAAGAAGTTACACAGAGTCACCATATGGTGCAGCCATTTCCACTCCCAAGAGAATTCAAAACATATGTCCACACAAACACCTGTGCACAAATATTCATAGGAGCATTATTCATTATAGTCAAAAAATTGAAATAATCCAAATACCTATCAATTGACAAATGGATAAATGTGGTACAAACGCACACAATAGGCTTAAAAGGACTAAAGTACTGATACATGCTACAACGTGAATGAACCCTGAAAACATTTTGCTAAGTAAAAGATGCAGACACAAAAGATCACATATCACGTGACTCCATTTGCATGAAATGTCCAGAATAGGCAAATTCACAGATACAGAAAGTATGTTAAGTGCCTCCTCAAGACTGAAGAAGGAAGGAATGGGGAGCAACTGCTGGTATGTATGATGTTTCTTTCTGGAGTGATGAGAAGGATTAGACCTGGGATTAGATGGCGTTAGTGGGTCCACAAGTCTGTGAATTTACTTAACATCACTGAACTGTACACTTTGACCATTGTACACTTCAAAGGGGCATATTTTATGATACATGAATTATACCTCAGAACTTTGAACTTTAGTGGCATGTAGACTTTAAGAGTATGCAAATCTCGGTTAAAAAAAAATCAAGCAATTCCATTAAAAACTTACCGTGAAACATAAAAATATATAAAATGACAAACTAATAAAAATATCTAAAGTTATGATAGTCCTTAAAAGTATGATTCCAGAGAACTCCCAAGGGAATTCTCCAACAAATTATCACATATTACCATTAGCTGTCACTGAAGGGTCAGGACAATGTGCTCGCTGAATGGGGCCAGACCAGGCCCTTTCCAAAATCAAAACCTGGAGAGTCTTTAACTTGGTCTGAAGAATCAAACTCAGTAACTGTTGAAGAAAACCCTTAGCAAAACAAAGTTCACCCCCCCACAATTTTTTCTTTTTAACAAATCTTCATCATAAAAATGAATACTGCCCATTTATTTCTCAAAAAAGTAATGTGCCTCAGTGAGTTTTACAAGGCTCCAGACCCTAACCTAGTTGGTGATTCCAACTGAAATGTGCTTGGCTATCTCCTATCATGTAGCTTCCTACAAAGTTACTTTGAAGAGGGAACAGTCACACACCAGATAAAACCTACACAGAGTAATTTGTCAGCCAATACAAGGCATTAGTCAGCCTGGCTTCATAAGTCTATCACTTCATGCCATGTCTCTTTTGGGCTTCACCATCAAGAAGTTTCTTGGGCTTCCCTGGTGGCGCAGTGGTTGAGGGTCCGTCTGCCGATGCGGGGGACATGGGTTCGTGCCCCGGTCCGGGAGGATCCCCCATGCCGCGGAGCGGCTGGGCCCGTGAGCCATGGCCGCTGAGCCTGCGCATCTGGAGCCTGTGCTCCACAACGGGAGAGGCCACAACAGTGAGAGGCCCGCGTACCACAAAAAATAAATTAAAAAGTTTCTCTCTTTTAAACAAAGAACAGTATGGCACATACCTTGAGTACAAGGACATTTAATTATCTCTTTTTCTAACACAAACAGGCTGTCTGTGCATACTCCACAGTCTTTTTTTTTTTTTTTTTTTTCCACAGTCTTATAGTGACCTTGACAACTGGCTCAATAAAAAGACAGTGAAATGTCTACTCGGGGAACCTCAAAAAGCACACTCTTCTCTCTTCAGGATTTTAAATTTTAGCACACTTTATACAGGAAATCTGTCTCTCTTTTAAAGCTGCTTTGCATTTTTTTTTTTTTTTTTTCAGCCACCACGGGAATTCTTAAGTATAAGGATCCATTTTTCTCTTAGAGAAGTACCAAGTATATGAATGTGATGCTCCATCTCACAGGGAAAAACACAACATAAAAAGATAAAAAGTAGTTAAGTAACTTTTAGCTAACATCCATTTCACTTGTAAGGTTACACACGTACATGACGCTTATCAAATGAATCAATCCTCTGTGGAAAGGACTGGTTTTTTGTAGACTGAACCCATGATTCAAAACAGTACAAGTTAATCACTCTTGCACAGAACTTAATACATGCTCGTGTGTTAAGAAAATGATCAATTCTTTGAAGGGAAAACAAATCTCTGATTATATGAACAAACTGCACAATTCGGTCAATCCAGTTAACCAAGTATCCCTATAGAAACAAAGCCTCCAAATAATTTTCAAAGGTTTTTCATGTTCTCAAGGTACGTGTACAATGTTCAACAAGCAAGAATATGGGCTACAGGACTTCCCTGGTGGCGCAGTGGTTAAGAATCCGCCTGCCAATGCAGCGGACACGGGTTCGAGCCCTGGTCCGGGAAGATCCCACATGCTGCGGAGCAACTAAGCCCGTGCGCCACAACTACTGAGCCTGTGCTCTAGAGCCTGCGAACCACAACTACTGAGCCCACGTGCCACAACTACTGAAGCCTGCGTGCCTAGAGCCTGTGCTCCGCAACAAGAGAAGCCACCGCAATGAGAAGCCCGTGCACCACAACGCAGAGTAGCCCCCGCTCACCGCAACCAGAGAAAGCCTGCGTGCAGCAGCAACGAAGACCCAACACAGCAAGAAAAAAAAAAAAAAAAACTGAAAAAAAAATATGAGCTAAACAGACGTACCAGAAATGAGTCGTAAATAATGAGCCCTATTTTTAACAAAAGGATGTGTTAAAAATAAAGGGTATGTTTGTAATTTTACAAAGAAGAAGTTGAATGCTGAGTGCTGTTTTTATATGAACCTGCTACCTCGTGGCAGCACACCACAGCAGAAAGAGCAGAGATAAACAGGACAGTCAGGCAGACCTGGGTTCAAAGCCCAGCTCTGCCACAAATTGGCTGTGGGTGTACTTGAGGAAGTCGCTTTACCTTCTCAAACCTCAGCTTTTAACTCCATAAAATGGAGATAATAATATCTACCTTTTATGGTTGCCATTAGATGGAACGATCAGTATCTCACGTAACACAGCATGTGGCACTAGAGCCCCCATCCATCTCTATTAGGTCACCTGTAACAGGCACCCAACCAATATTCTTTTTTGCATTTACAAAAGAAATGACACTTTATTAAGCATTTATTACAGCAAACTTGTTTTATTATTATTATTCAATGGTTAGAGGTAGTATAGCATTACAGTTAAGAGTTCCAGCCAACCAATGATGAGGCTTAACTCTGAATCTTAGTTCCACTGCACACTGGTAAGTAGACTTGTACCAAATTTCTTAACCTCCCAAATGCAGTGCCTGTGTCTCTAAAATAGGGATGAGACATTCACGTAAACTGCTTAACGAAGTGCTTGATACACATTAGGGATTACTGTTACTACTTATCAAGATTCTTACATGAATATTTTTTCTACTAAATTACGTATAAATCTGCTGAATCTCCATCATGGCAGCAAAAGCAACATCACCACAGAAACACCTGCAGACACCTGCTTTCCACCTCCTGCACCCAAGCTTCCCACACAAATGAGCTAAGCCTGCCTGTTATTTGGATTATCTTTATAATTGTGACAAAAATAAGCTTGAAGAACTAATGGTAGATTATGCGTGCTAAGTCATGCCAGGAATCTAGAGAGGACATCCGGCTTTGGCAAAGTGCACGAGCCATATCTGAGCACGCGACTCTCCATCCTGGCAAGGTCTGGGTTAGCCCGCTTGGTGAGGCTATAGATTCCAGGTCTATCCCCAGTGAGAATCCTCATAGAACAGAAATGCTGAATTAAGCACCATGTAGAAACGCCCCGTTGCATCAAAGCAGCATTTTGCATGGATTAGCAGCCAGCTAAAATACATTTTGATGAGCCATGTAAGTAAGTTCTAGAAAAGCTGCACAAGACAGAAGAATATGATAGAATCCATATTCTTGCAGGGGAGGGGCCTCACTTTATTACTTCCCTGAAAGACTTTGCATCATTCACACATTTCGGCATGAGAATGAGAATGAGACTGATGCGGACATAAGCAGCCTGACAAATCTGCACAAATGTGAGGCTGAAATGCTGAAGCAGCCATTTACAGAGAGAAAAGAACATACTCAGGACACCTGGGTTCTCTTCACTCTTCCTCTGGGTAGACATAATGCTTGTTTTATCTCATCTGCCCTAAGTCATCACCCCTTGTCCTGACACGATGCAGAATATTTTTAGATTCTGAAATGGAATGTGTAAAGTGTGGGAGCAGAGTTAAAGATATAAAAATGAATTTCTCGGGCTTCCCTGGTGGGGCAGTGGTTGAGAGTCCGCCTGCCGATGCAGGGGACACCGGTTCGTGCCCCGGTCCGGGAGGATCCCACATGCCGCGGAGCCGCTGGGCCCATGAGCCATGGCCGCTGAGCCTGCGCGTCCCAGAGCCTGTGCTCCGCAACAGGAGAGGCCACGACAGTTAGAGGCCCGTGTACCTCAAAAAAAAAAGAATTTCTCATAAAGTGTGAGGGCTCACACCTCCTCTGTCCTTCCATTCATTGCTCTTCCTCTTCCCTCCACAGAGAATCTTTTCCCCTGCTCTCTCCTTATCATCTGCACCTAACCCCAACTCCAGACAGAGGCCAAGTCTGGAAATGGATTACAGAAGTCCACACAGGCCACACCTGGTTCTCTCGCCTGGTCTCCCAGCTACAGGTCTCTCCCCACTCCATCAGACACACAATTGTGTCACTTCTCTGCTCAAACACGGGGACAGCTTCCAACCGCCCTCCTAACACCAGCCGTAGGAACTCAGCGCACTCGAGGTACCAGGACTGTACGAGGCTTTCCTTCATTATTCTTGGCACTCACAATGATCTTGGAAGAAAGTTATTATTATTATTATTATATATAATTATAATAATTATTATATTATTTTTATAATATATAATATAATAATATAATATTTATAAATTATAATTTAATATATATTATATTATATATATAATATAATATATTATATATAATATATTATATATATATATAATATATACACGGGTTTGAGCCCTGGTCCAGGAAGATCCCACATGCCACGGAGCAACTAAATTATATATATATATAATATATAATATATAATATATTATATATAATATAATATAATAAATTTATAATATTATTATAATAATAATGATGATTATTATTATTACCCCCAATATTATTCCAACTCTGTATCTGGTCACATCTGTACTTTCAGCATCATTCCCTGAACCCCCAACCACCTGAACTTCTCACCGCTTCTTATTCAATCCTTTGGTTCTTCCCCTTTGGTTCTTGCTTGTGGCTTTCCCTCTAACAGAAATGTTCTCCTATTTACTAGGCACCCCTCTTCAAAGGGGATCCAGACACACCTCCTCCACATGGACTTCTCATACCTCTGAGCCAAAAATAATGTTGTCTCTTCATTATCAGAGCTACTTTTGTGCCACCTTTATGGAACTTCCATTTGACTTTGTGCATCTCTCTTCCCTCTGCTAGACTGTACGTTTTTTGAGAGACTGAGCATCATGACATCGACTCCTGTGCTCAGCACTGGGTGCACAAAACACATTTGCTCAAGGAATGTCTTAAGGAAAAATACAAACTTTGAGAATAAAACCTAATCTCTCTTTAGTGTCATATATTCTGCTTCTCTCATTGACAAGTTTTATCTTTTCTCTGATGTTACCTTTTTAATTTATTTGTAAAAACCAGTAACAAAATAAGCCTCCTAAAGTATTATATTATTTTCCCAAGTATATCTATTAATAATGTTTAATCAAGGCTCCGGCTGGCTCTACAGTAAGTGGACCTAAAGAAATTAAGGGAGGAGGCTGTGCAGAAAACCTCCTGTGCCTACTCTATCAACTAGTCCAAGGGATGAGATTCTCCACATTTACATTTGGACAAGCTTGCAGATTAGGAGTGTAATAAGTTAATATTTAGCTTCATACCTTTCCTCCATCACATTGCACACCATGGGAGATGGTATTTCAAGTAATTCACTGAAGGTATTTTTAGCTTATTCAGAGGTCTCCATGGAACTTTAGCAGAAATTAATGACCCCAAAATCTTACATCTGTTTTGATTTGTTTCTGATTTTAGTAAACTGTTTTTCACAACTTGAGATCAACTCATTTACGCCCAGGCTTATAGGTATTTGGGAACATCTACTAAGCTATTTCTCTCAGCAGAGATGATAGAACTGTTCAACTTCTCATAATGCGGTAATTATTATTCAACAAGTAGTTAGGACATAGTGTCTTCCCTAAGTCAGCAAACAGGCAGGACAAGAAAAGAATGTGTAAACACTCAGGTAAAGGAAAATGAATACATAATCAAGGGGGTAGAAAGATTAGATCAATTCTGAATATCTTTAAGCAAGGTCTAAGCTGGCTCTGGGAAACATGCATATTTGAAAGGGAAATGAAACCCAGAGAGGAGAAAAAGTAAATAATAAATAATGAGTGACTGACATGAAACAGACAAATTTGAGAAAAAGACTGAGGAGTTACAAAATGAACCAAGATGGGAATAAGCATGAAACACAAGGGAAAACAAAAATGCACGGAGGTCTAATCAAAAAAAATCAGAAAAACAATTGGAGCCAAGACATCCTGAAATGGTTAGAGCAGCAGTTCGAAATGAAAGCTAAGCAAGCTCAGAAGGGGGCCAGTTCAATTCAGCAGCTATTTATTGAGGTCCTACTATGGATAAGATGCCATGCTAAGGGCTGTGGAGCCCACAAAGGCAAAAAAGAGAAAGACCCTGCCCTCCAGAAGTGTAGCAAAAACAAAGCTAGCACCATACCTAAAAACCGCGACACAGGGGCTTCCCTGGTGGCGCAGTGGTTGAGAGTCCGCCTGCCGATGCAGGGGACACGGGTTCGTTGCCCGGTCCGGGAAGATCCCACATGCCGCGGAGCGGCTGGGCCCGTGAGCCATGGCCGCTGAGCCTGCGCGTCCGGAGCCTGTGCTCTGCAACGGGAGAGGCCGCAACAGTGAGAGCCCTGCTTTCCGCAAAAAAAAAAACAAATAAAAAAACCCCGCGATACATGGCCGATGGAGACGACTGCCAGGAGAGAAGCACTCAGAGATGAGGAGGAAAAGGAGTAAGCTCCCTAGTGAAGGAAGTGACCATCATGACCAACACACTTGACCATGAGCGCTAGTCTCATTCATGGAGAACAAAGAGTTCAGTGAACACACAAAAAAACCTTGTATTAATAAGCGAGACATAGACTTTCTCATTTTAATGGGGTTAGGCTGGGAAGAAAGAATTCAGAAATAAAAGGAAGACCAGAAAAAACACTATTTATCTATATAGTGTTAACACTGTATAAACCGATAAGCCTCCGTTTCAAATGCTGATGAACACCAGCAGATGAAGGATGTTCTAGCTAGCCTCCTAGTGGACAGAGCATTTTTCCGGTGTTCTGCCACTGAACCATTAAAGTTTACACTACCCCTGGGCTTCCCTGGTGACGCAGTGGTTAGGAATCCGCCTGCCAATGCAGGGGACACGGGTTTGAGCCCTGGTCCAGGAAGATCCCATATGCCACGGAGCAACTAAACCCGTGCGCCACAACTACTGAGCCTGCACTCTACAGCCTGGGAGCCACAACTGCTGAGCCTGCGAGCCACAACTACTGAGCCTGTGAGCCACAACTACTGAGCCTGCGCACCTAGAGCCCGTGCTCCGCAACAAGAGAAGCCACCACAATGAGAAGCCTGCAAACCGCAATGAAGAGTAGCCCCTGCTCGCCACAACTAGAGAAAGCCCGTGCACAGCAACTAAGACCCAACATAGCCAAAAGTAAATAAATAAATTTTTTAAAAAATTTATACTATCCCTCAAGATCTTAGCTCAGAAGTTAGAAAATAATACTCGAAAAACAATTCAGCCCTTGGTGCATTTCCAATTTGAGTATGCCATCAGATGACTATTCACCCTTTTTTTTTTTGACCTAAAATGTAAGGAGGGTCTTTTTTCCATGCAGACTGCCAAACAGGACTCAACAAAATGGGATCAACTCAAGCAAGCATCAGTAAAGAGAAATACATCACAAGGGCCTTCCCTGAAGGAGCTTAGAGTAGCTGCAATTCAGTTCAGGGGTTAGTCATGAGGCCATTCTCAGACTCACAAATATAGTATATGAGAACTCTGATAACATCCCTTAGAGCAGGGGTCAGCAAACTGTGACCCCTACGCTAAATCCAGGCCACTACCTGTTTTTACGTGGCCCACAAGTTATGAATGAGTTTTATATTTTTAAATGGTTAAAAAGAAAGTTTTTAAAACCTATTTTGTGATGTGTGAGAATTATATAAAATTCAAATTTCAGTGTGCATAAATAAAGTTTTATTGGAACATAGCCACTTCCATTTGTTTACAGATTGTCTATGGTTTCATTGGCATTATAAAAGCAGTTGAGTAGTTATGACAGAGACCTTTTGGCCCAGAAACCCAGCCTAAATATTTACCGTCTAGTTGACAGAAAAAGTTGGCTGACTCCTGCTTTAGAGCGTGCCAGGACTCCTCAACACAAATGTTGAGCATGAATTCTCTCTGCTATTTTTCAAAGGCTGAGACAAGAAAGCTGTGTAGTTTTGCCGTTACACAACAGGCTCTGTCATCACAAAAACAGGGCTCTAGTCCTGGTCCCTCAGTCACCAGCCATGTAACCTGCCAAGTGCTTTAACTTCTCAGAGCCTCTGTTCCCTCTCCTGCCCAGAAGGGCACTGTCAATCCACACCAACCAACCAGCAGCCTAGGTCTACCAGGAGCTGGACAGGCTGCGAGTTCTCGGCCTTCCGCTCTTAGCTCACCTACAAGTCCTTCTTCTTTCACGTGCACATCTGAGACGTTTATACGTACACAACACAAAGGCATTAGCTATACAGTGGTACAAAAGACAAATCCTGAACCACAAATCTATTGTTTTGATGAGATCTCTGTCAATTTTAATGCCTTTTCAAATCACAATCCCTTTGAGTATAATCATGCATTCACTCATCCAACAAATAACTGAGCTCTGTGACTGCCAACTGATATTCTGTTGGGGAAACAGACAACAAACACAAATCTGTACCCTTGTATACATTCATATATACATATATTATATATATTATTATATATACATATACGTACACAATCTTATTATATACAGATATATGGAGACAGAGTCAACAGACTGGATGTGGAGGGTGAGGAAATGCAAGAAATCAAAACAAGTAGTAGATTTTTGGTGTGAGCAACTGGGGCCATTTTCTAAAATCAGCAATTCCATGGGAGGAGCAGCTATAGGGAAGAAATCCAGAGTCTGCTTTGGGGCAAGATTCAGATACCAATTAAACATCCTAGTTATAATGCTGAATAGGGATTTAGAGAGTAGAATCTGATGTCCTTCAGCAAAGTCATGGCTACAGACACAGATCTGGGAGTCATCTGTATTAGGTTCGCATTTAAAGCCCTGGGACCAGATGAAATGACCTAAATATGCAGGTAGAAAAGGGAGGTACACAGGAGAGCACCCTGGGGCCCTCCAACACTGAGAGGTCAAGCAGAGGAGTGAGGAAGGTCTAAGAGAAAGAAGAGGCAGAGAAGTGGGCAAGGGGAACACAATGTCATAAACGCCAAGAGATGAAGTATTACAAGGAGGAATGGCCCTCCTTATCCACTGCTGCTGAGTGGCCAGCAGCACAGCATCCCCTGGGATCACCAGTATGGAGGTGACTGGTGACTCCCGTGGAGCCATCTCATTGAAGTGGTGGGAAGTGAAGAGCTACTGGAGTGGGATCAGAAAAGAATATGAATTGAGGAAGTGAAAAAAGTGACTAAACATCTCTGATGAAACCAAGAACCTTTTTCCCAGACCAAAAAAAAAGCACACTAGCACATGAAGCATCGAATATCAGGGGGGATTACATGGCAGACCCCTCCCTAGAGCCATGAACCCTCTAAGGTTCTAGGCACCCCATTAAAAACCCTTGCTCTACAATAGAAACACACTGCCAAGGTGAACTCCCTTCCCCCAACAGAAACCTAGAATCATGAAGCCACGGACAATTCCAGGTATGTGGAGGTCTCCTGTCTTTCCCATGAAGCTCTTTCCCTTTAGAATGTGTCTCTTTTTCATAAAATGAGTCACTGGGATTCAGAAAGAACTCACAGGCTCAGTTACGGCAAGCTGAGTCAGATTTACTCCAGCTCTTTCACTGACTTGTCTAAGAGACACTTTTAGACTAAGGGGCGGGCCATGCAGAAGCCAAGGCCCCCAAGAGACTGTCTACTCCGGGGCTCAGCTACCTTATCCTGTTACCTAACTTGCTTTTCCTCCCATCTCAGGTTGGGGAGACTATGGCTAGCATGAGGGATTTTACCAAGAAGGCAGCTGAAATATTCTTATTTTTCCAGAAGAGACTCTAGCGCCATGTTAATTGAATAAGCAGCCAGCACATCACACCATCAGACTCTACAGAGTGAGAATTTTTAAAAGATAAAGTAGCATTCATGGAACGAACTTTCTTTTACACCCTCTCATTTGCTCCTAAATCTCAGCTTTGGCTGGCATGTTACCCTTTTGTATGAGGGAAAGATACCACACTGTGTATGATAGGTTTACAGAATTTCTTAACAGCCATGCCGAGATGTAAGAAACAGATAAGCAGGGAGTGTCTGGATCATGCTTTGCAACTCACTTAAGCACTGAAGCAGACTTTCAGTAGCAAAAGAACCTGAACCAGAAACAGTTCATTCTTGTTCTTTCATCTCCTTCAGCAATCGTCTATCGAGCACTTCCTATGCCCTTTCAGAAGGCCAGCACCGGGGCTGGGACCAAACACCAAGAGCCCAGTGACAGCCAAGGTCCTTCCACTCATGGAGCTCACATTTTAGTGATGGCAGAAAACAGTAACAAGTTATTAAAAAAAAATATATATATATATTATATACACGAAATTTTCAAATGAGGATATATATACACACACACATATATACATATATATACAAAAATTTTCAAATTGGATTATTGCTTTGAAAAAAGTAAGTCAGAACAGGGTGGTCAGGGAAGGACTCTCTCAGAAGAGACCTCTTCTTCTGAGACCTACATGACAAGGAGGTGTCAGCTGTGGAAAGCTGAAGACGAGTGTCCTGCTTATGCTTTTAAAATCTTCTTTCCAATATCAAACTTAAAACCACTGGAAAATTATCTAGACTTTGCCATTTAGCAGCAGTAGTTCTAACAGCAGAAAAATAAATACGAACTCCTGGGATCGCCTATAAAAAGGAGTGGGTCATTACTACTTTTATGAGGTTTTCGATGACTAATTAAGAGAACAGAAAGCCCAGAAAAATTACAACTGCTTGTACTTTTACTGCCTGTATCCAGGAATTACATCATCTGCCTGAGGTATCTATCCCCAGAGTAAGTCTATGTTCCTCAATTATCAGTCATGAGTTACGAGTATCATAAGCTGGGAAGGGTTCAGTTCAATTAGTCTAAGTAATTGTACAAATTTTATCCAGACTCAAGAAAAGGTTTGAAACACAGAAAATGAAACATGAGATACAGAAAGTAGAATGATGAATATGCTGGGCTCATATCCTGTGAGCTGTTTCGCAGATACTGAAAACCCCACCAGGTGGAGGAAGGTAACCAAATTAACCACGTTACCCACAGCACGTAGACCACAGACTGGTTGGAACAAAAAGGTTGATGATGTTCACTCCCGCTTACCTTACCACCAACCAACCAGAAGAACACCCACGAGCTTATCACATACCCCACCAATCTTCCTCCCTCACTCTGGTCTTTTAAAACCTTTCCCCAAAAGCCATCACAGAGTTCAGGTCTTTTAAGCACTAGCTACCTGGATTCCTTGCTTGGCTCCATGCAATAAACACTGCACTTTGCTTCACCACAACCCAGTGTCAGTAGATGGGCTTTACTGCGCACGGACGAGCAGACCCAAGTAAAAAAAAAAAAAAAAAAAAAAAAAAATTCTGGGCTCAATGTTGCCCAATACCTTGATAAATTTCACTGGCTGACTCTGATAATGACAGGGTCCAGTATTAAAAAAATTTTTTGGCCCAGCAATACTTACTCAAGCGTAATTTTACTGACAACATCAATATCTATATCAACCTCACCAACATTCTCTGACAATAAAGAAACAAATTGTCAGAGTCAAAATTCAGATACATCTTGCTGCTAAAGTAAAGTTAGCTTTCCCCGGTGAAAACCCATTGGCTGGAACTGATTAATTTTTGCCTCAGATAAAACACAAAGATAGTGTAGGCTATTTAAGCCTGATTTGTACCACATACTGCTTTGAAAAATTGATCACTCTCATGTTTCATTTAGGGAAAAGAAAAAAAACCAAGACTTACAGATTTAGCTCTTTGTAACTGTGCTTCAACATGGCTCTTCTATCTTTAAGATTAAACAAGTTTATGATGACCTAGAGCACAAATCAGAGGTCTATGACACCAGCAATATGCTGCTCCTTTTTCTTTCTCCTATCCTCCTCACCTTTTCCTCTCTCTTACTTTTTCCTCTCCTCTCCTCTATAGTCCAGGCTTGCCACCAATACCCAAGTCTTAGCAAATATTGCAGAACCAAGGTCTAAAATGACTGGCAATCACTCACTGGTAGCTTTTACCACAATTACTAGCTACAATGTTAACAATCTTACCTAAATAATGCTTCTTTAAGGTCCTCTATTAAAAACTAGAGAAACATTACACATGTCCAAAACAGCCAATCAAAAGCAGGAAATAAAATGGATGAGCAATAAAATATTCAGAGATATAAGTCTGTCTTGATCATGTAGGATTAAGCTCCTTATAAGCTAATACTAGGAGATTAAAAAAAAACCCACTGGGTATGAAATGACAAGTGAAGCTTTAGCTACATCCATCCAAAGAAAAGAAAATTTCCAAACAGAGGGGATATAGGTCATAATTCTGCTGATAAAAGTAATCGTGTCACAGCAATCCTGGACTATGTAGGAAAATCCTGTCATTGGCTGGGTTTTTGTCATTGGTTCTTGCACCAAAAAGAGACTCCTAAACAGGAAGAGGTTCAGGGTCTTCAGAACCATCACTAGCATCCAGGTCTCTCTTTATTTCAGTTGTGCAATGGGAGAGCCTTAATGTGAAACCTCATTATTTAAACATATTATTGTCCAATGAATATAAAGTTTAGAAGTTAGATAAAAACATACCTTCTCTCAACTTGATTCTGAATCTTAATATGGTCACAAAGAGTGGAATTAAAGAAGCAGAAGGAAGGGGGACAGAAAATGTGTAGACTTCCATATTGTTGCCTTTTGACACTTATATCAAATAATAAAGGCAAACATATACTGTACACTTAGTATGTGCCAGGTAGTGTGTTGTCTCATTTAATTTGAGAAGCACTTTATAAAAGGTGGGTACTATTATTATCCTCAGTTTACAGATAAGGAAAATAGGGCACAAATAAGTTAAGAAACCGTATCACAGAGCTTGTAAGTGGCAGAGCCAGAAAGTAATATCAGACTGGCTAGCTTCACAAAGGAAGTTCATAGTTTCATAGTTACTCCTTGATGCTCAGTGGGAGAACTTTAGTCCTCAGCTCTGCTCTGTGCCATGTCCTTGGAAAAAGCTTCTATTAATCTCTCCAAAACTCAGTCATTTCTGTGATTCTGAAATAGAACAGATCTACCCTATAAGTCACAGTGATAGCTCACAACAGAGTGAAAAATTCTATGGGGAGAGCACTGGTGTCCAAATTACTGAATCTGTCATACCTCTTGAAACCTAGGTAAGCATATTTCAAAAAGGGCACTCAGACCATCAACAAACCTCCTAACAAGCCCACAGAGAGTTCTGAAAAAGACCTTCAGGGACCTTGAACTCTGACAGGGGAGACAGGTTAAACCAATATATAGTTATCATAAATACACAACCATTACAATACACCAAGAAGATGGGGCAGGTCCCAACGAGTTAGGCAATGGGTAGGGTTAGTTTCAGGAAGGCTTCCTGGAGAAAGAGGGCCTGTGGGCCGTAATTTTTTGGAAGGAAACAATGAAAAGAAAAAGCAAAAAATGAATATTCCTCCATACATAATAGGTAGACTGGGCAAATCTTCAGATCATGAGCTTAAGTCCCAGCCAGAGTATCTATACAGCTCAAATGGACAAAAATTGATTCCTACTTAAAACATTTCTTAGAAGACAAATGCAAGAAAGATATTGCTGCTATGCTATGTTTTCTTCTCCCTCCAGGCTATTTTCCCCCAAATAATGAAATCATTTTAATAAAAAAATGAATAATAAAACCCTGAACTATTTTTAAAATCTGAGAACATTATATCTTTCCTTCTGTTGCCAAGCAACACACTTTTGCTATGGTACAATCTGAGACCTTGATTAACATTCCCAGTTGTATAGAAAGGATACAGAAACAGGATATCTTGATTACAGAATGAATTTTTTTAAATAAAGAAATAAAAGAGACGAGAAAGAAATGAAATAGGACTCATATCAAAATATTGCATTTTTGGGCTTCCCTGGTGGCTCAGTGGTTGAGAGTCTGCCTGCCGATGCAGGGGACACGGGTTCGTGCCCTGGTCTGAGAAGATCCCACATGTCACAGAGCGGCTGGGCCCGTGAGCCATGGCCGCAGAGCCTGCGTGTCCAGAACCTGTGCTCCACAACGGGAGAGGCCACAACAGTGAGAGGTCCGCGTACCGCCAAAAAAAAAAAAAAAAAAAAAAAATGCATTTTTACACTGGAAGCAGCAAGCCATGAATTCTTCAATTTGAGAAAACTCAATGTACAGAGCTAATAATAAAGAGGGATTCTCTGCAGATACTCAAATTGCTGCAGCCATGTGAAAACGCAGCAATGTCACTGCTACTACATTAGCTATGATTATGCGTTTTCAGTGACTGAATGGTTATTTGTTAACTTTTGCACCTTTCAGTGCTAGAACTCGCCTAGCTGATGGTAGCTTAACTGGGTAACTGATGCTAAGCAGAGCAAAATGAATACAATTCCTGCCCTCATGAAATCCACAGCCTAGAGGTGCTTCTGGTGCTTATCATTCTCGTTTTACAGATGAGGCAATTAAGCAACTTCCCCACAGAGCTAGTGAGTGGTAGGCCTGGAAGTATAACTCAAGTCTGTTTGACTCCAAAGACTACGGTCTTCTCCCTCTTGCGAGAGCACTGGAATCACAACTAACTGCTGAACAGTCATCGAAAGGAAGACACTGGAACTCACCAAAACAGACATCCCACATCCAAAGACAAAGGAGAGGCTGCAGTGAGATGGTAGGAGGGGCGCAATCACAATACAATCAAATCCCATAACCACTGGATGGGTGACTCACAAACTGGAGAGCACTTATACCACAGAAGTCCACCCACTGGGGTGACGGTTCTGAGCCCCACGTCAGGCTTCCAGGCCTGGGAGTTCCGGCAACAGGAGGAGGCATTCCCAGAGAACTGGACTTTGAAGGCTAGTGGGATTTGATTGCAGGACTTTGACAGGACTGGGGGAAACAGACTCCACTCCTGGAGGGCACACACAAAGTAGTGTGTGCATCAGGACACAGGAGGAAGGAGCAATGACCCCATAGGAGACTGAACCAGACCTACCTGCTAGTGTTGGAGGGTCTACTGTAGAGGCGGGGGGCAGCTGTGGCTCACCACAGGGACAAGGACACTGGCAGCAGAAGTACTGGGAAGTACTCCTTGGCGTGAGCCCTCCCGGAGTCTGCCATTAGCCCCACCAAAGAGCCTGCAGGCTCCAGGGCTGGGTCGCCTCAGGCCAAACGACCAACAGAGAGGGGACTCACCCCCTCCCATCAGCAGACAAGCGGATTAAAGTTTTACTGAGTTCTGGCAGCCAGAGCAACACCCAGTTCTACTCACCACCAATCCCTCCTATAAGGAAGCTTGCATAAGCCTCTTAGATAGCCTCATCCACCAGAGGGCAGACAGCAGAAGCAAGAAGAACTACGATCCTGCAGTCTATGGAACAAAAACGACATTCACAGAAAGACAGACAAAATGAAAGGGCAGAGGACTATGTACCAGATGAAGGAACAAGATAAAACCCCAGAAAAACAACTAAATGAAGTGGAGATAGGAAACCTTCCAGAAAAAGAATGGAGGCAAAGATCAAGCAGATGCAAGAATGTTTATCAAAGATCTAGAAGAATTAAAGAACAAACAGAGATGAACAATAACTGAAATGAAAAATACACTAGAAGGAATCAATAGCAGAATAACTGAGACAGAAGAATGGATAAGTGACCTGGAAGACAGAATGGTGGAATTCACTGCTGTAGAACAGAATAACAAAAAAGGACTGAAATGAAGACAGCCTAAGAGACCTCAGGGACAACATTAAATCCACCAACATTCACATTATAAGGGTCCCAGAAGGAGAAGAGGGAGAGAAAGGACCCGAGAAAATATTTGAAGAGATTATAGTCAAAAACTTCTCTGATATGGGAAAGGAAATAGCCATCCAAGTCCAGGGAGCACAGAGAGTCCCGGGCAGGATAAACCCAAGGAGAAACACACTGAGACACATAGTAATCAAACTGACGAAGATTAAAGACAAAGAAAAATTATTGAAAGCAGCAAGGAAAAAACGACAAATAACATACAAGGGAACTCCCATAAGATTAGCAGATGATTTCTCAACAGAAACTCTACAGGTCAGAAGGGAGTGGCACGATATATTTAAAGTGATGAAAGAGAAGAACCTACAACCAAGATTACTCTGCCTGGCAAGGATCTCATTCAGATTCCACAGAGAAATCAAAAGCTTTACAGACAAGCAAAAGCCAAGAGACTTCAGCACCACCAAACCAGCTCTACAACAAATGCTAGAGGAACTTCTCTAAGTGGGAAACACAAGAGAAGAAAAGGACCTACAAAAACAAACCCACAACATTTTAGAAAATGGTAATAGGAACATACATATCAATAATTACCTTAAACGTGAATGGATTAAATGCTCCAACCAAAAGACACAGGCTTGCTAAATGGATACAAAAACAAGAGCCATATATATGCTGTCTACAACAGACCCACTTCAGACCTTGGGGCACATACATTCTGAAAGTGAAGGAATGGAAAAAGATATTCCATGCAAATGGAAATGGAAAGAAAGCTGGAGTAGTAATACTCATATCAGATAAAATAGACTTTAAAATAAAGAATGTTACAAGAGACAAGGAAGGACACTTCATAATAATCAAGGGATCAATCCAAGAAGAAGATATCACAATTATAAATATATATGCACCCAACATAGGAGCACCTCAATACATAAGGCAAATGCTAACATATGTAAAAGAGGAAATTGACAGTAACACAATTAACAGTGGGGGACTCTTTAACACCTCACTTACACCAATGGACAGATCATCCAGACAGAAAATTAATAAGGAAACACAAGCTTTAAATGACACAACAGACCAGATAGATTTAATTGATATTTATAGGACATTCCATTCAAAAAGAGCAGATTACACTTTCTTCTCAAGTGCACAGGGAACATTCTCCAGGATAGATCACATCTTGGGTCACAAATCAAGCCTCGGTAAACTTAAGAAAACTGAAATCATACCAAGCATCTGTTCCGACCACAAGGCTATGAGATTAGAAATCAATTACAGTGAAAAAAATGTAAAAAACACAAACACATGGAGGCTAAACAATACGTTACTAAATAACCAAGAGATCACTGAAGAAATCAAAGCGGAAATCAAAAAATACCTAGAGACAAATGACAATGAAAACACGATGGTCCAAAACCTTGGGGATGCAGCAAAAGCAGTTCTAAGAGGGAAGTTGACAGCAATACAATCCTACCTCAAGAAAGAAGAAATAAACAATCTAACCTTACACCTAAAGGAACTAGAGAAAGAAGAACAAACAAAACCCAAAGGTAGTAGAAGGAAAGAAATCATAAAGAGCAGAAATAAATGAAATGGAAACAAAGAAAACAATAGCAAAGATCAATAAAACTAAAAGCTGGTTCTTTGAGACGATAAACAAAACTGATAAACCTTTAGCCAGACTCATCAAGAAAGAGAGAGAGAGGCCTCAAAGCAATAAAATTAGAAATGAAAACGGAGAAGTTAAAACAGGCACCACAGAAATACAAAGCATCATTTAAGAGACTACTACAAGCAACTCTATGCCAATAAAATGGACAACCTGCAAGAAATGCACAAGTTCTTAGAAAGTATAACCTTCAAAGACTGAACCAGGAAGAAATAGAAAATATGAACACACTAATCACAAGTAATGAAATTGAAACTGTGATTAAAAATCTTCCAACAAACAGAAGTCCAGGACCAGAAGGATTCACAGGTGACATCTATCAAACATTTAGAGAAGAGCTAACACCCATCCTTCTCAAACTCTTCCAAAAAACTGCAGAGGAAGGAACACTCCCAAACTCATTCTATGAGGCCACCATCACCCTGATACCAAAACCAGACAAGATACTACAGAAAAAGAAAATTACAGACCAATATCACTGATGAACACAGATGCAAAAATCCTCAACGAAACACTAGCAAACAGAATCCAGCAACACATTAAAAGGATCATACACCATGACCAATGGGATTTTCCCCAGGGATGCAAGGATGCTTCAATATACACAAATCAATGTGATACACCATATTAACAAATTGAAGAATAAAAACCATATGATAAAAAAAAAACCATATGATCATCTCAATAGATGCAGAAAAAGCTTTCGACAAAATTCAACACCCACTGTTGATAAAAACTCTCCAGAAAGTGGGCATACAGGGAACCTACCTCAACATAATAAAGGCCATATACGACAAACCCACAGCAAATATCATTCTCAATGGTGAAAAACTGAAAGCATTTCTTCTAAGATCAGGAACAAGACAAGGATGCCGTTCTCGCCACTATTATTCAACATAGTTTTGAAAGTCCTAGCCACTGCAATCAGAGAAGAAAAAGAAATAAAAGGAATTACACATTGGAAAAGAAGAAGTAGAACTGTCACTGTTTGGAGATGACATTATACTACACATAGATCATCCTAATGATGCCACCAGAAAACTACTAGAGCTAATCAATGAATTTGTTAAAGATGCAGGGTACAAAATTAATGCACAGAAATCTCTTGCATTCCTATACACTAACAGCAAAAGATCAGAAAGAGAAATTAAGGAAACAATCCCATTCACCATTGCAACAAAAAGAATAAAATACCTAGGAATAAACCTACCTAAGGAGGTAAACTATCTGTACTCAGAAAACTGTAAGACACTGATGAAAGAAATCAAAGATGACACAAACAGATGGAGAGATATAGCATGTTCTTGAATTGGAAGTATCAATATTGTGAAAATGACTATACTACCCAAAGCAATCTACAGATTCAATGCAATCCCTATCAAATTACCAATAGCAGTTTTTTTTTTTTTTTTTTTTACAGAACTAGAACAAAAAATTTTTAAATTTGTATGGAGACACAAAAGACTCCTAGAAGCCAAAGCAATATTCAGGGGAAAAAATGGAGCCCGAGGAATCAGACTCCCTGACTTCAGACTATACTAAAAAGCTATAGTAATCAACACAATAGGGTACTGGCAAAAAAACAGAAATATAGATCAATGGAACAGGATAGAAAGCCCAGAGGTAAACCCATGCACCTTTGGTCAACTAATCTATGACAAAGGAGGCAAGGATATACAGTGGAGAAAAGACAGTGTCTTCAATAAGTGGTGCTGGGAAAATTGGACAGCTACATATAAAAGAATGAAATTAGAACACTCCCTAATACCATACACAAAAATAAACTCAAAATGGATTAAAGACCTAAATGTAAGACCAGACACTATAAAACTCTTAGAGGAAAACATAAGAAGAACACTCTGACATAAATCACAGCATTATCTTTTTTGACCCACCTTCTAGAGTAATGAAAATAAAAACAAAATCAAACAAATGGGACCTAATGAAACTTAAAAGCTTTTGCACAGCAAAGGAAACTATAAAGAAGATGAAAAGACAACCCTCAGAATTGGAGAAAATATTTGCAAACAAATCAACAAAGGATTAATCTCCAAAATACATAAACAGCTCATGCAGGTCAATATTAAAACAAAAACAAACACCCAATGAAAAAATGGGCAGAAGACCTAAATAGACATTTCTCCAAAGAAGATATACAGATGGCCAAGAGGCATATGAAAAGCTGCTCAACATTACTAATTATTAGAGAAATTCAAATCAAAAGAACAATAAGATACCACTTCACACCAGTTAGAATGGGCATCATCAGAAAATCTAGAAACAACAAATACTGGAGAGGGTGTGGAGAAAAGGGAACCCTCTTGCACTGTTGGTGGGAATGTAAACTGATACAGCCACTATGGAGAACAGTATGGAGGTTCCCTAAAAAACTAAAAATAAAATTACCATATGATCCAGCAATCCCACTACTGGGCATATACCCAGAGAAAAACATAATTCGAAAAGACACATGCACCCCAATATTCATTGCAGCACTATTTACAATAGCCAGGTCATGGAAGCAACCTAAATGCCCACTGACGGATGAACGGATAAAGATGTGGTACACATATACAATGGAATATTACTCAGCCATAAAAAGGAACGAAACTGGGTCATTTGTAGAGACGTGGATGGATCTAGAGACTGTCATATAGAGTGAAGTAAGTCAGAAAGAGAAAAACAAATATCGTATAGTAATGCATATATGTGGAATCTAGAAAAATGGTACCGATGAACCAGTTTGCAAGGCAGAAATAGAGATAGAGATGTAGAGAAGAAACATATGGACCCCAAGGGGGGAAAGCAGGGGGTGGGGGTGGGATGAATTGGGAGACTGGGATTGACATATATACACTGATGTGTATAATATAGATAACTAATACGAAACTGCTGTTTAAAAAAATAAGTAAAATTCAAAGGCTACATCTTTACCACAGTTTCTTGCATGTGCCCTGACTTGAGAGGTGACAATTCTATTGTACCTTGCAATGATGTCATACCTGGAAAACAGTAGTTTTCTGTTCTATGTGACTCATTTTAAGAGGAGTTTTGAGGTCCTCTAGATACATTCTAGTTTGTCCATCAGGATAATGGAATATCTGGAAAATATATTAGGAATACCCTCCAGGTTGTTTGACCAGGAGAGAAGATTTAGGTGAAGATGTGATAAACATCTACATAACGGAAAATTCTTAAATAGAAAAAGTATGAGATTTACTCTATAAAGCCTTGAAACAAGAGTAAAAGAGAAAATAATGGGTGGAGGATAACGAGGGACAGATTTCAGTTCAACAAAAGGAAGAGCTTTTTTGACACAAAATCTGTCCAAAATGGATTATAGGTGGTTTTAAAACAAAATGAAGTCCCAGGAACTAAAATTCCTCAAGTGGAGAATGACCAATAAACCATGAATGGTGACAGGGATGATGTATGTGAACTGGAGATTGAATCAAATAGTTTCTAAAAATCCATCCACTTTAATATACTGTCATTCTAGAAGAAAGTCATATACTTTACTTTTTGACACATACATACATACAAAATTCAGGTAACTAGATAGATTTCTATATACAGAAGAAAAAACTCTTAGTTTTAATTTTCTTTTAAAATTATGTTGACTACATCAGGAGAAAAGGTTCAATTAGGTGCCTATTTATCTTTAACAGCTCCCTTTAATGCTTGCTGAGAAAACCAAAACAATAACAGGCAAAATATAGCAGGAGTGGGCTGAAGCCAACCCAAGAACTAGGAATCAAAGATGGGTTAACGAATATAAATGAATATTCAAAACTGAATTCTCTACCAGCAAATCTAAAAGGTTTCCAATTCTGACAATATATGTAATCCTATCACAGTACCACTGAGCATAATTGTGCACTTTATAGTCTCTGTGAATTGCACTCCGTGGAGTTGTTCAATGCATAATTTGCCAGCCCATATGCCCCAACACTGCATATCTTTCATAAGCCAAGAGAACATAACTGACTCTCTTCTAGTTAAAGGAAACATGCTGAGTTCCATGTCCACTGGTGCCCAGGGCCTTGTAAGTTCGATTTACCTTTTCACCAGCCCCTCATGACAGAGGATGGTACGTATTTACGAGACTTGCTAACACAGTGGTCAAATTAATGATCCTGTTCTCACTGGCCCACTGCTCCAAGTAAATAACCTAAGCAAGCACCAAAAACAAAAATCAAAACCAGCTCACCATTAATTAAAAACAATAATAATTTCTTTTAAAAAGCTCACTACTATTCTGACCTCGGAATATTTTTCTGGAATTTTTTTTTATACAAATCAGTTACAAAAGATAGAATTTTTATTTTTCAGCCTGTCCTTGACTTGCAGTTAAGGTCTGATAATACAAAATTTCTTGAGGTTCCCCCCATATAATATACCGTATTATTTAGCTCTCTGCCTTTTTGTCATCCTAAGAGATCTCCTTCTGAGAGCAGAGGGTACAGCTACTGGAAAGGAGACTTAACTATGGTGTTAAAGGACTGAAACAGTTACAGAGGGGAACAAAAAAAGATGTTAACTGAGTCCAATATATTTTTTTAATGCCTGACTTGCAGATATGATGTTATACACAGAAAGTTCTAAGGAATTCATTGGACTATCAAAACTAATAAATGAATTCAGCAAGACTGCAGGATAAAGAAATCAATTCTAATTCTATACAGAAGCAATAACCGATCAAAAATAAAATTAAGAAAAACCAATTCTATTGACATGGGCATCAAAAAGAATAAAGCACATATAAATAAATTTAGTAACAGAAGTGTAAGACCTATACACCGAAAACTCCAAAACATTACTGAAAGACATTAAAGAAGATCTAAATAAATGGAAAGACATCCAGTGTTAATGAATCAGAAGACTTGATATTGTTAAGCTGACAGTATTCCCCAAATTGGTCTAATGATTCACTGTAATCCCTACCAAAATCTCAGCTGCTTTTTTTTTGAAGAAATTAACAAACTGATACTAAAATGCATACAGAAATTCAAGGGACCCAGGAAAGCCAAAATAATGAAAAAAAAAAAAACGTTGGATGATTCACATTTCCTGATTTCAAACTTACTACACAGCTGCGGTAATCAAGACAGTGTGGTAGTGGCATAAGGACAGACATATAGATCAGTGAAAGAGAGCTTTCATAAACCTAAGGGTTTATTTTTGACACAGGTCCCAAATCCATTCAATGGGGAATAGTCTTCAACAAATGGTGCTAGAAAAACTGAATATCCACATGCAAAGCAATGACTTTGTACTCCCAACCTCACCCCATGCACAAAGATAAACACAAAATGGATCCTAGATCTAAATATAAGAGCTAAAACTATAAGACTCCTAGAAAAAAAAAAAAGGTGTAAAACCTTCAAGAGCTTGGGCTAAGCAGTGGTTTCTTAGACATGACCCTAAAAGCACAAGCAACAAAAGAATAAATTGGACTTCAACAAAATTAACACCTTTTATGCTTCAAAGGACACTATCAAGGAAAAGAAAACCAACAGAATGGGGGAAAATATTTGTAAATCTGATAAATATATGTATACTTGATAAAGGACTTGCATATAGAACTTTTATCTAGAACATATAAAGAAGATATACAACTAATAAAAAGACAAACCAATTTAAAAATGGGCAAAAGACTTGAACAGAAATATCTCCAAAGATGACATACAAATGGTCAATAAGCACATGGAAAGATGCTCAACATCATTAGAAATCAAGGAAATAAAAATCAAAACTGAGATACTACTTCATATCAAGTAGGATTATAATAAAAAAAGACAGACAATAACAGATGTTCGCAAGAATGGAGAGAACTGGAACCCTCATACATTGTTAGTGGGAATATAAAATGGTGCAACCCCTTTGCAAAACAGCTGTAAGTGCCTCAAAGTGTTCAACATATATCATACGGATGCCATGTAACCTAGAATCCCACTCCTAGGTATTTATTCAACGAATAGGAAAACATGTCCACACAAAACCTTTTATACGAACGTCCATAGCAGGTTTATATTAGCCAAGATAAGGAAACCTAAATGTCCATTCAATGGATGAAGGGATCAAAAAATGTGGAATATGCACACAGTGATGTATTCTTTGGCAATAAAGGCAATAAAAAGGAATGTGTACTGATACGTGCTAAAAGATCGACAAACCTTGAAAACATTTTGTTAACTGAATGAAGCCAGTCACAAAAGAATGATTATATGATTCTATTTATATAAAACCCATTATAGGCAAATCTATAGAAACAAAGTATACTAGTGATTTCTTTGGGGTTGTGAGGGAAGATAGGGATGGACTACTAATAGGCATGGGGTTAAATACTAATTCTTTTAGGGAAAATTAAAATGTTCTAAAGTCTGTGGTGATGGTCGTACAACTGAATATACTAAAAGCCATTGAACTGTACACTTTAAATTGGTGAATTTTATGATAGGTTTAAAGATATGAAAGGAGAAGAGGTAAGGCGGATAGGAGGGAAGAAGGGGAGAAGAAACAAAAAGCCCCACTAGACAGCTGAAGAGGATTCTAAAGGATTATTTGGGGATATGGAAAGACCCATCTCATCACATCTTTGGTGAATCCCTGATGTAGCCATTCCAGATATTTGTATGGCCAGACTTTGGGGCAGCAACAATGACAGCCAGAATAACACAGTGGTAGTGAGTACGTTTAGCTGATGAGATACAGAGGTAAATTCCCCTTTAGACTTCTGCTAAGGCTGCTGGCTAAGAATATCAGATTTTAATTTATGGTCAATTTTGTTTCATCTTTGATGTAACTTACTGTCCTTTAAAGTGATAGTTATTGTATCAAAGATGGGAGCAATAATTTCAATTTATATTTTTGGTGGATGAGACCAAGACAGAACTATTGAGGGTCATTCATTTTTCGGGACGCTGTGAGAGCAAAGGTTGACAAACTATGGCTCAGGGGCCAAATTCAACCTGTTGCCTGTGTTTGTAAACAAAGTTTTAATGGAAGAGAACCATGCCCATTCATTTACGTATTGTGTATGACTGCTTCTGTACATAGCTGAATAGCTGTGACAGAGACCTATGACCTGCGAAGTCTAAATTATTTACACTCTGGCCCTTTACAGAAAAAGTTTGCTGATTCCTGCTCTAGAGCAATACAACTATTTTGACTTTTTAGCAAATAATTTATACATCCAAATTAACAACCTCCTCTTGAAAATATTCACCTCGTTAAACGGTTTATATTTATTTCGATGCCACCATTGCTCAAAGCTTTTCTGAAACTCCCCTTTTGGGCTGTCTTTCAAGACCTGAAATGCATGCTCTTTAATATCCTAGCAATGGAAAACCGAGGTAAGTAGCTCTTTGGAAACAAGACGGCAAATCAAGACAGGTAAAACTATCACTGGTTTAAAATCAGGTATGACTCTATTGAAATAATTCAGCTGGCATTCCCATGAAGCATGTAAATTGTCTCCAAAAGCAATTTCGAATGAGTTCCAAAGATGATTTGAGTAGTGACAGCATCTTTTGAATAATTGTTGAACCTCCTGTCACTATTTTGAAGAAAGCTCATTTGAATGGATAAATCCTGGTACATTGGTTAAATCTGTCTCTTTACTTCCCAGTCACATCTCATATTGGGGTCTTCGGATACATTTATTATCAACGGGTGGGAAAAGGTGTCTGATATGCCCCTGAATATTATGTGTCAAGAAAACAGATTTACAAGTCATTAACTCTCCATGGTTCAATTATCCTTGATGGGCTCTTTGATAGGCTGCACATCTCCTTCCCTGCTTAGGTCCAGAAATTCATTCTTCCATAAAAGGGAAGTGTTCCAGCCCAGTGGTTCTAACAGAGGATACTCCTCTTTGCATGACTGTACATAAAAGGGGGGGGGGGGGCGGTCCCTGCATTTCAAATACTTCCCAAGTTTTTTGCCTAAGATATGGCCTAATAGGGGTCATTCCATTAATTTCAAAAGTTGGGAGTCATTTTTAAAAGGATAAATATAGGCAAGGACCTGTTCTCAGACTCTATACTGCTCACAAAAGCCAATGCAAAATGCATCACCTAGATTTTCTAGTTTTGCTTTCTTCTTTCAAGTGGAGTGAGAAATTCACACTTAAACATTTAAAAGTGGAGTGAGAAATATGTTACCTAGCAAAATCTTTCTAAATTTTTATGATTCTGTTTCCAAATATTTTACCACTTTCTTGCCCAATTTCTAATTTGACATCAATTTTCATTAAACAAGTTACCTTCACTGAATCTTTCCATAGCATCTGATTTACTTTTCATAGAAAAATAACTCATTTTACAGTTAGAGTTCAATCTATGCAATATTTTAACCAAACTTTAAGATTACAATAACAAATGCAACTGACAATAAAAAGGTTTGGGAATGCCCACAACTAACTCCTGGGTAAGCCAACAGTTAGACCAGAGCGAGTATCCTTCTAACAGCAAATGCTGTGGGCACCAGTCAGTATGTTTTACAGGATAAATGAAAGTTAAGTGCACATCTCCTACATTGTAAGTGTATATCAGGTTCACAACTTCATGAGGTTGACAGCTTAAAAAGCCTTGCACACAGGCTGATTCTATCTGAGTAGCTGTCTATGGGCCCAAACCTATCAAAGACATTTCTATGAAACGATCTGTGGTTCATCTCTTATTCATAAGCTAGCGCGTGTTATTTGTGTACCAGGAAAGCAAAAAACCCCAAAGAAAACACGAAGAGAGTTAGGACCTTAAATGGGGATGTTTTCACAAAATGGGAATTTATTTTAAAAAGAGAGGGAGATGTAGTCCGATCCAATGGGCCAGGTGTCAGAGGGTGGGGAAGGTAGGGGTGTGGAGAAGGCTTTGGTGGGAATGCAGAAGCCATACTAGAGCCAATCAAGAGACCCTACATCCTTGGCCACCTGTATATTTCTTTCCTTCTAGATTCATGGAAAAATTTATTATATGCTATTTTTGGTAGCCAGGAGGCAAAAGAGAAGAGGTTATCAATGGAGACCAACTTTTACTGCTATTTTGTTAGGTAAAGCCAGTCTTACTTAGCTTTTAGACAATCCATTTTTCGTTGGTCCTATCATTAAGCACAGACATTGCTGAACAGTGATCTTCCGGAACGCCACTTAGCTACTGAGAAGAAATGACAAAGTGCAAGCTGCCTTCTCAGAAATGTCTGACCTGCTAAACTGTCTGCAATCAAAGGAATACTAAATAAGAGAGTTTCTGGAAAACAAAGCACCACTCCCTCTATGTGGTTCTTTGGTCCTAGTGTATTCTTTGAAACTAATGTGTCTTTCTTCAGAATCATTATTATAAAAGGTGAGCTGTTTTCAAAAGCTTAGTGATAGCTTCCTGACTTACTATAAATAATCACATCTTACTCTCTGATATGTCAATAGTATTTTGTCTTTATAGCCTACAAAGCTTGGTTTCATAAAAACAAAATCCCTAAAATATTTATTCAGCATGTGGAAGGTATCTGATTTAGCAGCCTTTTAAGGAAAAAAGTATAATGGTGGAGTGGTGGAGCTCTAGATTAAATAGAAAACGAAATCAAAAGGGACTACAGAGGGAGTATCTGTGCCTATAGTGACAAGAAAAGCTCTTCCAAGAACACTAGCGTCTCTCAGGATTCCCCGACTGTGTCTTGACTTCAGAACACCATGCTTTTATACACACTGTTGCCTATATTACACTGGCCCTCCTCTTCTCTATGTAGCAAATCTCGGAATCTTTAAATCTTTAGAATTAACCTCAGTGAAGCTCTCCCCCTTCCCCACATGGTTGATCACCCCCTACTCCTTGCTCCCATAGATCGCCGCACTCGTGTCTATTACATTTATCACACTGTGATAACAGTCACATTGTGACCGTTTCTGGCCATCACTCGTACTACATTTCAGTCCCACGAAGAAAGGGACAAAGTCTTACTCTCAGTTTTATCTACCCCACAGTCTAGCATTCAGCCTGATACATAATGAACACTAGAAACATATTTACAAAATGGATGAAACTGAAAATGGAAAATGTTTGCTAGTAGGGGGCAAAACGAAGATATTGTTTGAGTGGAACAAAAGAATATTAAGCTGACACTTTCTTTAGTAAATGGTGTTATACACAAGGGTTTCTGAGAGCACAGAGCAGGGTGAACAGCCAGGTGTGAGACTAAAGCTGAGGAGTAAAACTTGCAAAGGGAGTGAGGTGGAGGGCATTCCAGACAAAGGAAAGAAGCAAAGGCACAAAAGTGCTGAACAGTGGGAAGGGCAAGAAGAGGGTGGGATCTGCGGTAGACTTCACGGGCAGTTGTTAATGAGCAGGATGAAGCTGGGGGTGGTCAAAAAAAGAAGCTACTTAACATGGGCACATTTTATTGTATGTAAATGATACCTCAAGAGAGGATTTTAAAACGTGAGATCATGGAGTATTTTATTTAACTATAGTTGATTTACAGAATTGTGTTCGTTTCGGGTATACAGGATCATAGAGTATTTTTAATGCCATCTTGTTTATTGTTGAGGGTATCCTCTAACACTGCATTTAGTTATTTCTTTATATAATGGTAGATCTTTTCTCCACAATTATTCTACAGAGATTCCCTAGGGAAGAGACTGCGTAGCTTATCTTAAGGTTACCCATTTTCAGCTCCTTAACATCTAACAAGGCATGACACACTGTAAGTGTGCTATACTACTGTTTCTGGCAGGGGACCTAAGGGCCCAGAAAAAATATCTGTGTGTGTGTATATACAGGTGCGCACACACACACACACACACACACACACACATTCTATATAAAGTCAGTGTGAAGGCAAACTACAGGCTAAACAAAATTCAACAAAGGCGCCCCTGTATCACTACCAACCTCTTTAGTATACTGATGGTCATGACTGTCCTAGCTAATATAGTAAAACATGGAGAAGTCAGAGCTTCACAGTTTGGGAGACATCTCATAAACCAGGTATGTAAATAATAAGTAATTAGCACACCCTTGCAAATGAAAGCATTTTCTCAGTTCAGTAATACATTTATATCTACCCTCCCTCCACTCCTACCTCTGGTCCTCCTTAAACCTCCTAAGAGTGATTTTTTTTTTTTTTTTTTTGCGGTACGCGGGCCTCTCACTGTTGTGGCCTCTCCCGTTGCGGAGCACAGGCTGCGGACGCGCAGGCTCAGAGGCCATGGCTCACCGGCCCAGCCGCTCCGCGGCATGTGGGATCTTCCCGGACCGGGGCACGAAGCCGTGTCCCCTGCATCGGCAGGCAGACTCTCAACCACTGCACCACCAGGGAAGCCCAAGAGTGAATTTTTAAAGATTCAAGATGTTAAATGCTATCTCCCAAAATTTTAATATTAATAATCTATGAGAACATGACAGTTTCTTCTGGTCCAGGCTCTTCAGCAAGCCAGCACCACAGGAAAAAGGTGAGGACTGTGCTAGATGAAAGAAGCATAAAGGGACATAACAACCAGATGCAAAGAGTGAACTGGGATAGAATCTAGGCTGGACTAACAAGTTCTAAAGGATATTTTGGGGAAATTTTTTCAATTTTGAATATGGAGCAGGTTAATATATAATATGTAAATTTATTGACAGGAAAAGCTGGTAATCACTAACTGGAAAAAAAAAGCAGTTTAAAAAACAGCATGTAGAGTACAATCTTTTCGTTATAAAAAAACGTGCACAGAAATGGATTTGAAAGAACTGTACAGAGTATTAACAGTGGTAATCTCTGGTAGAAGAAGGTGTTTATTTTCTTATATTTTCTATTTTTCTACAATGTACATCTATTGCTATTGTAATAATAAGTTATTTTTAATTTTAAAAAAGTAGGTGACTGACCTAGCTTCTTTAACAAGCTAGTTTTGCTTTAAAATAACTTCAACTACTATATTAGGACTCTAGTTTCCTTTTTTGTTTGTTTTTAAACACTTCTTTCTCACAAAGATATTTAGCACCGTATCCACAGTCACAATGTACAATATATTTGCTGAAATTACTTAAAGAGCATTTCAACTGGGGAAAAATTTTACGCTGAGGTTTATTCTTCTTTTTTGCTGCTTTTGTTTTGGTTTCTAAGCAAGATTTTTCACACAAGATGCTGTATCAGACAAGATGCCATATGTCCTCAAAACTCAGCAGGAACAACTCAAGAGTCTGTAAAACAGATTTAATGATGCTTTTCCATAAATTGACTTCCCTATGATCCTTAAAATATGCACATATTTTAAGAAACCAATAATCAGGCAAATCTAATTAAGATAGATAATTATGAATAACCAAAACGGTTGGCAAATCTCGTTCAGAGATGTATATTCAGATGTTTGCCATGGTTTTCATGTTCAATAAATATAATCCTCGGATAATTAAGATACATTACATTAAGCTTTTAGAAAGAACATCATTATTTTGAGCATTTTGCTTTCATTCCATAGAAATATTTTTCCCTTCCATTCTAGATGTTTATGCCTTTGGGAAGAAAACACCTTACAAATGCTGGCTCTGTTTACATGGCATCAGCTCATCAGGATAAAAAAGTGAAAATTATCCACTTATTTTGTCTAACACCACACATTTATATTTTAAAGCACCAAAAAGATATTTCATGACTTCCAGTAAAAAAAAAAAAAAAAAAAAAAAAAAAAGGCTAAGTAAAGGAATTCTCCTCCTTCAAAACCATCCAAAAAATTAAATATAGAGGAAACTTCTTTGAAACAAAGACATAGTGACAACTCACAATGAAAACTATGAAGCACACCTCGACCACAGAGGGTAATGTTACTACCAATACCCTCCTCATACATCAGCGGAAGCAGGTTTTCCTGAAAGCTCAAGTCAGACTAGGCCTACAGGTACAGGAGGCCTATCCAATGACTAGGGCAACCAGATGAAGAGGTTGGTGTCTGGGGAAAGGGGGAGTTGGGGAATTGGGAGGGTTATAGGGAATATATCTGGAGGCAGTAAAGATACAGAACAAGCCACAGAATGTCATGGGAGATAAAGCTAAAACAGAAACCTCGGGGGTTTTTGTTTTTGTTTTTTAATCTGCATTTCTGTTACCTCTGACCTAAACTTAGAGGAGGGAGACTTCCAGGGGAAAAGCATCCAGGCCAGGAGATCACGCAGTCTCTTACTTTGGTGGTATTGCCATGAGTCACATCACCTGTTAAAGGCTAAAATCTCAGACAAGACAAACCCAAAGGGCAAAAAAATAGCCCATTTGATGAGAGGACTTTTGAAACAAAAACCAAAACTGAAACTAAAGCTTTTCCCAGTTCACATCCCCCTTGCCCCATAAGCAAAGATGAAGGACATAAAAAGAAAAACAATGAAACAGAGAAAAATTGCAAGCGAACAGTTCCCCATATCTGCAGAGATATTTTAGATAAAAGAGCTAATAAAAAAGGAACAAGTTTCAAAGAAATAAGATGGCCAAGTCCACATTAAAAAAGGAAAGAGAGAAATGAAAATATTACTGAGATGAAAAACATCAGGAGGAAAAATAGATGGAATGAATACAACTAAAATCTCAGTCAAAAACAAGGTGGACAGGATGGAGTAAGTCACCTTAAAAGGGAGGTGGGGGAAAAACGCAACACACGTATAACTGGTGTTCTGGAAGAAGAGAAAGGAATTCATTCAGAAAAATACCCCCAAACATAATGGGCCTCATTGGTGGTCAGGAAGGGACAAATAAACACCTAAATGAAAGACTAGGTTTCACCTATCAGACTGATAAATTTTAAATAATACAAATAGCCATTACTGGTGAGCCTATGGAGCAATGAGTTTCATTTTCTGCTGGTCAAACTCAAATTAGAAATATCCACTCTGGAGCAAGTGGCATTATCTAGTAAAGCTACGGACAGACCCACTCCACGACTCCACACTGCCGCTCCAAGGTATATACCCAGCAATGGTACACACGCTTACATGCGCCAGTACACAATTATAGAGATGTTCATGATGACTTTTTTCATAATTGCCAAAAACCAGTAACATCCTTAAGTCCATCAGTAGGAGAATGGATCCACATTTTGTGGACTATGTATGCAGTAGACTACTACACAGCAGGGGTCAGCAAACTTCCTCCTGTAAAGTGCTAGACAGTAAACGTTTTCTACTTTGCGAGCCTATGATCTCTGCTGCAGCTACTCAACTCTGCCACGGAAGCACAAAAGAAGCCATAGACACTCCATAAACAAATCAACTGCCGTGTTCCAATTAAACTTTACTTATGGACAGTAAAATCTGCATGTCACAACTGTCATGTCACAAAATATTATTTTTTTAGATCTTTTTCAATCATCAAAAATTTTTAAAACCATTCTCAGCTTGCAGGTCATAAAAACAGGCAGCTGGCTAGACATGGCCTGCAGGTCAGAGCTCAGCAACCCCCGCTACACAGCAAGAAAAATGTAGAAAGCACAACCACCTGCACAAGACTGACGAATCGTCAAACGTAAGACTGAGTTTTTTAAAAGTGAGCAAATTCCACATGTAAGTGAGATTGTTAAAAAGTTTTTTTAATTTAAAAAGTGAGCAAGTTCAAAAAGAATATATACTAAGGAAGAAGAATCATGATGATATCAATACAGAAAAAAAAGCATTTAACAAATTCCAACACTCATTCTTGACAAAAACTCTGAACCCAGGAACAGAGGGGAACTTCCTTAACTTGATAAAGAACATCTACAAAAAGCCTACAGCCAACTTCATACTGGATCATTTGCCTCTAACATCCAGGACAAGGCAAGAATGTCCTGTCTCACTAATTCCTATTCAACATCATACTGGAAGTCCTAGCTAGTACAATAAGGAAATAAGTAATATACAAACTGGAAAGGAAGAAATAACACTATCCTTGCTCACAGATGACATGATTGTCTATGTAGAAAATGCCAAGGGTTGGGGAGGGGGTGGAGGGGAATACCTCCTGGAACTAACTAATAAGCCAGTATGGCAAGGTTGCATGATACAAGGTTAATACATAAAAGTCTATTGCCTTCCTATATACCAGGAATGGATAAATGGAATTTAAAGCATAAAAAAAATGCAATTTACAATAAATGGAGAGAGATTCTGTGTTCATAGATTAGAAGACAATATTGCCAAGACATCAATTTTCCCAATCTGATCTAATGGAATCCCAATCAAAATCTCAGAAAACATTTTGTGAATAACAACAAACTGATACTTAAGTTTACACGAACAGATAAAGTCCCAGAATAATCACCACAATGCTGAAGAACAAATTTTGAGGACTCACACAACCCAATTTCTATAATTACAAAGCTACAGAAATCAACACAGTGCAGAATTAGCAAAAGGACACATACATCAATGAAACAGAATGGAGCTCAGAAATAGACCCACATACATAGAGGCAACTGATCTTTGACAAAGAAGCAAAGGTAATCCAATAAAAAATACTGCTTTTAACAAATGGTGCTGTCCATACACAAAAATTGACACTGACCTTACATCCTTCACAAAAATTAACTCAAAGTGGATCACAGACCTAAATGTAAAACATAAAAATAACTCCTAGAAGATAACATAAATACTGTACAATTTAGTTTCATTCCACTTTCTGTTATGTTACAACGAGAATGTTAAATATTTTAAAGATATAATGGAAGAATATTCTGAAATTAAAAAATAACTGCATCAATGGGCCTCCCCCATCCCAGGAAAAACAATTCTGAAGCATCAACATCAAGACATATTCAGGGAAAGTTTACTGAAAACCTTAGGCAGGAAAAGTCACATTCGTGGGAAGGAAAAAGTTAATTTGGCCTTATATTTCTCTACAGCAACCTTCAAAAAGAGCGGTGGGGGAACAGACTTATCTCAGTTTATATAACAATTTCTCTCTGTCTACCCTTCATCCATATTATGCATGGGAAGCTGTGCAGCAGGTTCACAAATGCCCATGATGTTTATATCTGGATGATACAATTTTTGCTTTTTTCTAATTTTTCTGGGTTGCTTACATTTTTTTATTATAATTATAGGCCATTTTTACAAAAACAATAAAGTCATTATTCTTGGGGGTGGGGAGGTGGTACATCACTTATTGTTTGAAAGTCCAGACCCTAGGCTCAAACCGCTCAGGTTTGAATTCAGATCTGCTAGTAAATAAAGTTAACTGTTAACCATGATTAACACATGCCCTTCATTCCTATTTTTTTTTTTAACTGTACTCTCTTTAGCTCATCTTAGATACTAGCATTTATTTAGGAAAAGAATATAGGAATTTGGCTAACAAGATGAAAGAAAATTCACCCACTGGGTAATTAGCCTCCAGGTAAAGGTTTTCACCCACGTTGCCACTGATCCTGACAGTCTCTAAGTAGCATGGCAGTCAGTGGAAAATCCTAACCCACCTTAGACATTTATGCAGCCCCTACTATGTGCACGTATCGATCTAAACGCTTTACATTCGTTGATTCTCCTACTATTCGTTGATTCTCACAACATCCCTGTAAGGTAGAAATTTTTACCATCTTCCTCCTTTCTCATTCCTATGAATGAGAAAACTAGGCCCAAAGAGGTTATGTAACTTATCAGAGGTCATACAAGTAGCAAGTGGATAAGACTCAAAAATCCCGTGTGGCCTCAGAGTCCAGCCACATGTTAACATACTATATATACACTGACAATGACCTCTTCCCTAGGAAACTGTGCTTATCTGCGTAGCCCCGTCTCAGGAGAATGTTCAGCATCACCACGGACCATCAGTCAAGCTGAGTCCCTGACGCCTGTCCAGCCTTACTGGACACATCTGGTGCCACATCCTGTGGCTGACCGTGCAGCCTCCCCACCAAAACTTCAGTTCGGTAGTGAGGCTTGCCCTTCCCAAACCAGGCCACATAAATGTGATCAGGCTGCATTTATGAAAAGAGACTATTTTGGGTGGTTCTATTTTCAGTTATTAGACTTTGCTCCCTTCTATGCCTGAGTTAAGGCAAGGCAGAAAAGGAAATCACTTCAACGGCAACTTTTTCACACTTTAAATAAATACTCCTTAATATCCAGTCATTAAAAGTGCATTAGTCTCTTTCCAAGGGGTTCCTAGAGTGCATAATAATAAAAATTTTAAGAGGCAGCTCAATCCTGTTTGGCCTAGATCCTAAAGTCTCGGTATTCAGTCAAAAGTCATCTATCTCCCCTCTTCCTCCAACCTCCTAGAAAAGGGCAGTTCCTAGAAGAACTCGTTTTGTTTGAAACCCAGGTCATTTTAGCCTCGGCTCTTGGCAACACAAAGAACCTGCTGCCCATTACAGCCAAGTCTTAACTCTTGGTAAAACAAGATTGTGGATCTCAGTTGCTCCCCTACTGCCTTGCTATCCAAGCCATTCTGAGCTTCGGTCTACAAGAGGTAGGAATGAAATACAGGCCCATGTGAAATATTGACCTAATACCCTAGGAGCAGGCAACAGAGGCCCAGGACTAAGCAGTGAGTTTGAAACCGCGAAATTTTGGACACACTCAGAGCACATCTAAGTGCTTCTTTCTTATATAAAGTAAGAGTGACCACAGTGAATCATTTGAAAGCTGTCAGCTGACGCAGAAGCGTAGAGCCCCGGAGTGTAGGGTCAGTTGAAAGCTCTTCACCTTTCATTCTCTTTATTCTGTGATGTTATATCCCCTCTACACATCATTAGTGACAATTCGCTTGCAATATGAAGTTTACTCGCTTCTAAGTTGCTGCGATTAAAGTGACAAAATAAGGAGCTAAGAGGTGAAGGAAACGGCTCTCCGACTGTCAAGCAAATATGAAAAATAGGTACACTATTATTTTCCCTCTGGAGGAAGGAAGGGACCTAACATTTATCAACTGCCACTATGATCTGCTGTTTACATTTTATGAATAAGGTGAGACTCTGAGAAATGATGTAAGCTGTCCCCAAGGATGCGTAGTTTACGAAGGACTAGACCCAGAATTTGCAGACTGTGTGTGGCTCCAAGTCCACGTCCTGCCCACTATACCAGGATGCTTCCGAGAGAATTTTTTTGAAAATTCGAGCTGCTCACTGAGGGAACTAAGAAATGGGTCACAAGTGTAGGTACACACAAAGGAAGGTTCTTCTTGACACTTACCAGGAAGGACTAGATTTCATACTTTCTTTTGTAATGTACACACACATATTATCAGAATATACAGATTTTAGAAAAAGATCTTTCATCCTTCAGTGTGAAGAGCACAGAGAATGATGCCTTCCCCCTATCAAACAAGAACTTGGAATATGATCCTCTCTCCCATCATAAGTACTCTCTACCGCAAGGGTAATTTGGGAATGGAATCACTGGTGGGCTTCAACCAGTCAGCCATTCCATGAACATTTACCAACAGCCCTACTTATGCCAGGCATTGACATACAGAGAAAAAAGATGGTTTCTGCCTTCAAGAAATCTAAATGAGAATTGGGAAGGCAGATGGTAAACAAATTATTATACTGGATAAACACTCTGGGACGTTACCGAAATCCAAAGATGAGGTCTTTAGCACAGAATGGGAAAGACAGAACACCAGCAAAGGCTTCCAGTGTAGCACATGGCCAGGTGTACCTGGCAAGTACTTGGGAGCAAGTGGCCAGTTATGACCAGAGTAACTTAGGGTGTGAAGGTCCTGGAGGGGGTAAGAGCGATTCGGATATGAGGTCTAAGAGCTAAGCTGGGTTGAGATTCTGTTAAGATCTCCTATACCGTTTACAAAAGGAGACTGAGTTTTATCCAGAGGCATGGAGATGCCACTGTCAGCTTGGTAGCAGAGAATTAACATGATCTGATAGAGATTTCTGGAAGATCACTCTGAAACAGAGGACAGTTTGGAATGGGAGATATTAGAGATGAGAAGGACATCCAGGGAGGTGGTCTACTACCAGAAGTCCCAGTGATGAGAGGCTGAGCTAAGGGAGTGACAGTGGGGACAGGGGACACAGAGAAGGAATATTGAGAAGAATAAATAAATTTGACAGTCTAGGATGGTGGCCAAGGAAGAGACTGGATAACACCCAGTCTTCCAACTAGGACAACCGTGATACCCTCACTGGAAGAAGAGAGGTTGGTGAAACTGAGAAGGAAGACAATAATACTGGTTTTAGATGCTTCTCTTTAATTTTTTAAACCTGTGGTTGCTTTATTTCTAACATTCCTACCACTGTAGCACCAATAAACAAGACTTCACTATTTACAATGAAAGTGATAACACCCACAGGATATTTTAAAAAGAATAAACAAATAAACGGCTTGGCCCATTTTCCCCA
Organism: Phocoena sinus; assembly: GCF_008692025.1. Taxonomy (NCBI): domain Eukaryota; kingdom Metazoa; phylum Chordata; class Mammalia; order Artiodactyla; family Phocoenidae; genus Phocoena; species Phocoena sinus. The sequence goes on along the minus strand of NC_045775.1, from coordinate 47,371,141 downwards.
GAATAAGGAAATGCAGGAGGAAATGCACCAGCCAAGAATAAGAAATAAGGAAATGAATACATGAGTAAGATAACACATTTCTACAAGTGTAAATAAAGAACACGGCCAACAAAAGCATGAATCACAGCTCCACGGATTACCTCCCCCAGCCAAACATCATACACTCCTTCCCAAAAGGAGTTTGCAATCTGAGTACATGTTGCCTTCCACTCCCTTCCCCAACGGGCACACTTAGATTTATCATTATGAATGTTGACAAAAGAAACTCTACCTAGAATTTGTGGTTCATCAAAAATTTGGAAGTACCAAGGAAGAGCAGTAATCACTTACTCAAGTGCCCTCAGGGGCAGTCGGATGATAGAAATGGGTAAAGCAGCCTGGATGTAACGTAACAGGGGGTGGCGAGGACTACAACGAATGGAAACGTGTCTTCCCCCTTGGGTGGTTTTAAAACAAAGTTGAAAATTCCTTGACACTTAGCCCATGGAGAGGAGGGGTCTATGACTTTTCTCTTTACATCTTGGTGGGCTGGAGACTCAACCAATAGAGTACAAGAAAAGTGGCACCGTATGACCTCTGAGGATAGGTCCTAAAAGGCCAGGTGGCTCTTGCCTTGTTCTGCTGGAACACCTGCTCTTGGATCACTGTGCCGCCACGTAGCAAGCCCAACTATCCTGAGGCTGCCAAGGCACAGAAGACACACAGAAAGACCACATGGAAAGAAAGGGGGCTGCATACAGACTCGGGGATACCCAAGGAGCCAAGTCATCCCAGTCCAAGCACAAGATATGTGAATAAGGACACCTCCAGATGACTTCGGCTCCCCGAAGTCTCCCCAGCTGAAGACCCAGACACAGTGGAATAAAAGCAAACCATCCCCACTATGCCTCGTCCAAATATCTGACTCACAGAATCCATGAGCATGATGAAAGGGTCACGTGCGGTTTTAGAACACTAGGTGCTGAGAAGGTTTGTTACGCAGCAATAGAAAACTAGAACACCTCCACTAAAGGGGCAGCCACTACTTTGTCCCGCTGACTGGCGCCATGTCGGGGTATAGGACCAGTGTCAGAAGACCCTCGCTGATGTCAGAAACCTAGATTTGTACATGACTTTTCCAATTGTTAGAAGAATGTGTGGGCCAAATAAAACATGATTGTCACTGGATTTGGTCCCAAGACCATTAGTTTGCAACTCCTCATGTAGTATGTAGATTCTATGGAGGCAAAGGGATGTCCACTTGGTGATGGCCACTTTCAAAGAGCACAGTCAGTGGTTCAGACCACCTTGCCATCGCCACCCTGCACCACACTAGCTTTCGTTGCTGCTTTTCCTTAGATGATATTAGGCAAGAGTCAACTCTAGATAAGTCTGAGAAACTCTCCCCAAAATTCCTGAAGAACACTCTAGGATTTGCTTTAGTTTTAAATCTCCAATGGATTTTAAGGTCCACATTCTAACACCCAAAGCCATGGTGATAACATTCAAAGTCAAGGGCCAGTAAGTATGGAAGTCACAAATATGAGTTCAAGCAGCGGGCCTGGAATCCATGGTCTATAAAGCAGAGCAGGAACTCAGTTGGGGAATAAAAGGTGAGCACATAGTCTAGTACATAATAGTAGCTCAATAAAAGATAAGTGTATAAATGAACGGATGGATAAACAACCATTTCAATAGATGATTTGTCTAATCTTCCTTTAAACTGTATTTTGGCATCTCCACAAAGACAAAACCACAACCTAAATTCACTTAGGTCTTAAAACTAATGTAAATTGTTAAGTCTCTAAAACAGAAATGACAAATTCTCCCAAGTTTCTATCTCTGCTGGAGACTGACCAGTACAGCTAGTTCATTATAATGCACTATAGAATAAAACCTTTGCCAAAACTGAAAGTATTAAACAGACGAACAAAAAAGCCCACTCTCATTTAAACTACAAGGTAGGAAGTTTTGCGTACAAGTCAACATTTACTTCTGGAAGAAAAAAAAAACAGACTCCTATTTGCATCTCTAATTTTTACCAAATAGCACCCATGCCTAAATTAATCTTTTTGTAAGTGACTAGGGTTTTGTTTGTCTGTTGTTTTCATTCTCTTTATAAGGAGCAGAGAAAGGAAGGCACATAAGACTCCACAAGAATGTTTACTTTCAAATAGGTTGCCTTCAACAAATTAGCATTCTATTTACTTTCTGTGAAATCACTGCACCACAGCCATCTGTAGAGGAAGCTATGATATAAATGATCATATCAAGACTGAGTATATGAAAGACGACTTGAATACGAACTCCGAGAGCAAATTCAAATCTGCCACCATTCTGTGATCTGCTCAGAGAAGGATGGCTCAGAATGGGCAGACACTGACACCGCGGCCAAAGGATTCCTTCCATTCCTTTCCTTTCTGCCTGAGTTTGGCCCCAGGCCTGCACACACAGGAAGTCCTTGAGACCGGTGAAGAAGGCCTGCTGTCTCCTGTCCACATTATAAAGGGGCATTTCTGAGATTCCATACAGGGTACAGAAGGAAATTCTGATTTCTTTGGTATTTATGAGAAAATGCTGAAGACGTGCCAAGAGTTTACAAGGAGATGGCAGGAAACATCCTTACCACCAGCTCTCCTGATAATATCCCCTCCTCCCCCACCTCCGTTTTATCACATGTACTGGGCGAGCCTGGAGGAGGAGAATGAGGTGGAAGCTTGAAATTATTATCCTGAAGCGTATAAAGTCACTCTGAAAGCTTCTCTGAGTCAAGCTGGGTTCAAGACATTGCTTGACCCCATGGCAAGTGGCTCATGACGGGCCCAATAAATTCCGAGTTTCCAGTCATCACACCGGGCTCTTCTTGATTTATATGAACCCAGGATTCCACAAGTCATGACTACAGGGAAGCCAAGGATCCTGTGTCGCTGTAACATATTCCGCTGTTTTAAAATGCCCCGCTGCAGTGAGGCTGCATCTTCAGTGAGTTAACGGTATTGGTGTTGGTGCAGGTCAGGTATATGTGTGGGAGAAAGCATGCACGTGTGAGAGCGAGCAGAGACCTAGAACAAAGCTTCATTGTATAGATAAAATTAGCCATTTATCTTTTCTTTCTGAGCTAACATCACGTAGCATCCTGAATACTACTAAAAGCTGGCTTTTAAATAAATCAATCTTCCGATCAGACCTCAGAATTCAATCAGACGGGCAACTAAACGACCCCCAAACTCAAATTCAACCCACTGATGTAACAAGAAAGATCACATTTATCTAATTAAGCTAGTAAATCATAAATTCTGCCCAAATAGTTCCACAGTAAAGAAAGGAAAAAGGGGAGATTCACACTGAAGAAAGCTGTGTGTTGATGGATTCAAGGATACCCATTAAGCTAAATTTCTCTAGAGAAGTTTGTCACTTCTATGAAAACCATTCAGAATGATCAGTACCTTAGCAGGTCGAAGCAGAGGTTAACAAAAGCTTGGTTTCCTTTAAAGAATTTATCTTTTGTTTGCTCTCCAGTCCCAGACGGCATCACAAAATAAAGAACAGATGGTGGAGACTAAACAAGGAGACCCTGAAGGTGAAAGTTTTCAAAGATGCACAAATTTAAACGTCTACCTCCGAAAAAGACAATCCCCACGCCTATGAATTAAGCTGATTGTGTGTTTTCACAACATGCCTGTCATCACAGCTGAGGCCAAGTACACATCCTCGGTGACAAGAAGAATCAAGAAACGGTGCTATCTGGGACCATCTATTCACTGGTCCAGAAACCCAGCTCATGGATCCAAATGTTTGCTTCTTTTGGCGTCTCTGGGTTAGACCAGGGGTTTTCAAACTTTGTAAAAAGTCACCTTTGCGGCAGTAGAAGCTTAAACAGAAGTGTGAACAAATCAGTTAAATGCAGAGCTGCCCCAGCTGAAGGGTGCCTGTGGTGGTCTGAAGGGGGTGACAGAGCCTGCCCTGTGCCCCGCACCCACCCTCCTCTAGGGCTCAGTGGAGCACAGTTTGAAAAACCATCTGAGACTTAATCTACAGCACCATGGGCTAAAATGAGACCAAAACACTAAAGCAGAAAAACATCAGAATGAATGAAATGTAAAGGACAAACTAGGTTAATTTTTCTACATTAGACCAACCCAAAGGTCAACAGGTTCCAACATTATTTTTCTCACTTTAGTGTTTTAACAGAATTAATTTACTGATTTCCACTTGGCAGGATATTATGTCTGCCTTCTGGGCAACTAAGCCATGTTTTCCCCAAAACCTTATAACATCTTTATTACTGACCCAAAAGATATTAGTCAGAAGAGGGGTTTTCTTAACTGATGACCCTCGTTGTAAAACTCTCCCACTAAAGAAGAACAGTAATTCACCATAGTCTTTGCTAGAAAAATAAAATAATTGGAGAATTAAATGACAGTATAAATCTGGGCACATAAAGCCCTGAAACCCAGATCACTGTAAAAATTCTTAGTTCAGGAACCCTTAAGAAAAGGAACCAACCATTAAAATTAAACTGAGTTATAAAATCCTAACAAGGGGCTTCCCTGGTGGCGCAGTGGTTGAGAGTCTGCCTGCCGATGCAGGGGACGCGGGTTCGTGCCCCGGTCCAGGAAGATCCCACATGCCGTGGAGCGGCTGGGCCCGTGAGCCATGGCCGCTGAGCCTGCGCATCTGGAGCCTGTGCTCCACAACGGGAGAGGCCACAACAGTGAGAGGCCCGCGTACCGCAAAAAAAAAAAAAAAAAAAAAAATTCCTAACAAGGGATTTTTTTCTTTTTAAATGCTAAGGAACTACCTTCCCTAGTTCACTTAGTTTAACCACAAGGTCTAAACAATTGAAAACATTTTACCTTCCTCCCCATATGAGAAATTAATGTCACTATTAGGAAACACTCTTGGAAAGCATTTAGTATCCTATGTAATCTAGCCTCTACCCACTTTGCAAAATCATCTGCCACGACCTAACAAAGATATCCAGCACAGACCTACTCACATCCTCACGGCTCCTCAATACTGTCTGCTCATTTCCATCTCATGCCATCTCTCCCAGACATCCTCACCCCTCCTGCCAACGAATCCAAATCCAACTCTTCCCCAGACTCAACCTGACAACAGGGCTCCCTTGAACGGCCATCCCTGACGTGAAGGTGCGTGAGCCATCTCCCAGGCCCACAAAGGCCCAGAGCACCAATAGCTCATTCCGTCCCTTTGGCTGTTAACTGTACACCTTCTCTGTTACCCACCTCCTCCCACGGATAGAGCGGACCGTGAACTAGTATGAAGGGCCTGTGGCTCACTTTTCTGCTCTACCTTATAGAGGGTATCTCCAGGCTGCACCCCCATGGGACACACAAACACTTGTCGAATAAATACGTATGTTTATACATGTATTATTCTCAACAATCACTCATCTACATGAGACAGTACAGACATTTATACGAAGCAAGTGAAACACAAGCAGAATTCTGTTTTCTACTACCACCTACATACACCCTTGAGTCTTTTACCAGCTCATGCTTCTCCCAACTATCATTTTTGTTTGTTTTACTATGTTGTTTATCTCAGGACACACTCTGATTAGCCTTTGTCGTAATAAATCTCTAATATCCCCGATGTTTAGAATGCGTGGCTGCCTGATGAGTCAAGGCAAAGATTTACAAGGAAATTGTGCCTTCCCTTCGGTTAATGGTGCTGTACCCTCCCAGTTTCACTGAAGAGCCTCACTCCAAAGTAGTTCAAGCTCAAGCTATCAAGTTATAGGATTAAAGGGCCAAAGAACGGAGAGAATGGCTCTTCTTCTGCCCCAAGGTTCCTGGAAAAGATGACCAAAATCTGGTTGGATGGGACATAACAAAAGTGCACGAACAGGCTGGTGACACTGCCTTGCTCTCTACCGAACTTGAGTTGATAAGCCACACGCTCCCGTTCGGTACAAAGGTGGCAAAGAGACTTGGGAAAATCTAGTCTGCAGTGGAATTGAAAGTAAAATCCTTCACTCTGATTTTCCAGAGCACTGTCCCACTAAGACAGGGGAAAATAAGAAACTAGATGCAGGATGCACGTTTCACACGTGGCCAGCCCATCTGTAGCCTGCCATCTGAGACCTGCCCAAATAGAAGAAATCACACTTCAGGACTCCACAAATCCCAAGTCACCTCCGCTATAGCCTCTTTAGCTCCCTTGTCACCCATGAGGTGTTCAATCATCACTGTGGCTATGTCAAAGGGGACTGGGTCTATTTGGACATCGCTAGGTGAACTGCTGCAACCCTGACGAGTTCCCAAGAAAGCACAGTAGCGCAGGGAAGCATTTAGCGCCACAGTTCTCAGGTCGTGCCATGCACAGTGAGCCCTCCACCTGAGCCCAGAATCCCTCCCGGATAACATCCTCACTGCTCTGTTAGGAGCTCAGGCCCAGCTGCACAAGCTCTGGAGGAAGGCAGGTGGGGTGGCAAGCAGGGAGAGGAGCCCCCAGTCCAAGCTGATCAGACCTCCAGGCTGTCCATGTGAGAGGAGGGGCAAGAAGCTGGAAGCGGTACGTGGGTTGTGGTTCCTGGTTTCCATCGGTTCGTCCAGACCCTGCCTAAGTGTAATGAACACTGCGGGTTCTATGTTTATCAACACGTCAAGCTGTGTGGAACTAGATTTTCTCTGATGTCTGGGATAAAAAGTAAGTCCCAAAACATGCTGGACACACAGAAATGCACTTTGCATTGCGTGGTGGAATCTGAACCCTGGGCTGTATGTTATTATTCAAAAAAAGTTTATTTAGAGATATAGAGCTGTTTCAGCACAATGTGAGGGAGAAAAACTGCGCTTTAGTAAATACATATTTTTTGGTTTCTAAATATTCAAACAATGTTTCAGGAAATGATGGTGTTAATAGACGATTATTTAACAGTCCATACCTAACAAAAGTAAAAAGTTGGCAATTCCACATTTATTCTCAGGTTTTATATATCTGTGAAATCCAAATTCTGAGACTACTGACTTAGAACACCTCTATTTCAAGCCCCTTACTTGAGGGATAAATTATTTTGCCTGCAGAAGTGGGTGGTGTGCTAAAGGTCACACAGCAAAGTATGACCTCGAAAGTGGCAGAGTCAATTCTGTACCCAAATCTCCAGCTGGGCAAGTGTGCCATGACGCCCTTTATGAAGTTAGGGCAACACACTGTAACTCCATGAAACAAATGTGATTATTTTTTAACTGTTTTGAAATACGTGTTAAATAAATACCACTTTTACTCACAATTAAAACAGAATTTGGCTAAAGAATGTTTATAAAATTGTTTCATTGTTTTAAAGCTATAAATGAAGCTTAGATGCCATATGCCGACTTAAGGATGGGTATCTACATATTACTTTAACATACGGGTGAAATTCCACAGATACCTACAAATGTAAAAATAACTAGCTACGCTTTGTGAATAGGTGTAATAGTACTAGCCTAGCTTTCTTTTTTCAATGAATGCCTGTTGTACACATGGCTGTATAGAACTCTGGCAAGAACAACGTTTCCATCAAAGACAGATTCACGTGCTAGGCCAATAAAATCCGAAGTGGGCAATTCTGAGATTGCAACAGGAAAAAGCCAAATAAATTAAGGGTGAAAACCATGTGGCATATAGTTTGAGAGTTAAGAAGGAGTAAGTATTTGTCTTTATTTAAGAGCTAAAGGGATACTGTAAAAATAAGCAATTTTCAAGCCTGTTCTCCCACAGCTTTTGAAAAGCTTGGTTCCTAACTGTTTCTCATGAAAGTCACTGTACTGAGGTGCTATTCGTGGCAAACCACCTGGATGTTTATTTCTAGATCCCTAACTGATCATAACTGTAAACGTACTCTCTTCCGAAGTACTCTCATACGTACCATAAGCAGCTAAACTCAGCCAGTTCTCCCCCGACGACTCCATAACCAGGGCGATTCTGGTTGGGCCCTGTAACAATGAGGCAGCTGGCCCTGCCAGTCGACATAAGACAGGTGCCCATTGGCAACAAGGGGCACTACCAAATAGACCCTTTGAAATTCTTTATGGCATCCCCCTCACACAGCCTCTGTCTGCTATTTTCACTCTCTCTCCTCCTTGCCGTAAGTTGACTCTCACCTCACTTTCCTGTGAGTCACATGGAATCCATCATCGGCAGATATGACTAAATGACTTGTCTTTCAGGGTCTTATTACTCTGTTTAGGTGAACGGGTGAACTGGTGCTTGCTGTCTAGGAAAATCGAAAAGATGCTGAATTCATAAGCATGGTTAATTTGAATTCTCAAGAGTGGTTCAAACAGAGCAGGCTGCTTGGAACAGAAATTTGCAACTCAGATAACCTGACCTTTTAAATGCCATCAAAAGTGTAACGTAAGTGTACTTTACTTCTGCCTATAGTAGCATAAATCAGAATAACGGGCTTAATTAGTTTTGTTTGCAGTAAGCTGAGTTATTAAAAAAACACAACTCCTTGAGAGCAGTTGGTGTTGCCATCTGGCACATCCCCTTGCCCCTGGTCTTTCCTTCTGTTTCTTGTGCTCCAGAAGCTGACACTTCTCCAGACAGAACCTTTTGGCTATGAAGACAAGCGGATGGGTGAGAATGCGAATAAGGTCAACCCATGGTCACAAGGCTGTTTGTCTGGAGGAGTGCGGTCTTGGGGTGGGGAGAGTCCGTATGGAAGGAAGAAGGGTAGGAAGGCTGTTGGCCTCTCAGGCCAAGAGCAGGAATACTCCTTCCACCAAGAGTGCATCTCAAGACTTGATCATCCAGCTGTGAACAAGTGGACCCCGTCTAACCGAATGAGAGACTCCCAGGCAACAGATCCCAGCTCCCCGCCTGCACCTCCAGCTCTTCTCTGGAACCTCTCTAAGCCCGAGTCTACTGACATGCACCTTGTCTCACTCATCATTGCAGGTCGCTGGTTTTCTGGAATTTCCAACAGGAATGGGGCAAGACCGGGTCCCTATTCCATTTAGGGTCTTTATTGTTAACATTACCCCTACATCAAGTGCCTCGAAAGTCTGGAAGATTAAATGTCTTCTGTATAAAAATGACACCTTGCCCTGGGAGTCAGCGGGACTCTAGTCCTCTACTAACTGGCAATTGGCCTTGGGTAATTCACTGAACATCTCTGGAAATCAATGTTCTCAATCAGAAAATGGCAAGGTTGAAGTGCATAAAATGTAGAGGACTTTACAGCTCCAAGTGTTATGATTGAAAGTGCCCTGATTTCTTAGCATTAAAATAGACATTCTCGGGCTTCCCTGGTGGCGCAGTGGTTGAGAGTCCGCCTGCCGATGCAGGGGACACGGGTTCGTGCCCCGGTCCAGGAAGATCCCACATGCCGCGGAGCGGCTGGGCCCGTGAGCCATGGCCGCTGAGCCTGCGCGTCCGGAGCCTGTGCTCCGCAACGGGAGAGGCTACAGCAGTGAGAGGCCCGCATACCGCAAAAAAATAAAAAATAATAAAATAAAATAATAGACATTCTCAATTAACCAAATAAAATAAATATATACATACTCATGTATCTATGCCCCCAAATGCAATTCATGCTTTTTAACCTTTTTGAAACAACTAGCAATTATGGACACTCAGGAAGCTGTAGCTGCACACCATCCAGATCAGGGGTTGCCCCTAAAAGCCAAAAGACCCCTCAATAATTGGAAGAAAGATGAGAAGACCTTTCTTTATCATCAAGAAGGAATGTACCTGACTAGAAAAACCAACTCACTCAGGAAGCATCAGAGACTGCCTTTGAAGTTCTGATCATCAAAAGGTAACCAGAACACTCTATCCCTCAACCACAGCAGTAGGTAAAAATGGGGCTATAAATATTTTGTCTGCAAGATTTTTAAATGTAAGGATCCACTTTGCTTTATATAACTGAAATCGAAATGAAGTCATTCAATGTCTTCAATGCACTTAATAATTGATGAAATATGCGTACAAGAACACTCAGTACGTGAGAGAGAGAAGCAAATAACTGAAATACAGATTTAGAGCAATCACCCAACCCAACCTTTCTCCATAATATATCCTGTCTCATAGAAAAGCCCACAGAAGGACTAAATAACTAAGGATCTGAAGAAGGAAAAAACTAAAATATCATTCCCGAAGTTTTCGTTTATCTGTAATTGAACATGTGCCTAATTTCAATCCAGGGCCAAGACCAAATCCCAAGACTTCGGGTACCCTTCCATGACGATTGAAGTACCGTAGCTCTGTAATACATTTAACTCTTTGTTACATGAAAACTGTAAAGGACCCAACTGTGTGTGAATAACCCAGTCATTGTCTTATCTTAAGGACAAACTAGTATTGCCTTTATATAGATGAAGCAAACCACTGTTCCTCTGCCATTTTGTCATTTCTAAACACCTCTTCTGCTTCTCTGCTGTTGAAGAATCCCTGGTCTCAGAAAGAGGAGCTACTCTTTCTACTGGAAACTCTTGAATGACACTCTAAAGAGAAGGCAGTTTATGTCAGGAACAGCAGTAACTTGAACCTCACCCTTTTGCAGATTAGAGACGTATAAACTAGAGCTGAGATTTCATGTCTGTATTCTCAAGTGCCCCATGGCCTGCTCTCGATGCTGAATCTGTAATTTCCTAGAACTCCTGAAAATCAGCCCATTTCAGAAAATGAAACTATTCCTAATATCTCCCAGAATCAAATTCAAAAATAAGTATTTTTCTTCAAATGTACACCAAGCTTACCATAAACATTATGCATTAAAGTAGTATTAAGGCCAACCTGATTGTTCCAAAGTACCCAAGAAGCAAAAATAGCTGAGTTGTTACACAGGTTCCCCAGTGCACCGGAAGGAGAGCGTTCCTATGAAACCTTTCGTAAGCCAAAATGGGATAAAGTGAAGCAGCAATTACCTTAGGACACATTTTGCTAACAGATGCACAAAGGAAATTGAGATAAAGCACAGGTGCTCATAGACAGTTTAAAGCTACGGTGGCCTGAAGCTAAGTGTGGTTCCCGGGGAAGGAGCTTGGCGGTGCCACTCTCACTGCTCGGGGGATCCACTGCCTCTACAGGGGCTCACTGCAAAACAAATGCTGAATGCTATTTTTTGCTTTTCACCTTTTTCATAAAATTGAAAATCTGCTTTAGATTTCTTTCAGTTAGTGGAAACAGGTACAAAGGTAGGTCCTTGGTAAAGCAAACTTTTGTAAAGCAGGGGACACCTGTATTACAGAAATACTTCAATTATCTGAAATACAGTCAAGACCCAGAAAACAAGCAAAAACTTTTTCAGCCCAAATAACTGATAGATGCATGACACATGTACCGTGCGCAAAAGCTCATGCACTTTACTCATAGAAGGATACTTCAAGGTCACTTATTTTCAACACAGTTCTAATCAGTGTGATTATCCATTTTCCCAAGGGAAATGGATAATCACATTAGATTATCCATTAGAAAGAGCAAAGCAGAAATTAGAAACGATAAGGATATGATGTTAAAACCAGGCCGGGTGAGGGCAGCAAGGAATATTGCTGAAGCATGCTGGTACTAGAAGTGACTGAAAATCTATTAAAAGTAGATACTGAAAAAAAAAAAAAGAAAAGAAAAGAAAAGCCATCTGGGGCCATTTAATGTAGGGACTCAGTTCTATCTAGCTTCAGAGTTTCTCAACATCAGAAGTGGCTAAAATGAGAAATTTTAGAGCCTAGGGCCATAAACTGCAACACACTGGCCCAATGGTGCTACGCAAGTAAAACTTTTTTTTCAAGCTTTTGCAAAGTTTGGCTTCACATTCTTATTTCTGAGCAGTGGAGCTTGACTACACTGATGCCTCCAGAATAATCTATCATTACTATGAGTAAACGCAGAGGCTTAGAGCAAATCACCGCTTCTGTACTCACTTGACACTTGAGAAAATGAGTTATCTGACGAAATGGAATACTCACCCTAATTCTGTTCTAAGTTAGGTTTTTTCTGAATTATTTCAGTTGAAAAGATAAAGGCATTACTAACTCAATGGTATTTTTTCTATTATGTGTATCTTCTGAAACGCTGCAATGGATCCCCAAATACAAATGTTTAATTGATTTCAACTGGGTCTAAAAGGCACAACCATAATTAGCGGAATGGGATTCCTCTGGCTTCACAGCATCAACTGGCTTATGTGACTGAATTCCAAGGTACTTGAAGATGTTTGCGAAACAGAATCAACTGAATAGCTGGCATTGTTCACATGCAATATTAAAGTTACTGAAATATATATATACACACACACAGCATATAGAGATAATCTCCTTAGAAGAGTAACATTGTCCCCTAGATTTAAAGAATGTTTATAGCTTTGTGCTATTATTGCCAGTGCAGTTGAAAACCTTACATTCTACTAGAAATTACCTTTCTGAGCCATCTAGGTTTTGCAATAATAGTTCACCTCTCAGATATTTTGCAATATCTCAAACTATATTTTCAACATTAAGCATTCTATGTCTTTAAATCAAAATGTATTCTTATGACGAATGCAACATGCTTTGCACAAACAGGTATAGTACAATCGATTTTTTCCAAAACGTCTTAAAATTGATGTCCTATCAAAGTGAATATAAGGCTACCAAATTACCATACTGAAGCTTGAAGACCAAAAGCTACTATCTAGTTCTTTAACCATCTACGTGTCAGCACACACAACAGAAAATACAGAGGACCTCAGTTAAAATCAGTTCTGTCGTATTTCCGTAACTGTTAACTGCTGACATTTTTCTCCCAAGAGACATTCAATTTCTATTGTCCAAATTCATTCATAAGTGATGGTCTGACTTTCTCTAAGCAAAATAAAAGATTTATGAGCGCAATCACTCACGCCGTAGTGCACCACTACTTAATTCACAGACAGCCTTGCTTCAGAGAAACTCTGCTGGGCTCTTCCACACATAGGTTATCTCACCCCTAGCAGACAAGGCCATTTTTGTGTTATCAGCGTCTTTCATTTACTCATTAACAGAGAATAACAAGCCGTCTTAAAACTCAAGGTAAAACCTATAAACTGAGAGATTTGAAATGCAGGTTGTCTTGTGAGAAATATTTGTTAGGATTGCAGGTGCCGCGTGATCTACATTCACCAAAAACATCCACTAGAAATAGGTTACAAACCCCTGTGCTTCTTTGTCCAGCAGGATGTGAAGGCTTGAAAAGGTCGTCTTAAATGACTCATATGCCAGAGTTTCCCCGAATTAACCTAATAATCCTACCCACCAAAAACTCAAATTTTCAACCCATACCCCTGAAGAAGTACATTATCAGATAGCCTTGGTCTGGGGTTGAGAGGGGTGACGTTTTCCAGTACCTGCTGGCGTCAGTCCTTCTCAGTCCTGGAGTTCAGCAAAGGAAAGGAAGAACTTTCTTCTTCGGAGGAAGCTTGGGTGTTTGAGAGCTTCACTCACACCAGCCCATCTTATCCAACAACCACGCACCTCGGCCAATGGTTTCCACCTGGTCTGCTCATTAGAATCACCTGAAGGGCTCTTTTTACAACGTGCCCAGGCCCAGTGCCAGACCAATTCAATGTGCATCTGAGTGTGGGATCCAAGCACCAGTGTTTTTTCAAAGTCAGCCCAGTGATTTTAGCCTGCAGCGAAACTGAAAAACACTGCTCTAGAGCAGTGATTTTGAATCAGAGTCAATTCTGCCCACTCCCTACCCCAGGAACATTTGGTAGCATCTGGAGACATTTTTAATTGTCACAACTGGGGGTTGCTTATGGGTAGAGCCCGGGATGCTGCTACACCTCCCAAAATGCACAAGACAGCCCCTCACAACTTTCACCTGCTTTTTGTTAATGCAGAAACATTCAAGGGCTTATCCAAAACACTCACCTCTCACACCAACCCCACACAGAAGGATTCTGTAAATGACTCAGCAAATTTGCAGTTTGGGATTTACCTTGCTGCTGGTTCCTATCTGTTTATAAGACAATAATTCAACCAAAGTGTGTGGGGATTTAAAAATATGAAAAAATCATGTCTCACTATCCATATCAAAAATTAATTTGTAACAGCAGGATAAATACAAGCTACCAGTGCCCAAGTTTATAGGCTGATGATCCATAAACATCTCATCGTGCCTCTTCATTTTCCAATTAATTATTGAAATAAAAATGCAATGCAAATGGACTACAAATACACTTTGGTGAGGATATCCACTGTCAGAAGATCTGTCACTTAAGAATGAGAAAACCTGAAGTAAACACAAGAATTAAACTACAGTGTCATTCTAAACAATGCATCTATGTTACATCAAATTTTTAACTGAATAAAATTGTTAAATTTAAAAAAACCATTTGCCTGACCATGAAATTTATCTGAACCCAGGCAATAAGATTCAATGATTAATGCCATCCCTATCTAGACACAGACCTTACTTTATACAAAGAATTGCTTAAAAATTGCACCTAAAATCCCTTCTTATAAGTTAAATCACACATTAAATTAGAGAAGTTCTTTATTTAAGTAAGCCTTTTTGTAAGGAGAAAAACCATTTTGTAAGTGAACCACCTGCCCTTAAGTAATCTTTATTTTGGTTCAAGATAAAAAGTTTCCTCAAAATAGTGCACATTTACTTCTCAGGCTCATTAAAAAGTAATCAAGAAGTGGAAAAGTCATTAACTTTACCTTCCTGTTAACACATTACCCCCTGAAGACAACTTTCATGGCCGATGACACATCTTGTGATAGTAACACAACCAAAATATCTTTTTTAATGACTTTCATCTCTTGTGAGAACTGCACAGCCGAGGCTGCCCACAGCAATCAGGGCAGCATCTCCTGGAAAGAGTGAGGGAAGGGTGCAATCAACAAAGTAAAGGCCCCATCCAGCCCGGTGGCTTCAACACAACAGGTGAATCGGCTTCTCCCAGCTTTCGCCTCCCAGCATGTAACAGAGAAAGGAACAGCATCCGATCTTTCCCATTCTTTCTAGTTCCATCTGTGCTTAAAACATTGGACGTATTAGAAGCCAAGCTTCAGGAGTCAATTTTCAGCACTACGAGAAAAGGATGAGGATGAAATGGAATCCAACAGGTAAATCCCCAACTACAATATTGAAAATTTACCCCTTCGTGTCACTGCTAAAATTGGCGGCCTCCAGCACTGCTCAGAGCTGACTGCACAAAGCCTCCGGAGCAGCTTTCAAATAAAGTGAAAAACCCCAGATATTTTGGATGCAGAAACACCACTTCATAAAACCAATCATTTTAGTTCTAACTCAGCCACAGATGACATAAAAAAAGACCCTCACAATTCTTTTAAGTTTTTTTTTTTTCCTCTCTTGAGTTTCAAGTGGTTTCATAACAAAGATGCAGAAAAGTAAACCTCTTCCAAACGGTTTAGAGCTGCCTCAGCCAATGCAGTGGATGTTGCACTTTGGAAACCAAAGGAGTGTCCAAACGCATCTGTACATTTAAAGGGGAATATTTAAACAACCAGAAAGATGACTCACCATGTAGAAAGGCATGCTACTCAAGCATTGACATATATCCACTACCAAATGTAAAATAGATGGCTAGTGGGAAGCAGCTACATAGCACAGGGAGATCAGCTTGGTGCTTTGTGACCACCTAGAGGGGTGGGATAGGGAGGGTGGGAGGGAGACGCAAGAGGGAGGGGATATGGGGATATATGTATATGTATAGCTGATTCACTTTGTTATACAGCAGAAACTAACACACCATTGTAAAGCAATTATACTCCAATAAAGATATTTAAGAAAAGGGAAAGAAATCATCTGATGCATTTCAGATGCAAAGGAAAGTCACAGAGTCATGCTAAGGCCCCCAACACAACGGAGAACATCCTCAAGGAAAAGTAAGGCATATTTACAGGCATTCAGACAACCCAGCGTCAAGCCTGTTTAAGGACACCCTAGTTCTTTTTTAATGTTATTGTTTTTCATAATAAATACTCATTTCTTTCTGCACATAAGCTGTTAGCTGGACTCAAAAACCTTTGGTCACCTGTTCCAAGAGAGCCCTTGTAGGAAACTGCACACAAGCAGGAAAATGTTCAAGATAGAGAAATCTTAGATTGGTTCTATTTTTATCTTCAATGCCCACAAATCTCACCCTGACTACTCAGGGTCCCACGGAATTATCGTTCCTCTCCTTCCCCTGCCCCCTCCTCCCCAATATTCTCCAGGCTACCTGGTAACTGCATAAAATAGAACAAATGGAGAGGGAGAAACACACATCATGATTTGGGGGCAAACGTGTGTTCCTCTCCCCAACCCGCCTCCGCACTAGCGCCTGCAGTTTCTAACATGGCCGCAAAGCCTTGCATCATTCATAACTCTCTACCCAGTGGCCCCAGCAAAGCGGTTCCCCAGCACGTACTGACCCACCGTTCATGCCACTGTAGACATTCCGGTGATGGGGTGACAGATCCTCTTGCGCCTGCCTTCGGAGGGTGCCCTCCCTGCTGCCACCGCCGCTGCCGCCGCCACCGCCACCACCGCCGCCGCCGCTGCCTCCGCCTCCGCCCACGTGTTTGTGATCCGGGCTCCCCCCGTAATGCTGTTTGAGGTGCTCCGGGCTGGTGCCCCGGGCTCTGGGTAGTTGCTCCAGGCTCCCGCCGACGGCATGTTTCTGAAGATGCTCAGGGCTCCCTCCGCTGTGCCTGGCGTGCTCGGGGCTGCCCCCGGGCCTGTGCTTCTGTAAGTGCTCCGGGCTCCCGCTCAGCACGTGCTTGGGCAGCGTTTCGGGGCTGCTCCCTGCGTGCGGGTGCCTTTGCTGTTCGGGGCTGCCCTTGCATAAGGGTTTGTGGTGCTCGGGGCTGGGTCCTTTGAGGGCTTTGGGGTGATCTGGGGTCGCGGAGGCCTTGGGCTTCTGCAGATGCTCAGGGCTGGCGCTCCTGTGCTTGGAATGCTCCGGGCTGCCCTCGGCCCGGGGCTTCTGCAGGTGCTCCGGGCTGCCGCCGCTCGCGTGATGCTTGTGGTCCGGGCTGTCGGTGCTGCCTGTACTGGAAGTGCTGCTGCCGTCGCCCACGTCTCGCACGTAGGGCGCCGTGGTGGCGGCAAGCTGGCAGAGGCTGGCCTGGCTGTCGATGGAGCAGCGGCTGCCCGCGCAGCCCGCACCCTTCTCCTCGTCCAGCAGCACGCAGAGCTCCTTGAGCTCCATGTTCTCCTTCACCACTTCCTCCTGCTTCACCTCCAGCTCCTTCAGCTTCTGCAGGTATAAGGCCACTTCCTTGTGCATCACCCCCACCGTGTAGCGGCCCAGTCTCTGCCACTCCCGGGACACCCTCTTGCCCTTCTGCCGATCGTCATCCAGGAAACAGCAGAGGTCCCTCAGTTCCTGGTTGTCCTCCTGGAGTTTCTGATTAATATCCTGAAAAGAGACACACAGCCATTCAAGCCAGGTATGCGTGGGAGGCGACACCAGGCTCAGACTTCTGGGAGCCAGGGAGCCTGGAATGGGTGAATTCTCTGTGGTGATAGGGGAGGGAGGGAGAAGGTGAGAGGAAGCTACAGATGTGTAGCTGTCCAAAAAAATAACAATAATGGGTATTGATTCTGCTCCCTGCCCCATGCTTTACTTGTATTATCTCATCTACTTCTCACCAAACCCTCAGGGGATATTATGGTTCTTTTACAGACGGGGAAACGGGACCTCGCAAAGCTTCACTTGTCCAAGGTCATCCAGTCAGTCTTTAGGGAGCAGCCAGTTCATTAACAGGAAATCAGTAGGCTCCCTGCCCCACCTTCAAGGAAGAAAGATGGCTGCTTGTGATCTGTGAAAGGCTTAACAAGCTCTGAGGCAACAGGCCTTTCGTCAGCGCAAACAACAAACACCGCCTAGGTGTTCAGCCCACGACCCGGAGAAGCAGCCCCAACCCCTGCATGAGCGAGCAGCAAACTGTCCTCTGGTGGCGTTTCAGTCCTGCCCATCCAACCCTACTTGCCATCCTCCCTGCACGGCTCCCAGGCAGCTCACCTGGAACTCAGGTTCTTGTGTGATATTCAAACTCCCCACCCCCCCAAGTCGCACCTCTCAGCTAATGCCACCTCCACCCATCCTGTCGCCCTTTATAAGGACCTGTGGTTATGCCTGGCACCTCCTTCTCCCTTACCTCCCAGTTCCGAGCCAAACACGTCTCCTGAACTCTACCTCGGAAATTTGCCTTGTCACTCCCATGCTTCAAACCCTTAAAAGGGTCTCACTGCCCTTCGGATAAAGTGCAAAATCCTTTAAGTCTCAAAAGGCCCCCAATCCTCTTAACTGGCCTACTTCTCCAGCATGAACGGTGATTCATTCATGAATATTTAGTAAGCATCTATTATGTGCCAGGTACCTGTCCAGGTGCTAGGGACAGATCAGAGGACGCAGCAAAGCCCTTGCCATCCTATGGCTTTCATTCTGGTGGGGAAGACTAACAAAAAAGCAAGTATAGAACATAATGTCATAGAGTGAAAAGTGCTGGGAAAAAGACGAAAGCAGGCTAAAAAATACTATCTTTTAAGAGAAGGCACCTCTGCAGAGAAAGAAAACATTTGAGCAAAGACCTGGGTGAAATAAAGGCGCAAACACTTGCTGGAAGATGATCCCAGGCAGAGCGAAAGGCAAGTGTAAAAGCCCCAAGACAGATGTGGCTCAAGTTGCAGCAAGGCCAGTGGGCCTAAAGCGGAGTGAGCAAGGGCGGGCAGAGCTGGGAAGGAGGTCTGGGAGGTGAGGTGCAAGTGGGTGGGCAGCAGGGCTAGGTAGATAATGTGGGCCTCATCAGCCACATGAAGGCCTTGCCAGCCACAGGAAGACTTTGGACTGTTGGCAAGCTGAGGATAGAGGACTAGACATGATGTGATTCATTCTGCACCATCATTCTGTGCAGAAAATAGACGGCTGGGGGATGGAAGGAGGCGGGTGACCGGAAGAGAGAGAGACAGGATAAGGTGGAAGCTGGAAGACCAGGTAGGAGGCTACAAGGTTAGTCCAGGTAGAGGGAGATGATGGTGGCTGCTACCCATGGTGGCAGTGGACAAGGTGAGACCATCCCTCCCCATCATGCACAGAGCCCCACCCATGCTGGCCTGGTCTCAGGGCCCAAGGGACAAGCCCTTCCCCTCTTTCACTCGGAAAGCTTCCCCCAGCCTCTACACAATCTTTGTTTCTCACTTTATGGCACTTCCCCATAGAAGCCATCCCTGACCACTAATCTAAAGGACGTCCCCTTCTATGCTCTGCGAGGAGCCCTTCAACTTCCCCTCTGTTGCATTACAACTTCTAATCACATATGGTTGAGTCTGACTATGAGTCAAGTCTCCATCCTCCCTAGACCAGAGTCATGAGAATGGAGACCCGTCTCTTCTGTTCACCGCTGTGCATCCAGAACACAGCACCCCTACTGTAGAAACCTGAAACCAAGGAATTCAGAATTAACTGTGAAATCCCCACTTAGTCTCCATTCACACATATAGTAAAGGGGGTAGCTGTTTCTTGAAGCACCATAGTTTGGTGGGGGGTGAAAAGGGGACAGCTACCTAAGATTTCCCTTACTCCACAAAGCCTGAAAATCTCTGGTCTTGTGACTGTCATCCAATCCAGACCTAGAGGTACTCAGAGAGGGGACTTGATTCTCCCAAACTCAGGTTGATTCCAACACTTCCCCCTGATATTGACTAGGAAATAAACCATAAAACAGCTGCCAACCTGGAATCTGCCAAGCTGGAATCTCCTGGCAGTCATGAGGCCTAACGTGGGAGTGATTCTCAAGGCCTGAGGAGAAAGAGGCTCTGTGCAGCTTAGTTTTCAACTCAATTCTAACTCTTAGCATCACCAATCCTTGTGTCTAATGCCCATCTAGTCCTTTTGCTTCTCAGTGCCACTCTCTGACCTCAGGCCCGGTTGTTTCCAAAAGCCTCCAGCGGGCCTCCCTGCCTTGGTCTACCCCAGCCCCTAACTTCCCTTGCTCACTCCAATCCAAACTCTCTCTGGCCAGACTGATCGTCAAAAACTCTCCCTGCAGGTAGTGTCTCTCCTGCCCCTAAACCCCCATTGCCTCCCCTTTGCCAAGGAAAATGAATAAACCCTTGGGCCAGGCCTACAAGGCTTTCTTCCTGCCTTTCTACCTTTAGCTCCCTCTAATTGTGAACCAGCTAATTATGAACCCTGATTAGGTCTAACTTTCCAACTAGAAAATACTATCTTCTGCCTTCTATAGACTTACCTAAGAGGACAGGTTGCTCTGATAAGACTCCACCAGCCCCAGAACAGCATCTGGTGTGCAGCAGCGCCAGGCTTGAATGAATGACTAAAGTATCCCATTCACTGCTCAATGCCTGTAAGACACACTCCTTACAGCACTCATTGGGCATCTTTTTTTTTCTTTCTTTCTTTTCTAGTGTAGATTACCTTAGCTTCTGGAGGGCAGACATTCCAATGTCTTTCTTTGCATAACTGACACACTTGACTTGGTGTGTTGCATACAATGAATGCTTAATATGTGTTTATGGACTGACCAGCCCTTTAAAGCACTAGGCCTATGGCCAAAACAGGATACAGCTCTAGCCACTGAGAAAAGATTTCTTATTGTTGTTTTCAGCTAGCCCTGCTGTGTTGGAGTCCGTAGTAATAAGAGAATAAATTGTTCCTTGACGCTGGTGCTTTATGGGAAATCAGAAGCTGTAGATATTCCAAGAAAATAATGCTAAACAAAATGAATCATTCTCAGCTTCACAGCTCATGCAGCTCAGTATCAAAAAAACAAACAACCCAATCCAAAAATGGGCAGAAGACCTAACCAGACACTTCTTCAAAGAAGATATACAGATTGCCGACAAAGACATGAAAGGATACTCAACATCACTAATCATTAGAGAAATGCAAATCAAAACTACAATGTGGTATCACCTCACACTGGTCAGAATGGCCATCATCAAAAAATCTACACCAATAAATGCTGGAGAGGGTGTGGAGAAAAGGGAACCCTCTTGCACTGTTGGTGGGGATGTAAATTGATATAGCCACTATGAAGAACAGTATGGAGGTTCCTTAAAACACTAAAAATGGAACTACCATATGACCCAGCAATCCCACTACTGGGCATATACCCTGAGAAAACCATAATTCAAAAAGAGTCATGTACCACAGTGTTCACTGCAGCACAATAACCAGGACATGGAAGCACCCTAAGTGTCCATCGACAGATGAATGGATAAAGAAGATGTGGCACATATATACAATGGGATATTACTCAGCCATAAAAAGAAATGAAATTGTTATTTGTAGTGAGGTGGATGGACCTAGAATCCATCATACAGAGTGAAGTAAGTCAGAAGGAGAAAAATACCGTATGCTAACACATATATATGGAATTTTAAAAACAATGGTTCTGAAGAAACTAAGGGCAGGACAGGAATAAAGACGCAGATGTAGAGAATGGACTTAAGGACACGGGGAGGGGGAAGGGTAAGCTGGGACAAAGTGAGAGAGTGGCATGGACATATATACACTACCAAATGTAAAACAGATAGCTAGTGGGAAGCAGCTGCAAAGCACAGGGAGATCAGCTTGGTGCTTTGTGACCACCTAGAGGGGTGCGATAGGGAGGGTGCGAGGGAGACACAAGAGAGAGGGGTTATGGGGATATGTGTATACGTAAAGCTGATTCACTTTGTTATAATGCAGAAACTAACACACCATTGTAAAGCAATTATACTCCAATAAAGATGTTAGGGCTTCCCTGGTGGCGCAGTGGCTGAGAGTCCGCCTGTCGATGCCGGGGACAAGGATTCGTGCCCCGGTCCGGGAAAATCCCACACGCCGCAGAGCGGCTGGGTCTGTGAGCCATGGCCGCTGAGCCTGCGCGTCCGGAGCCTGTGCTCCGCAACGGGAGAGGCCACAACAGTGAGAGGCCCACGTACCGCAAAAATAAAAAAAAAAAGATGTTAAAAGAAAAATCATTCTCAGCTTCAAAAATTCTTCCACATTTAGTTTAATCCTCCCATTTCATAGAAAGTTCGTCATGTTCTTCTTCATCTAACTGAATTTCCATGTGAAAATATTCCCCTTTGAGTACCCTACAACTATTCCTGTTTTCTCCAGAACTGGGAAGTAAATAGGACTTGTGCCACCATGGGCTCCTTCCCAAATGGAGTGAAATATATACAGTTGACCCCTGAGCAAAATGGGGATTAGTGGTGCTGACACTTGGCCAAGTTGAAAAGCCATGTAACTTATAGTCGGACCTCCGTACACCAGATCCACAATCATGGATTCAACCACCAGCGGATAGTAGCACTGCAGTATTTAGTAGTGAAAATATCCCTGTAAAAGTGGACCTGTGCAGTTCAAACCTGTGTTTTCAAGTGTCAACTGTACTTCTCAGAACTCTAGTTGGGGTAGAAGGGGCGTATATTAGCCCATTCAGTTTTATCACAGTTCCTTTTTTTCCGTTATTATTCTTGCAAATATTATTTACTCTCCAATTATGAGCTATTTCCTCTGCCTTCTAATGAACAGCTAAGCAACCAGCTTGATAATATCCTTGTGAGCTAGTGTTTTCAAATCTATCACTTTAAGACTTGGGCCGTCTTTTTCAAAACAATGTCTTTTTTAACATTGCAGCAGGCTACTAGATGTTGCCCATCTGTCTAAAGGGGGCATTTAAAAGATTAAATCCATAATCACCCGAAATTCATATCATCCCAAATTTCATACATAAGGTTCTCAAGTACTATAACTGTGGTTAAAGAATTGTTTTAATTTGTTATTTTTCCATCATTGCAGGATGGGGAATTGGTGTGTTGGCGAGTGAGGAAGAAAATTAATGTGCTGCAGATAAAAAATCTATAGAGATTGAATTGCCCCCAATTCCCGCCCCCGCCCCCAGAAAATTCCAGGCCAGAGCAGTCTGAGTGTTGGTATATGCTCAGAAGTGCACGAACATGGTTCTCAGGAATCCATCCCTTTCAACAGCAGCACCCTAACCGAAATCTCCTTTCTCCAACCCCTTTTAGGATGACACATTCTAACCAGAGAATGTCAACTAGCCAAAAGAAAAGAAAATCAGCTTATTTGGAACATTTCATATCTGTGTGACCTTAAGAAAGCTATTTAACCTCACTGGGGTTTCTTCATCTATGTATCATTTAATCTTCACACCTCAAGTGGAAATAATATCCCCATTTAGCAGATGAGAAAACGGAGGCTCAAAAAGGTTATTTGCCCAAGCTACCCAAATTGTCAGACTCCAAAACCTTTCTTTTTCCCACCCTGCACTACCTCCTAAATGTTTAAACACAAACAAGTCAGCCAGTGTTGGGACAGAGTCACAGGCCCCTCAAAGGAAAAGAACAATGCTCCCATTCCCCAATGTCCACAGCCACAGTACCACCTAGAAGCCTTGAAAATATTTAGATGCAATTTCAAAGGCAGCTCACAGAAAGAGGCATAAGAAAGAAAAGTGTTATGGCCTTAATTACCCTAAATTTACAGTCTTCAGCTGAGAGTCCCAAACCAACAGAGGCAAAAAAAAAAAAAAAAGAAAGAAAGAAAGAAAGAAAATCCCTTCCTTCCAATTAAATGAAAATAAATTTTAAGTGTACTATCGTTATCTCCCATTTCCTCCCACCCCTTTCCTTTTCCCTCTTGGTATCCATACATTTGTTCTCTAAGTCTCACTATTGATACTATGTATAAAATAGACAACTGATGGGAACATACTGTATAGAGGAAGCTCTACTTAATGCACTGTGGTGTCCTAAATGGGAGGGAAATCCAAAAGGGAGGGAATATATGTACACGTATGGCTGATCCATTTGGCTGTGCAGTAGAAACTAACACAACATTGTAAAGCAACTATACCCTAATAAAAATTTAAAAAATAAAGTGAAATGTACTATCACTTATTCAGTCAACCACATTTATGGATCACTATGGTGTCTAGGGAAGCTCTGAGCTGATATGTGGAAGGGAAGGAAGAAGGCTTGCCCCTCAGAGTTGGCCAGAGGCTTAGGAGGGGCCACCATGTGGCTGCCCCAGGATGATGGGAATGAGGAGAAGGGGCTGCATCAGAAAGTAACCAACCCCCATCATTTCTGAACTTGATAAGGAAGTGGACTGGAAAGTCTTTTAATGCCAGGTCACGAATCTAGACCACAAGGAGACTCTTACTTGAGGTGTAACCACTCTTAACTGGCCTGATAGGTACTTCCCTAAATGAGGTTACTGGAATGAAGACCCGGTCCTCCCCTCCCCCACACCACTCACACACAGACCCCCCACAGGCAATCCACACAACCTAAAAGAACTTCCAAGTATTTCTAAGCTCTTATGTCAATGCTCCATACTATCAAAATCTCTAGGAAATTAATTACAAACTCTTCCAAGTTGCATTATAGTTCAAGCCATGAAAGAAGATTAAATTGGAGGGTTACGAACTATATTTGTGTCCAGCTTTGCCACGGAAACCCAGATCCAGGAGATGCATGGCTTTACGTACACTTACGCATCATCTCCTGGAGACAATAACTACCATTTTTTGCAGTCAAGTCCAGAATTAAACCTTCACCTAAATTATAATTTATTGTCACACCCCCCTAGGAGGTGGTTATTATGATTTGCATTTTATTGATAAGTAAAATAAGGCTCTGAGAAATTACCCAGGCTCACCCTCCTGGCCAAATGAGGATTCTAGATGCAGACCCACTTCTGAGATGATCTTCCCCCTACACGGTCCTGCCTCTAATCCAAGAGTCTGGTACTTAATAGTCTGTTAGTAACGAATTAAGCCAAAGGAGAAAGTGAGGCTTGGGATTTTTCTAAGAGATCCTCCTAACTGCATCTGCTCTAAGGACTATATATGACAGTCAACTGGAGCCTCAGGGGAGGGCCTTCTCCACCTGCACTGGGCCCAGTACCCAGGTGAGCATCTAGCAGTTCTCCCCCTCCCACTCCCCTTTGCCCCTGAATCCGAGGGCTGGAGCCGCTGAGGCAATTAAAGTGTCTACTGCCTGAGAAGTGGGGTGGGAGTGGAAAGGGGACAAGAACAACATGTGCCTGCGGGAATTTGCTCCCCAAGGTCCCTGCAGCGATTTCGTTTGTGTCTGGCTTCCTATAAACAAAAAAAGAACAATGAGAGGAAGGCATACCAGGAGGCACCAGTGCAAGCGGTGAGGAGAGGAAGTTTTGCGGTACACTCGGGCAGGGCGGTTCCCCGCCACCCATCTGCTGCAGCCAGCCGGGCTGGCACATTGCTGGCACACTCAGAACACTCCAAGGGGAAAAGAAAGTTGGTGGGGGGTTGGGGTTTTATTGTTTTGTTTTTCTTTTGTTCTTTTTTTCCCCCTAAGAGCAAAGAGGGAGGATTGGCTCCAAAGGAAAGCATGACTGGATGGCACTTAAGGTACACTTTCAAAACCCTGTGCTTCCTAAACTGAGACCCTCTGCCCTTCCCCTCCCAGCTAGACGAAATTATAATCAAATTGGGGGTAAATGGGACGGTGAGGTCACCCCAGACGACGCCAGACGACGCCAGCCGAACTCGAGAAAAAGGAAAGCATCGGAGCAGGTAGAAAACAGAATGTGAAGGAAGAGGTAAGCTCCTCTGCACCATGCGACATAGCCCAGTTACGAGGGTGGCGCCGCGGCTTCACCCTGGGCGCCCCGCCAGCACCACTTCCCTGCATCGGCGCCCTTTCCTCACCCTCTGCCCCACGGAGAAGTCGTGGCGCCAGATCAGCCATATCGTATCACGGATTCCCCAAGGGCAAAGATGCTCTGGACTCGCTCCTTCGCTCGTTTTTTCCCCTGCCTGGCCGTAACCCGGCTCCCCAAAGCACTGATTTTCCCGGCTTCCTGGAAAATTAAAGCTTCCGCGTACCCATCGCTCCCCTCCCAGCCTTTCAGCATCCTTGGCACCCGCTCCTCCGGCCACGGAGGACCACGAGCTCGACGCTAGTGCGCCCCATAGGGGGAAGAGGAGGGAACCAAACGTCTACAAAGTTTGGAAAAGTTTCCAAAGGGCTGGGAAAGGGGAGCAGAGGATGCTGACAGGGAGAATGGGGGGGGGGATCACCTGTTGACGGAAGGGGGGAAAGTTTGCCTGGTCCCACCTCCCCAGGGCGCCCGGCTCCCCGCCCCGCCGAGCCCGGCGCTCACCTTGAGCCCGCGGATCTCGCCGAGGTGCAGCTGCAGGCGGCGGTTGACCTCGCGGATGAGGTTGCTGTGGTCCAGCATCGCGCTCACCTTCTCCGCCTCCGCGCGCCGCAGGCAGCGGATCAGCTCCTCCTTGCTCCACTGCAGCAGCTCCTCGTCCGACACTTTGGACAGGTCCTCCACGGCAGTGGCCGCAGACGGGCTGGCAGAGGTTGGGGGACAACTTTCCGCCGCCGCAGCCGCCGCCGATGAGCCTCCGGTTGCCTTCGACATGGTATCCGCGAGACGGCAGGTGCGAGTGGGTGGAAGAGGCAAAGCAACTCCCGAAGGCGCGGGCACGGCTGGGCCGCCTCCGCCCACACCCCAGTGCGCTCCAACGAGTCAGCTGCACCGCCCGGGGGCCACTGGGTTGGGGCGGCAGGGGTCGCGCTGGACCGCCATCCTACCTCGCCATCCCTGTGCGCGCGCCCGCGCACCCCCAGGGCCGGGCAGCCACCCGCGCGCTGCGGCCAAGGCACATCCCAACTCCGCGCAAGTCCATGGTGAGGGGCGCCGTGAAGCTGGCGCCGCCGCGGGAGACCCTAGGGGACCGCACCCCGGTTCCCCTGCCCTCTAATTCGAACCTGTCGCCCCCCACACTCTGGCACACACGCACTCACACACGCTCACTTTCCTCCCCCTTGCCCAGCTGCAGCCCCCGCTTCTCTCCTCTCCTAGCCCCGCCGGGGAGCGCCGGGCCCCGCGGCACCTCGGGAGCTAATCCAGCGCCGCTGCCCGAGGGACTGGCGCGGCCGGCCGGCTGCGCTCCTCCTGCCGCCTTTGCTGCGCCCGCTGCCGCTCCCAGGCTGCTAGGGGAAGCCTAGGATTTGCAGCGCCGAGCGGTGGGGGCGGGGGGGCGGGCGTTTAAAGGCTGGACCGGCAAGAGGAGGAGCCTGAAGCCGGGGCTGCCCGCAGCCAGCCACACCTCCCGCGCGGGCTGCAAGCTGCTGCAGCCGCTCGCCCGCCCGCTGGGATCACGAAGCGCGCTGTGCGCTGTCCCGCCGGGCAAGGCCGTGGGCGCGGCTTCTTCAGCGCCCGGGCGCGGGTCGGGGTGGGGGGTGGGGGGTGGGGGGGTGGGGGTGGGAGGGGGAGAAGTATAAGAAGCTGTGACACTCGGTCTTTGAGAGGCGCGCGCGCGCCACCGTGTGGCAGAAGCAGCTCCCTCCGCCCCCTGCACGCCAGGCTCGTCACCGGGCAGGGGAAACAGCTGCGAGCAAAATGAAAGATACCTGGTATTTTGAGAAACGGGGGTTCAGGAAAGATGCGTAGCAGGACCTGAAGGGTAACCGTCTGACTGTACCTTGGAGAATGGAAGAAGAGGTCGATGGCAAAAGCAAGGGGGGAGGGCTTTGGGGAAGAAACGTTTAAGAAAACCCCTATACTCTAAGAAGGGGAAAAAGAGGCTTCTGGGCAATACGCTTTAGGGACCATCCACCCCTACCCTCACCCAAGGCCTTTATCTTTTCTAAAAATCAACGACTTTGTAACGAAGCTTAAGGGGAGGTTCTGAATCTTTTCTATTCTTGTTTGAAAAACGCCAAAGCCTTAATTAAGGGAAAACCAAAAACCTTCATCTCTTGCTTCCCGAAACCTGGATTTTAAGGTCAGCACAGTCATCTCCCCTCTGAGCAAAGCACGGCCCCTTAGACAAGCTGAAATGCCAGCCAAGGAGATTTTCATTTTCCTCTGTGCCGCAGGCTGCCCTGTATTACTGCCTTGGCTGTTTATGATGGTAATTTCTGGAAAGGGTACTCTGTGTCCCTGAGTACTAACTTTGGGCTAAAAGAGTCCCTTCCCCTCCCCAGTTCTACTCTCACACGAAGTCGCATGGAATCATCTCTGAGCTGAAAACATGTTTTTTTGCCTGAAGAATTGGATGTATTTGGTCCTGGCATGTCACTTAGGTGAATCCTCTCCTCTCCAGGATGGAGACAGGGTCAGAAAACTGCAGGGATTTGCCCCCAGGGGGCTTCAGAAAACCGGAGTGCAGAGGTAATCATCTCCATCCAGTAGGATGAGAATCTAAGTCAGAGACCCTTACCAGCTGGTCAGTGTGTGTCCCCTGATAAAGCTGCCACCTGTTAAGAAATGATCACTTGAGGACTTCTGAGACCAGACTTCCTGGACAGCCTGCAAGGTGGTGTTGCCCTCTGACCTAGATGGCCTTCAAGTTCCCCTCAGCTTGACTACACTTCAGACAGGTTTCTTCCTGACCAAAGGTCCCTGACCTCCCTTTACATAGAACATTTACTTTAGAAAACTTTCCATTGTAAATTCTTTCTCTGCACCCTTGAACTGTCGATCATCTCCCAGCTTCTCACCAGTTTTACCGCCCAGGAATTCTTTCTCAAGGACCTGGGAGCCATCCCTTTGAAATGTGATCATCAAGGATGATGACCCTTGGATCCAAGGATGATCGATCATCAGGGATGATATATCTCTCTGGGAGGGAGAAGCCTAACTTCAATAAGTACCAGTTAGCAGACAGATGGCCTCATCACATTGACCCACGGTCCCCCGCACCCAGCATCCTCTAGTACTGTTGACCCTTGAAGAACAAGAGTTTGAACTGTGGGCGTCTGCTTATACATGGAGCTCCAGCCATCCATCTACATTTGAGGCAGGAAGAAGGTAGAAGCAAATGGCACAAGTTCACCTGGTAATATGACCCTCACTTATATCCTAATAGCCCGGGTTTGCCATCTGACCACCTCGCAGCTTCAAGTGAAGCTACGTAATTTTTTTAAGTTAACCATATCAATGCCACGAGTAAAATCAAAGTTGTTTTAATAAGAAAACAAATATTGGATAGGCAACTAGCAAGTTCATATGCAAACCTTAGCAGTGGACTCTGTATACAGTAAATGGAGGTAGCTCAAAACCAGCCATAAATGACTCTAAGTCATTAGGTCCTGATGGTTTTACCTCATTTGTCGTTTTGAACTAACTGTTCCATCACAGTTCACGAATCGTCCAACCCAGATTCTCACTAGGTCTCACCTGACCATCCTCACGGGTCCATCTGACTTCAGTATCACCTGTCTCGAATGTGGTTTCCACAGAACTGCCCAAGTGAACTACCTAAAAAGTCAAGTCCAGCTGCGTCCCCCCTAAGGTAGATTGAATCATTGTTCATAATTCTTCACAACCTCCCTGTATAATTCATACCATCTCTGCCATGCAACTTTGCAGTAGCTCCCACTGAGGGGGGCAGAGTTTATCCTCTCTTGATGATATTGTGCTTGGCCACAGGACTTGCTTTGCTACTGGAGAGTGGGTGCACCTGAGGGTGTACCACTTCTCTGGTGAGAACTCACCCTCCTGTACTTCCACACTTCACGGGGAAAAGAGCTAACTTTGGGTGGCTGTTTGGCTTCAGTCTGGGCCTCACACAGGGCCACCCTGAAGCACGGCCACCCTCCCCTCACAGACTCAGATCTGTGTGCAAGAATGTGTGATTGTTATTAGGCCACCGAGTTTGGGGGAGATTCATTGTGCAGCATGAATGCTATCGATAGCAGATACAACTCCCCTGCCTAAATCTCTTCAGTGGCATCTCAGTATCTCTCCACAGAGCAAAGCCACATTCCTTACCAGAGCACGGAAGACGGGCACAGTCTGCCCTTGCCTGCTTCTCCAGCCCTCCCCCCCACCCTACGTTGCCTCGTATTTCATACTTATCCAGTGCCAAGCTGCCCATAGTTCCCTATGGGCACTTTCTATACCTCTGTGCCCCACTGACGCTGTTCTCTCAATGCCTTCCCCGCCTTTTCCCCCTGGACAACTCACAGTGTATCCTTCCATGGGCAACATCTCCTCCAGGTCTCTGGCATCAGCCCACACTTCTCCAGTGGAGGCAGAAGTGAGTATCCCTCTCCACTCCCATAACCTCCAGTGCATACCCCTAGCTCAGCCTTTAAAATAGAATATCAAACTACAGAAAATTATAGGTAGAGACTCAGACTAACCCAGCTCAATCCTAGCAGAAAGTTTAGCTCCAGCCAGAATTTAATATTCTATCTTTTCTGTTTTCTCCAAACCCTACAGGCTCCCATCATGCCCCACAGAACTCCTCGGTGCAATGGGAGATGCTCTTGAGGACATTGCTGAGTATATCCCACAGTGCCTTGTCATGACACTGCACCCTAATCCATGAGGTTTCTTGGCAACTCATTAGTTTTAATCTTCCAAAGACTGAATTATGCAACTGGTGTGTATTCATCTTTGCACTGGGTGCTGGGAAGTCAGATCCAAACTTGTGGCCCACATTCAGTTACTTAGACAAGACTTCAGAAGTATAATTTTTTTGACTAATTCTGACTTCCATCATGTTTTTACTTTCAAATTTCCTTCTCCAAATTTCCACATTTCTTTCTTACCTTGCTCTGTATGTATCTTTGTAAGTTACCAGATACATACATCTATAAGCACATATACGTGTGTACACACACACACACCACACACGGCAATAAAGAAAGGAAGAGGGGGCTTCCCTGGTGGCGCAGTGGTTGAGAGTCTGCCTGCCATTGTAGGGGACACGGGTTCGTGCCCCGGTCCGGGAAGATCCCACATGCTGCGGAGCGGCTAGGCCCGTGAGCCATGGCCGCTGAGCCTGCGCGTCCAGAGCCTGTGCTCTGCAAAGGGAGAGGCCACAACAGTGAGAGGCCCACGTACTGCAAACAAAAAAATTTAAAAAAAACAAAAAAAAGAAAGGAAGAAAGGGACAAAAGGGAAAGAGAGGTCTTGTCTTCAATCATAGACCCTATATGTTTTCTCTCCCATTTACTTTGACGTCTTCTCCCTCTATTAGCCCCTAAATTCTGTGAAGACAAGGCCTGCTTCCTACCTAGAGTCCGCACTGAATAAGGAAAGGAGAGAAGGAGGGAGGGAACAAGTTTGCTAGAGGCTTTTGTTCAGAATTTTTTATCCCCCTTGTTTGGAATGCCTCTTCCTTTTAAAATATTAATTACTATTTGGTATTTGCTATCTTAGAAGTCAAAGGAGTGATCTGCAGTTTAGAAAAGTTTTCAAAATTGTTTAAACATAGGGTAATATGGTGCTTTGATGAGCTCGTCTCAAATGGCTACAAAATGCACTCAGGTGACAGGTTTATTCTCTGATGATGCCAGAGTGAGTTATGGCACTGCATGAACAAGGCTGCGGCTCATCTCACTGTATCTGTGTTGTGTCAAGTAACACAAGCAGCCATTGAAACCTCCTATCTTGTTCCACCAAGAACCACTTTCCCAAACAACACTTCAAAACTCAGTGGAAGTGCAACGGATCTTGGCTTTGCTCCCTAATTCTGAGTCCAGAGCCAGAGAACACGGCCGTGTGTGGAGCCACGAAGTAGCTGGGAATCCCAGCTCCGGTGAGGAACCTCTGGGGGTGGTGGATGTTACTGCTAGATGCCTCCAAAACATGTTTCCACTGCAAGCCACTGCGGAAGTGCTTTGCCTTGATCCAGCCCCACAAACGGAATATTTAGGTTTTATTTGCTAGGTTTCATTGCACTTTGTTCTACCAAGTACTAGGGCAGAAACTGCGAAAGGAAGAGAGGTCCAGCCAGCCTGACCCCCAGTGTTGAGATCCCTAGTGTCTTCTGGCTCAGGGGAGGGAACAGCTCCTCTGTCCTCCTCCCACACCTCCAGGCTCACAGCTGCGCTCTGTGGGTGGGGGAGGTGTGCATCTCAGTGAAAGCAGAGGGTACTTCAAGGAGCCCCTATTTTCTGTCGTTTGTAAAGGAAATGGGCATACCCATTTTTGGTAATTCCTGGACCTTTAGTGCTATTTTCACTCTTAACCCTCCTCCGGGTCTCTACTCCACGGATTCTCAGCCTTGGTTACATACTGGAATGACCTGGGGTGTTTAAAACATGCTGATGCCTGGCCCTCTCTCCCTAGAGATTTCTGATTTAATAAGTCTGGGGTGCAGCGTGCACATTGGTTTTTTTTTTAAACTCCCCACATGATTCTGCTTGTGCGGCAGTTTGAAAATTGCTGTTGTAGATTGTGTAGAACACTGTCCAATAGAAATACAGTACAAACCCACAAAATGCAAGCCACAAATGCAATTTTAAATTTTCTAATAGTTGCTTTTAGAAGTGAAAACAAACAGGTGACACTAATTTTAATAATAGAGTCATTTACCCTAAATATCCAAAATATTAGTTCAACAGGTAACCAACATAAACAATTATTAAGTGAGATGCTTTGCATTTTTTGTAGTAAGTTTTCAAAATCTAGCATGTATTTTACCTTAGCCACATGTGACTAGTGGCTTCCAAATTGGACAGCACAGCTGTAGACCATTTGGTTGGGGGGAGGGAGTGGAATAAAGAGTGGTACCTGTGGTGGGCTGAATAAGGACACCCCAAAAGATATCCATGTGCTAATCCCTGGAACCTGTGAATGTTACCTTACATGGAAATAAAGGACTTTGCAGATAGGATTACATTAAGAATCTTGAGATAGGGTCCTAGCTTATCCCAGGGGGCCCTACATGCAATTACATGTATCCTTGTAGGCGGGCGGCAGAGACAGATTTCACAGAAGAGGGGAGGGCTATATAACCACACCAGCTGGGACTGGAATGATGAGGCCACAAGTAAGGGAATGCTGGCAGAGTCAGCATAGAAACAGGAAGAGTCAAGGAGCAGATTCTTCCTAGAGCCTCTGGAGGAAACACAGCCCTTCCAATACTTTGATTTCAGTCCCTAAGACTCATTTCAGATTCCTGGCTTCCTGTGAGAGAATAAATTTCTGTTGTTTAAAGACACTAAGTTTTGAGGCCACAATAGGAAACTAATACAGCACCAATTATAACAGAGCACTTCCTTTTTATCTGTATTATCACAGCCTGTCTTCTTTTATAGCTAGTTGGATACCTACTGATTTTTTCTTTTTGAGGCAGGGACATGTCTATTCATTGATGAACCCTCCACCACACCTGGCAGGTAAAGTGTTGGTTGTGGGAGCATCAGCAAAGGTCGCTCAGATGCACCTGAAGCACAGTCTTCAGGGTGCCCAGACTGTGGTGTGCACTCAGGAACAGCATGAAAGGAAGGCCTCCTCCAGGAGAGATCTCTATCTGGGGAAGTGACAGATCACAAACATCCAGACGCCCACTGGTCCACTGTACCGCCTGCCCACCCTAGTCCCTTGACGTGTCTTTGAGAAGCAGTAACCCCAGGAGTAGAAAAAAGGAAGAAAGTGCTAAAAGCAGGAACTGCCTACCGGGTCTGACCTGCGAGGCAAACTCTAGCAGACTGGCCCACCCCTGTCTGTCCCAGAGCAGACCCACACCCACACAATCAGGAAGTTTTCAGTCCCTTTGCTCAGCTGCCTGAAATAGACATAGTTAAGAGTCTCACAAGTGAAAATTCCTCTTCACACTTTTGCTCAATAAAATTGCTTTTCTCCTAACACAGAGATCAGCTGCCCTGAGGGTGTGCAAGTTTGATTAGGAAGTCTGCTCTTAGGCAGACAGACAGTCTCCTGCCAGCATCAGTACAACCTGGAATATTGGCTTATAATTGCCCCCATATAGTTAAAAACGATAAATGACAGAGCAAAAGTTGAGGTACACTCATTGCCTTTCAGAACAGCACCTTCCGGGCTTCCCTGGTGGCGCAGTGGTTGAGAGTCCGCCTACCGATGCAGGGGACACGGGTTCATACCCCGGTGTGGGAAGATCCCGCATGCCGCGGAGCAGCTGGGCCCGTGAACCATGGCCACTGAGCCTGCTCACCGTACAAAAAAAAAAAAAAAATTGGAGACAGAACAGCACCTTCCAAAGTGCCGTGGTCACGCTGTACTGGAGAACTCTCATGGACGAGGCACACAATCTTATTGAATCAACTATGGGACAGGCATTTTATCCCATTTTACAGATGAGGAGTCCAAGGCTCAGGCCAGACTCACACAGTTAATGTAGAGTGTCATTCTAATGATCATTTTCACCACAAGAAACAGGAGGAGTTTGAAGACTCTGCAGGTGACTCTCTGGGCCCCCAACCTTAGATACAGCCTTCAAGAAGTGGAATAGGGGTCTTCAGTGGTGTATTCAGTGAGACCCAGGTTTTTGGAAACAGCAGTCCAGCAAGCAAAGAATGAGAACAGGCTCTGAAGGTGACAGAAAGAGAGTCCTTATGCCTTTGCCATATTAATTTGCCAATTAGGACTTGTAAAGAAGTCCTAATTGCAGAATAGTTTGCAAGGAAGGGAGTTGTAACTTGTTTTCTTTGGTTTGTCTGGTAGCATCTACAGGAGTTGCTAAGGCATGTGCTTTCCCATGGAGACGTTTGCATACGATGCTCTGTGCCTCAGCACCACTGTGCTGCTGGTAATTCCTACCCCTTCATGTTGCAGCCTTAATGTCACTGCCCCAGAGACACCATCGCTAATCAGGTCATCAAAAGGACCTACTCCTTCATTGTGGATTCATTGCCTTATTAGTTTCCTTTATAACACTTTTCATTTGCAATTATTTCTATTTTGTTTGTTTACTCTCCATTTTTCAGCTGGGAAAGGCATGAAGGGAGGAATTGTGTTTGTGTTGTGCCTGACCCATGGTACGTACTCAGGAACTCTTTTAGTAACTGGATAAATTGCAGATGTTAAATACTTGCTCATCAGCACAGCAAGCCGCTAATCACTCTGTGCTTTATAACAGTACAAATCCCCCAACACCGGAATGCTGATTCAGTTGGTCTGGGGTGAGGTCCTGGAAATGTGTATTCAAAGGCTGCTTCTTGGCTGACTCTGACGTGATCAATCATTAGAACGGCACGTGGGAGCCCCTGACTGCCTCCTCACACAATTTTTATTTGTTGTCTTTGCAGTGAGAGTCATGGCAACCACCTAATTCACACACTCATTTCTGGGTCTTTGGGATGCCTGAGAGTATCTTGTGAATCCTATTTGCATACGTACCCTTTTCTATCCACAAGAAGCCATGAATAAGATTCAGGGCTAATGTTACCTCTTATACACCGTGAGTTAACACTCCCCAGCAAGACGGAGAGACAAAGACCACCACCATGGTGGGAATCTGGGGGAATATTCAGGGCAGCCAAAGAATTCTACTTTCTGGAAAATGCATTCCAAGTTCCTTGGAACCTGAGAGTGACATATATCTTTTGGGAGCTTGTAAAAGAACCAGAAGCTAGACCACCTAAGGATGGCCAAGTGAATTCTACGCAGGCTTGAGTGATAGGAGACCAACTTTAAATCCTCTCTTAGCAATAGTTGGGGAATGAGGCCAGAAATGGCAGCAACAGGGAGCAGAGGCCACAGCCACACAGTGGTGACATCAAAAGAAAAAGCTGGAAAGGAATCAAGTACCTGATAAATTAACTTCACTCTGGGCCTTTACTATTGTCCAGGGACCAGCAGCATTGTCTTCACCAAAGACCTCGCTAGGAATTCAGAATTTCTGTCCCCACTCCACAAGTACTGAATGGGAATCTGCCTTTTGACAAGCTCGCCAGGCAGTTCATAAGAACTTTCAAGTTTGAGAAGGGCTGACCTAAACCAATGGCATTTGGTGAACTACAGGAAATTCCTTAGAATTTTGGAATTCCTTAGCTTAGAGGAAATTCCATTGTGGGCTTATTCAAGCCTCAATGACATCTAAGGGTGGTGGGACCAGGGAAACAGGGCTTAACCTCTCTTTCCTTCCTGGATGTCTCATTTGATCAAGGAGGATGTGAGCTCACTGGAGCCAAGGAGAGTTCACTAAACTCCCTCCTGACCCTCCCAGGGTGTAGCCTTGGGAACTGGAATTGGATTTGTGATAAGCAGAGACGTCAGGTAAAGATGATTCTGAAGGGTTGACTGGGATCTGCTTCTACCATTTTCTCTTAAAGATTCTTGGCCTAGGGCTTCCCTGGTGGCGCAGTGGTTGAGAGTCCGCCTGCCGATGCAGGGGACACGGGTTCGTGCCCCGGTCTGGGAGGATCCCACGTGCCGCGGAGTGGCTGGGCCCGTGGGCCATGGCCGCTGAGCCTGCGCGTCCGGAGCCTGTCCTCCGCAACGGGAGAGGCCACAGCAGTGAGAGGCCCGCGTAACGCATAAAAAAAAAAAAAAAAAAAAAAAAATTCTTGGCCTAGAACTTTAGCCTCCTAGGATGGTGTGAATATGAAGATCACAAAACTTTAGAAAATGGTTTAGGAATCTGTTATTAATGCTCCTAAGTAGGCTGTACCATTCCTCAAAAGGGGGTCTTTCCAGAGTTGGAGGTGTGGCTGACTGTGTTGCTTTAATCTGCATTAAATGGCCCAAAGGGAAGGTTACATAAAAGTGCAAGAAATTATGAAACCAATTTAGGTAGCAGCTGAAAACAAAACAAAAACAGAACATTGGTTCTCTGGTTCATTGCCTTTCATCTTCTCCCTGGGGCACAAAGAACTCTCAACGGCATCATAATATCATTGCCACTCATTTAGCCCCTGCTGGGGATGGGCACCAACAATAATTCTTATTTTGAGGCCAATGTGTCAGATACTGCAAGCACGACCTCATATTCACCCTCTTTTGCGGTGATCTGTGTGATACCCCAGTGCCTTGAGTAAGGGCAGTTTGAGGACTTTTTAGAAAATTGCTGAATAAAACAGTGTGTGTGTGTGTGTGTGTGTGTGTGTGTGTGTGTGTGTGTGCATTTGTGTATGTGTGGATTCTTGCCTTTAGAGCAGTTAGAAGAGAAGAGACTTTGGACAGTGAGAGTAGAAAACTAGATTAAAATATATAATTATAATCCAAATAAATGTGGTCATTTTCTCAAAAAAATAAAAGAAAATAAAATCTGCTCTAGCCAGGATCTCCTGTTTGTTCTTTAAGGAAATTATGCTCCTAATTATCATATTCAAATTTTTCTAAGAAATGAAATGCTTCTACGGACATATGTTTTAAAAAATTTTAGTAGAGGGCTTCCCTGGTGGCACAGTGGTTGAGAGTCCGCCTGCCGATGCAGGAGACACTGATTTGTGCCCCGGTCCGGGAAGATCCCACATGCCGCAGAGTGGCTGGGCCCATGAGCCATGGCTGCTGAGCCTGCGCATCCGGAGCCTGTGCTACGCAACGGGAGAGGCCACAACAGTGAGAGGCCCGCATACCGCAAAAAAAAAAAAAAAAAAAAAAAAAATTTAGTAGAATTCTTTGCAGATATGTAAAATATTCAATAAACAGTAGCTGTTGGTTTAATTACTGTAATATCCAAGAATGACAATCGTGCATATTGTGAATGTTTAATGCTCAATTGATTATCTGAACGTTAACTTTGAATATTTGTGTCCATATCTTATCACCTGTTGCTATGAGACAAAGTTACAATTCTACAATAAAAATTTCAAAGTCAGGCAGACAGCAAATTTTCCCTTATTCCACCTTTGTGTTCTATTGCGGCATTTAGTGGATTGGATGAGGGCCACCCATATTGGGGAGAGAAATCTGCTTTACTGGGTCTACCTATTCAGATATTAATTTCATCCAGAAACACTCTCACAGACACAGGTAGAATAATGTGTGGCCAAATATCTGGGCACGCTATGGCCCAGTCAAGTTGACACATAAAATTAAGTAAGGTACATGGTGGAGCATGGGCTACATTCCAGCCCCTATCTGCCCATCAGCTGGGTAAAGTAGTGTAGAACACAATCTATACAAGCACACGCAGTGACCCTGCCCACCATGTTAAGAACTGCTCTAAGAAATGGCCTCCTCTTCTCCAGATCCAGGGACCTCGAAGTCTTACCTTTGCGGCTCCCTCAATCCCACAATTTCTGGACTGATCACGGTTTAAACTCCATATAATACCCCAACAATGGGTACTTCATTTTAGGAGCTATTCAAATGAAGCCTCCTTTTATTTTTTTACCCGGGGCACGCAGACATGCATCTGAGTTACATGACTTACATAGGTCAAGGGTGCAATGTTGAACCCTTCCTTTCAGTGGGAGAAGCACAGCTTTCCCCTGGACTGGCAGGTCTGTGAGACACATTCAGTGTCCCCTCAGCGAGGAATCAGAGAACAGAGGAAATCAAAAAAGAAAACATCAGGAAGAAGACAAAATGAGTCCACAAAATAAGGAATCATATAAATGAACAGGGAGGTAAACAGAAATAACAACTGGCAAAGCATTCAGTGAGTACTGAGTCCCAGAAATGACATTTGTGCAGAGCAGTGGCACACAGAATGACTCACTGTTTACCAGCCATGGACAGGGTGCTGTCAAGTTCGACACACGTGAGAAAATTAGGAGCAGAAAGTGTGATGCCTGGAGAGCAGTGGTGTAGGGCTGGCATCAGAAAGCACACAAAATCTACCTCTATCAGGTCTTCAAAAGGTGGGAGAGTGGCGTGTAAAATTCCCCCACATACAAAGAGGAAATAAAAAAATACCTAGAAACAAATGACAATGGAGACACAACGACCCAAAACCTATGGGATGCAGCAAAAGCAGTTCTAAGGGGGAAGTTTATAGCAATACAAGCCCACCTTAAGAAGCAGGAAACATCTCGAATAAACAACCTAACCTTGCACCTCAAGCAATTAGAGAAAGAAGAACAAAAAAGCCCCAAAGCTAGCAGAAGGAAAGAAATCATAAAAATCAGATCAGAAATAAATGAAAAAGAAACGAAGGAAACGATAGCAAAGATCAATAAAACTAAAAGCTGGTTCTTTGAGAAGATAAACAAAATAGATAAACCACTAGCCAGACTCATCAAGAAAAAAAGGGAGAAGACTCAAATCAATAGAATTAGAAATGAGAAAGGAGAAATAACAACTGACACTGCAGAAATAAAAAAAACATGAGAGATTACTACAAGCAACTCTATGCCAATAAAATGGACAATCTGGAAGAAATGGACAAATTCTTAGAAATGCACAACCTGCCAAGACTGAATCAGGAAGAAATAGAAAATATGAACAGACCAATCACAAGCACTGAAATTGAAACTGTGATTAAAAATCTTCCAACAAACAAAAGCCCAGGACCAGATGGCTTCACAGGTGAATTCTATCAAACGTTTAGAGAAGAGCTAACACCTATCCTTCTCAAACTCTTCCAAAATATAGCAGAGGGAGGAACACTCCCAAATTCCTTCTACGAGGCCACCATCACCTTGATACCAAAACCAGACAAGGATGTCACAAAGAAAGAAAACTACAGG
Organism: Phocoena sinus; assembly: GCF_008692025.1. Taxonomy (NCBI): domain Eukaryota; kingdom Metazoa; phylum Chordata; class Mammalia; order Artiodactyla; family Phocoenidae; genus Phocoena; species Phocoena sinus. The sequence continues at coordinate 47,331,844 of NC_045775.1, read as the reverse complement.
CCAATATCACTGATGAACATAGATGCAAAAATCCTCAACAAAATACTAGCAAACAGAATCCAACAGCACATTAAAAGGATCATACACCATGATCAAGTGGGGTTTATTCCAGGAATGCAAGGATTCTTCAATATACGCAAATCTATCAGTGTGATAAACCATATTAACAAATTGAAGGAGAAAAACCATATGATCATCTCAATAGATGCAGAGAAAGCTTTCGACAAAATTCAACACCCATTTATGATAAAAACCCTCCAGAAAGTAGGCATAGAGGGAACTTTCCTCAACATAATAAAGGCCATATATGACAAGCCCACAGCAAACATCATCCTCAATGGTGAAAAACTGAAAGCATTTCCACTAAGATCAGGAACAAGACAAGGTTGCCCACTCTCACCACTCTTATTCAACATAGTTTTGGAAGTTTTAGCCACAGCAATCAGAGAAGAAAAGGAAATAAAAGGAATCCACATCGGAAAAGAAGAAGTAAAGCTGTCACTGTTTGCAGATGACATGATACTATACATAGAGAATCCTAAAGATGCTACCAGAAAACTACTAGAGCTAATCAATGAATTTGGTAAAGTAGCAGGATACAAAATTAATGCACAGAAATCTCTGGCATTCCTATATACTAATGATGAAAAATCTGAAAGTGAAATCAAGAAAACACTCCCATTTACCATTGCAACAAAAAGAATAAAATATCTAGGAATAAACCTACCTAAGGATACGAAAGACCTGTATGCAGAAAATTATAAGACACTGATGAAAGAAATTAAAGATGATACAAATAGATGGAGAGATATACCATGTTCTTGGATGGGAAGAATCAACATTGTGAAAATGACTCTACTACCCAAAGCAATCTACAGATTCAATGCAATCCCTATCAAACTACCACTGGCATTTTTCACAGAACTAGAACAAAAAATTTCGCAATTTGTATGGAAACACAAAAGACCCCGAATAGCCAAAGCAATCTTGAGAACGAAAAAAGGAGCTGGAGGAATCAGGCTCCCTGACTTCAGACTATACTACAAAGCAACAGTAATCAAGACAGTATGGTACTGGCACAAAAACAGAAAGATAGATCAGTGGAACAGGATAGAAAGCCCAGAGATAAACCCACGCACATATGGACACCTTATCTTTGATAAAGGAGGCAGGAATGTACAGTGGAGAAAGGACAGCCTCTTCAATAAATGGTGCTGGGAAAACTGGACAGGTACATGTAAAAGTATGAGATTAGATCACTCCCTAACACCATACACAAAAATAAGCTCAAAATGGATTAAAGACCTAAATGTAAGGCCAGAAACTATCAAACTCTTAGAGGAAAACATAGGAAGAACACTCTATGACATAAATCACAGCAAGATCCTTTCTGACCCACCTCCTAGAGTAATGGAAATAAAAACAAAAATAAACAAATGGGACCTAATGAAACTTCAAAGCTTTTGCACAGCAAAGGAAACCATAATCAAGACCAAAAGACAACCCTCAGAATGGGAGAAAACATTTGCAAATGAAGCAACTGACAAAGGATTAATCTCCAAAATTTACAAGCAGCTCATGCAGCTCAATAACAAAAAAACAAACAACCCCATCCAAAAATGGGCAGAAGACCTAAACAGACATTTCTCCAAAGAAGATATACAGAATGCCAACAAACACATGAAAGAATGCTCAACATCATTAATCATTAGAGAAATGCAAATCAAAACTACAATGAGATATCATCTCACACCAGTCAGAATGGCCATCATCAAAAAATCTAGAAACAATAAATGCTGGAGAGGGTGTGGAGAAAAGGGGACACTCTTGCACTGCTGGTGGGAATGTGAATTGGTTCAGCCACTATGGAGAACAGTATGGAGGTTCCTCAAAAAACTACAAATAGAATTACCATATGACCCAGCAATCCCACTACTGGGCATATACCCTGAGAAAACCAAAATTCAAAAAGAGTCATGTACCAAAATGTTCATTGCAGCTCTATTTACAATAGCCCGGAGATGGAAAGAACCTAAGCGCCCATCATCGGACGAATGGATAAAGAAGATGTGGCACATATACACAATGGAATATTACTCAGCCTTAAAAAGAAATGAAATTGAGTTATTTGTAATGAGATGGATAGACCTAGAGTCTGTCATACAGAGTGAAGTAGGTCAGAAAGACAAAGACAAGTACCGTATGCTAACACATATATATGGAATTTAAGGGGAAAAAATGTCATGAAGAACCTAGGGATAAGACAGGAATGGAGGCGCAGACCTACTGGAGAACGGACTTGAGGATATGGGGAGGGGGAAGGGTGAGTTTTGACAGGGCGAGAAAGAGTCATGGACATATACACACTAACAAACGTAGTAAGGTAGATAGCTAGGGGGAAGCAGCCGCAAGGCACAGGGATATTAGCCCGGGGCTTTGGGACAGCCTGGAGGGGTGGGAGGGGGAGAGTGGGAGGGAGGGAGACGCAAGAGGGAAGACACATGGGAGCACATGTATATGTATAGCTGATTCACTTTGTTATAAATCAGAAACTAACACACTATTGTAAAGCAATTATACCCCAATAAAGATGTTAAAAAAAAAAAAAAAATTCCCCCACATAAGGTTCACACATACGGAATATAAATGTTTCATAAAGCAAAGGGCCAGAATAAATCACAGTTCCAAGTGAGTAAAAAAGAAAAAAATAAGGTTTAGATGTTGCTGGCTAAGAAATACAAACATTGCAACCAGGGAAAACTGGAGAATATAGTTCTTGCTGCGGTGACAGGTTTAGAAACCAAACGTGACTCTGATGTGGAAATGCAATTATTTATGCTGGAAGAATAAGCATAACATGGTTTGCCTTAAAATATACTTTCTGTGTTCATCCCTGAGATCTGAAAACCCAGAAAGGAATTTCAGACCCAAGAAGGCAGGAGCTTTGAGGATGGGGGTTTTAGGTGATTTTCCACACATAGAGTGTGAAATTCTGGCCTTTTGCCTGCCATGTAGAGATGTGTTTACAGCTAGTCTTGATTAAGTCTTTGCTTAATCATAGTGAGTGGAAAACAGTTCCAGGTCAGCCTACCCTCCAGAAATCAAGGACTGGGCTTCCAAATGCCCTTTGTAATTGAGTCTCCACTCAGACAACCTGGACCTCAACGTCCTAGGGAAGAAGCGTCATCATCCCTGTTGTTCTCGCCCGTCCATCTCCTTGCCAGCGTAGCCTGGTGTACTCTCCCTCCATCGATAGTTGCACATCCAGTGGGTTTCTCAACCTAACCCATCCAAACCCGAACTCATAATAATCTTCTAAAACTGCTCTCCCTGCAGCCTTCCCCAGCCTTCCCCTGCAGCAAATGACCACTCCATTCTCCCTGTTACACAGAACAAAACCATGGAGTCATCCTTAACTTTCTCTCTCATACCCTCGTCTAATCATCTGTAATCCGATTGTTCTACCTTCAAACTATATTCAGAATCTGACTGCTTCACACAACTTCTGTTGTTGTCACCCTAACCCAAGCCGCCACCATGCCTTGCCTGGATTATTGCTGTACCCTCCTAATTGCACACCCTGCCTCTTCCTTTGTCACCCTTGTTCTGTTCTCAACAGAGGTTAATATAAGTCAGATCATGTCACTCCAATGTGCAAAGCTCTCCAATGCCCCCCGCCCCATGAAAGCCAAAGTCCTTAAAATGACCTAGAAGGCCTTGCACATCTGTTCTCCCCTCCCTCCGGTCGGTTGTCTGGCCTGATCTCTGTGACTTTCCCGCTTGTTCACTCTGCTTCAGCCACACTGACTTCATCTGCTTCCTTTAACACACCGAAGTCAGTCCCATGTTAGGACCTTTGCACATGCTTGTCCCTCAGCTCAGGCCCCTGTGCCAAGTGCCTCTCATTCCCTCACTGCCCTCAAGCTTTCAGGTCTCAACTGAAACATCTCTCTAAGGGCTTCCCTGGCCACATTGCTTAAATGTGCTTAAAATGTAACCCACTCTTTCAACACTTCCAAACACCTCTCAATGTGGATTGGCACAGAAGGAAGGGTGGGATCTCTCTCTACACAGCTGCAGGGCCGAGGCTGTTTAATATTGCCATCTTGTAGCTGCAGTCTGGAACGTGTGACCTCCTAGGTTGCCAGAGAAGGGAAGAGAGAGCTCGGAGGTGGCACACTGCCCCTTACCTCCCTGGACATAGGAATGGCACAGGTCATCTTCATGTATATTTCATTGGCTTCAACTAGTCAGTTTCACCCAGTTGCAAAGAGGCTAAGAAATGTGGTAGTACTCTAAGTGCTCAAGAAGGAAAGAGCAAGACACAGGTAGATTCTATACCGTGAACTACAACCTGTTTCCTTGGAAACCCTTCACAACTTGGGCAGTAGGAATCCTTGTCTCCTTATCTTATTGCTCTAAGAGCCATCGTAGATTGATTCCTTTTCACTCATCCCATTCAACAAACATTTTTAAGTGTCTCCTATGTGCCAGATATTGTGGGTGACGCTGAAGAAACAAGACAGCGGGTAGCGTTGTATTCCTGGCTGCAGTACCCCATGGCAGGGTGGGCTAGGCACACCACAATATGTGACACCAAATGCCCCCACCCAAGGTCAGTGGCATGATGCACATGCCCCACTGGATGGGTGCGCAAGATGGACACAAGAGTCTTACTTTCACCAGGAGTGTTGATATTTTAAAGGGATGCTACCAATGTAAGTTTCCTGAAAGATCTTGCAGCCTTCTCAGAAACTTATAGATCCACTGTATACATATGTAACCACATAACTTACTATGATCTCCTTTATTCAAGAAATAACACATAAATGTTCATTTGATCTTCCCAGAATGATGAATTAATCACAAACATTTTCCTCCTTCTTTGAACCACAGGTGTACACCATAGAATTTTTTGCAGCACTTAGAAGCAGAAATCTAAACATGCTCACAACAAGGGTAGAGTTTATTTTTTTTAATTTGCTGTCTAGTAGTGGAAAATGTAAAATATACAATATTTATAAATACAATTTATGTAAGTTAAAAATGCATATACTTGAAACCACAAAACACTATATATTCTTCAAGAAAAATGTATATCCTATATATATGTTAAACACACTAGAATGGCTGCTTATAGAAGAGAAAGAAAATGAAGTGGGGATCAGGAGGAAAGGAGAGGAAATAATAAAATAAAACAAGAAAGCTTCCTGGCATGGACCATAGTGATAACGTGCCATCAACTGAGAAGTATGACTAACGTGTCAAATATAAAGTTTTACATTCTAAATTCTTTTTCTTTTTTGAAGAGGCACTCAGAAAACATTTGTTGAATGGATTAATGAAAAGATATCAATCTAAAACTAGTATTTAGAGCAGTAAGACAGACTGACAATACTTCCGTATTCTGATCTAAGCCCAGAATTAAGCCTATAAGTAAATAAAAATAATATATCATACTATCATACTTTTTTCTTTCAAATTGACAAGCATAAAAAGTTGTAACACACTTTGCTAGCCAGGGTATAGAGAAAAGAGCACTTTCAAATTCCTGATAAGAATATAAAATGGTACATCTTTCTGAAAAGCAATATTTGTCGAGATCCATAAAAATATTTAGAGTCTTTAACCCAAAACTTCCACTTTTAGGAATTTATCATAATAAAAATAATTTAGGTACAATCATCGTATTTGTATAAAATGATTTTTGAGGCAATACTACTTGAAATAACAGAAAATTGCAAATAATGTAAATGTTCAGAAATAGGGGATTGGTTAAATAAATTTTGATATATCTATATGATAGAATTATATTTAATTAATATATAGTGATATAAGAATATGTTTATGATATATTACTAAGCAAATGTAGCACTCCAAAATATGCCATGTAATTCCAATTTTAAAAACAGGAGGATTGTACATTAAAATAATGTTAGATATCTCTGCCTTAAATATATTAATTCAATGAATATTGAGTGGTGGAATTACATATGATTTTTATATTCTTTGCTGTGATCTATAGAGGATATGTATTTTAACTGGAAAAATACTATACTTATTATAACATAGTATAATAGTTATAATATAGTAGTTACAGTATTTATATGTAACATAATAGTATAGTATTTATATACAGTATAGTATTTATATATAACATATATAATAGTAGTTATATATGACAAACATCAGTGAATATATCAGATAATTCCACCTATTATACTATGTTATGTCTCAAAGCCATGAAAAAGCTGATTATCTTTAAATTATTTTTAAATGAAATGCTTCTCTGTTTACAGAATTCTCAGATCTTTGTCACATGTACATTTCAAACATTGCTCAGTCATACATTGCTGTGTCACCTTGAATCACTGCATCATTCCCATGTTAATAATTAAAGAGAAAGTCATTCTGAGATAAGAATATGGATTAATAAAATATTCCCTGTAATTTCCTAGACCTTAACCAAGAATTCATTAAAACATTTTATGAAGGTTCTATTTGTGATTAAAATCAAGGGAATCCATTTTATCATGAGCATGGGTGTTCTTCCAGTTCAATCATGTCAGGACAAAAGAAATGACAAAGCATTATGGCCCATTTGAAGCTAAGAGTTCTATTAAAACCCAGGTTGGCTTTTACTTTAATAATAAAGAATAAATGTTATTTAAATTTTTTTTACTCTGAAATATAAAATCCTAGAGGGGTGGAGAGATAAGCAAGGGCTGGATGGAGTCAAAATTCCAACATATATATTTTCTATTCTTCTATGGGTAATGGCTAACTCTAGTATCTTATCACTTTAATAAATAAATCTTCTTGGGAGAAAATTTAAAAAACACACACATAAACCAAAAACTAGCCTGGATCAAGATTTAAATTTCACTGAGAGCAAATGTTACCATAAATTAAATTTTTAAATTCCACTGTGATGGGTATAGCCATAAAAACAAATATGATATTTTCAGTCTATTAAGGACACACCAATACAAAAATGAGGTTTGTTGGTAGTTAGAGTGACATATTCCAAGGCAAAATGTTTACAGTTAATATCATCTGATGGATAGTAGTTTTTTAGTGGTTAGTTACTAGGTGTTGCTAAGATTTAGAAAAGTGTACAAGCTTTTGTTAAGTATACATTTACAAATCTGCTTACCACCTGTTACTTTGAACTATTGGCTTCTTTAATATAATTTTTTAAATTGCACTATGCAGATGACTTAAGTTATTATGAACAACCCATAAGATCAGATGTGTTTAAAACTCATAAATGCAGCTAATGTGAAAAACATTAAGAAATCGACTTTGATGTCTGCTTTTTTCAAAAATGATAACCCTGTCTAGATCTGTAACTCCTATGATATCCCCTTCTCCAAATAGGAGACATACACCTATCTTTTCTATCACATTTTGTTAAGGACTTAATATGTTCTCCCAAAATTCGTATGTCGAAGCCCTAACCACCTCCCCACCATGTGGCTGTATTTGGAGATAGGGCGTCTAAGGAAGTAATTAAGGTTAAATGAGGTTATAAAGCTGGGGCCCTGATCCCACAAGGCCTTACCACTCTCTTTCCTAAAGAACACAGAAAAGAGGTCATCTGTGTATAAAAGGCAGCCATCCATAAGTCAGAAAGAGAGCTCTCACAGGAACTGAATTGACCAAAACCTTGATCTTGGACTTCTGGCCTCCAGAACTGTGAGAAAATTAATTTCTGTTATGTAAGCCACCAAGTCTATGGTATTTTGTTATGGCAGCCAAGAGCAGACAAATACATAATTATTTCATATAATTTGTATATTTGTTTGGTACTTACTTTGTACCAAAACAAATCTTAAGTTATTGACTGATTGGATTCTACTAAATACAAGCTTCTTCTACTATCTGGACTTTGTATTCATTCTGCAAATTGGGGATTGTGAATGTGTGGCACCCATGCTACCATTCTCCATTCCTAAATAAAATGGTAGACATTGCTAATTAATCATAGCATTATTTCCTACTGAGTCTAGACCGGGTCAGCAATCCAAGCAGCCATCATCAAATGATGATGAGGTGGACATTTAAGTTGAAATCTATGCATCGTTCATGGATTAGACTATAAGCTCATTGAGTGCTTGGATATTATCTTATTTCTTTGTTATAGCCTATAACCCTTCACATGATAGAAGCTCAGTAAATATTCACTGAATTAAATTGTATCCTGAGTATAAACCTTCTATAAAGAAAGATCCCCATACAAGAGCTCTGGGCCTTGAGTCAAGATAAGCTTGTCTTGATTCTACATGAATGCATGAGAAAGAAACATCGTATGTACTTTTTTTTTTTTTTTTTTTTTGCGGTACGCGGGCCTCTCACTGTTGTGGCCTCTCCCGTTGCAGAGTACAGGTTCCGGACGCGCAGGCCCAGCGGCCATGGCTCACGGGCCCAGCCGCTCCACGCCATGTGGGATCTTCCCGGACCGGGACACGAACCCACGTCCCCTGCATCGGCAGGCAGACTCTCAACCACTGTGCCACCAGGGAAGCCCCACATCGTATGTACTTTTAACTTTGACTGAATTTTCATCAGGTATGAATAATGAGTCATAATAAGGATCATACGAATAATTCATAACAATAATACATAATTCATAATAATGAATGGTGCATTACGCATCATTATATACGAAGTTCAAAGCTGGAAGATACAAGAACACAAAGGAGTAGAAAGCTCAGCCCCTTGCCTTGAAGAACTCCCCATCCAGTTGAGATATTAGACTCTTACACATGACATTTCACTCACAATATGAACAGAACGTGACAAGTGCAACTGCCAAGTGAATGGTTTTGACAATAGAAGCATAAATGTTAAGAGGAAGATGGTTGCATGTTCCCCAAAGAGGTGCATACTCTCTACACTGCCCTGCCCCATCATATGCAAAGCAGATGGAGGGGAATGATTTTCTCAATTCTTGAGCAGCCTGGGAGATGCAGTATATCCTCCCTTTGATGACTCAGTAACCCACGGTCAAAGTCTTGTCATCCTGATCTAAGATGTTCTTACCTTCAATAGCAATTCACAGCAACAGAAAAAACCCATCTTTGGGACAAAAATTCTAAAAGCTAACAAATTGGTGGCTTTCTTACCCTCTGACAGACACTTCCTAGGGCTACACATACCTTACTAAGTTAAGTCAGGAGAGCAGCATTTCAATTTTTAACTAAGAATGAATTCGGCCTTGCTGGACTAGTGGTAGTGAATCACTATTATTCTTAAAATCACCGAGAAAATAGCCCGTCACCCATCACATGTTAAGCGATAAGCAAATCAGCAATACATATTTATTAGCATTTGATTACAGAGAAACTCTAAATCATTCTGTGAGTCTGGTAATTTTCTTTCTTTTTTTTTTTTTTTTTTACTGTACGCAGGCCTCTCACTGTTGTGGTCTCTCCCATTGCAGAGCACAGGCTCCGGACGTGCAGGCTCAGAGGCCATGGCTCACGGGCCCAGCCGCTCCGCGGCATGCAGGATCCTCCCAGACCGGGGCACAAACCCGTGTCCCCTGCAGCGGCAGGCAGACTCTTAACCACTGCACCACCAGTGAAGCCCTGATAATTTTCTTTTTAAGTGGAAACTAGATGAAGAAAAAGTATCAAGTTTCCCATGCATGAGGACTCAAAATACCCTTTAAAGACACTGAAACTTGTACCAAGTGGCAGCCGGAGTTCTCAGAGCAGTTCACTATAGTAGATACTAAGAATCATGTCCCAGATTACTTTTTCCCTGGCAGTCATCCAGTTTACTTATAGAATGAGATAAAAGGAAAGAAATATCCCCAGGCTCCATGCTGGGTGAAATAAGGGGGCATCCCCTGTTCTCCTCTAAATTAAAAAAACAAAACAACGCAGAGTCTTGTTCTCAAGATGTAGAACCACATCATCCCACCTTCAACCTTTCACCTTCAACCCCACTTCCCTAGGACATCTGGATCTCAGGATAAAACGAACCCAGACTCTGGTTGATGGAGCTACATATTTTTAAGAATAAGGTTAAAATGACCTCATGTTTGAGAAGAGCTGGCAATTGGTAGAGCTTTCCCTGTTTAAAAAGGAGAAAAGTTTTGTGTTACAAAGTGACTCACTTTCTCCAGCTGTAAACAAATAACTGAAAGAGCATGAAGGACAGAAATACTGAAAAAGGAGAGAAGGAAGGGGTGAAGGCTACCACTCTTATTCTTATTTTTGAGGAGGTAAATAGGCACAGGACTCTTTCTGGTTCTACCTCTCCCAGACCAACAGTGGACAGAGGGGGAGAAAGGGGGTGGCAAGGGCATGCATTCAGTCCCCCACACCACCTGCTCTCCCTCCCATCACCTGCTCAGTTGGAGAAATCATTGTGTAAGTGGTTTTCTGGCTCTTCTCAGAAGAGAAATCCCCAAAGGAATCCCCCAAAAGTGATGAGTTATTTGGCTGAGATCCCGGGGATGAGAGGGAAGAAGGAAAAACAGAGGAAGAAAATCAACATTATTGAGCTCCTAGTTAAAGCCAGATACGTTTAATCTATTTAATTCTAGCAATCAGATATGAGACATTGAATTCAGATGAGACCTAGATTTGAATCCCAACTCTGCCACTTACTAGCTATCTAACTAAACCTCTCTGAAAATCATAGTCTTGTCTGTAAAGTGGGGTTGTTAATAATAATCTTCTAGGATTATGGACAAGATTATGTGAGGTCATGCCTGTATACTACTTAATGTAACAAATGGTAGTAACAATTTATCAAAAATGAGCTCTGTTTTATGTATGAAATATATGACTCAGAGGTTTAGGCAGCTCTCCCACCAAGTGATACCCAAAAGACAGCACATTTCCCCCTGGGATGATGCCTGACTAGTTCAAAACATTATACAAGTATGCACATGTCTTTAAAAGGCACATACATTCTATACATTCAGGAGTCACTTACTAAAATCCCTTCATAATAATGTGAAACAAAGATCTTTGAAAGTGACCTTGAGATACTGCATGTCAGTCCCTGCCCCAGGCCATCCTATTGGTCAGAGTGAGAACTCAGCGAGCCGAGGACTCCTTGGAGCTCGTTCCTGACAAACCAGGCTCTCCTGTTGCCTTCCTCCACCTCTCTTTTGGATGGGTTCCCTTGCACTTACTTCCCTAAACTTCAGTGGCAGCACCCCTGCCCACTCCTGATGGGATTCTTACCCATGGATCTTGTGGTAGAAATAGAATTCTCACCAAATACTATACTTTCTCTCCTACATTTCCTGAGCGCCTTAAATTTACAGGGCCATCTGATTAGTTCTAACCAGTAAAATGTGACCGGAAGTTACATATATCACTTTTGCACCAAGGAAGTGAAAAGCCCATGTCAGATTCCCCAGTCCTATTTCTCCTGTTGTGGAGCATAAAGTCTACAGGACCCAAATGATGCAGAGAGTAAAGTAGCAGAGACTTGGTTAGCTTGGGTCCCTGAGTGACTGTGTGGAACAGATCATCACACCGTACCACACTGGATACCTTGTATAAGAAGTCAACTTTCATTTTGTTAAAACACTAGTTTGGGGGCTGTGTGTTATTACAGCACAATTTAGCATACTCTAATTTATACAAAATGCAATTCCTGCCTATAAATTAGAAGTGGATCTCTTGTTCTTGGCCACCTGTCCATGACTCCCATGTTGGTTCTCATTTTGCCTTTTTGATCCTAGCATGCTTTGCAGCAAGTGCAGAACCTGAAGCTCTAGTCACCCAGGAGTTAATTATCTGAATTCCTCCTTCTCTTTTCTACCCCAAATCCTACTTCAACCCCGAGTTGGTCAGGAGCTGAGCCAGCTGGAGATTAGTTAAGTCACCAAATAGAGAATGGAACAGGGAATTTTCAGCTGAAGCAGAGTCATTAGAGCATGGGAGGTGAAAGAAGAGAGAATTGACTTCGCAGAGATCAGGGGGTAAATGTGCTCAATCAGATGGGGTTGCTCAGAAGTGGGAATTAAAGTCAGAGACTTGGATCCAAGAGCTTCAGGATGGGAAGATGAGGCCAAAGGGAAAGTGAGTCATGATCAAAGTTTTGATGGTCCTGGGCAATTCCCTCTAGCCCTGGTTGGTGTACATGGCTTACCCCTACTAGGCTCAGCAAGTGAGTATGCAGAGGTAATTCTGATTGGCTTCAAGGATCAGGTGTCTACTAGCACAGAAGCCCTGACCAATCTGCTGTGCTAGGTGATCTGTTAAATCCTATTGTGCATGTTAATGCACTGGGAAACATGGTTCATTCCATGCTCCTTGGTGCAGGGTCTCTCTTTTCCCCCAGATGCAGCAATTCATACATCTCTTACCAGTGGTCTCCAACCTAACATGCTTAATAACTTGCTTCGTATTGTAAAAGCTTACAACCTTATTCACTTGTGTAATGCAATTTCCCCAGAATAAGCACAGAGCTAATTGAGGAAGTTAATGACTAATTTCTCAAGCCAAACAAGATGTTCACCTTACCTTTTGACATTCAGGTTTGTGACCAGATTATCTGATTTGGCTATGAAAGCAATAATCACACCTTACACCCCAAATAACATTAAAGATTAATGTGCAGTGGAAAAGTTAATTAAGATTATGAAATATTAATTATCCTTTTTGATCGTTTCATTAAAAAATCCATTCTTCCTTCATTTGCTCTATATTCAAAGCTGAACTGTAGATGATGTATCTGAATTTACAAGGCTATAACCAGTGATATTTACAAGATAAATCTTCATATCACACACTGAATATTCAATGAGAAGCAGCACACTGCCCAGTAGCTCCTCTATTATTGATACTCTGCATATCTGGAGAAACTGTACATCTTTTCATATAGACCAAATTAAGTTTGTGATTAAAGGAAAAGTCAAAAAATCCATCTGCTTCAGGCCTCCAGATATAGTGAGAGGAAATGTTGCCATCAACGAGTTTTATAAAATGATCCAATTTAAACTGAGCCAAATGCTTTTACTGTGAAGGAACACTGAGTTCACTTCTAGAGTGGTTCCCACATCATTAAATTCCACCTGACTATATTTAAGAACAGATTCCATTGTTCAATTCTTTTACCTTTCAGAAATTGTTTTTTCACTTTGTGCTTATGGGACCTCATATATCTTATTCACCTTCTGCCAATGTAATAATCCCCATCCCTGTTGAAACTGAAGAAAGAAAGAGTTCATGAAAATGTGTGCATTTAAAATCTGAAATTTTAAGATATTTTCAAATTCTAAACCCCTTTCTTTTATACAAAGCTGGTGCTACTGTTAGAACCTGTGGAGATGGTATCAATTTAATTTTTGTTGTGCTTTTCAAACCACATAAAAGTTTTATTTGATGTTCTTGGCATGTTGGTTAGTATATTACTAAACAGACAAACCAAGTTGAAATGGGGTAGCTTACCAGAGGCACACCCCCTTCCCCAGATTTTACAATTGTAGTAGAGCTCTTGTCAGAAACTTCTGGGGCTTCTCAAGGCTCCAGGGACTTCTTGGAACTCTGTCTAAGGGCTTTCCTCTAGCAGTGAGAGCATACTTGGCCACCCTTAGAGCCAGCAAGAGTGCTGAAGAGTTAAAGTCTCCAGGAGAAGCCCTTCACCAATGACTGACAGGAATTTGGTGTATAGATACCATCTTACTTGCCTTTCAGCTGGGATCATTCTGAAGCATTCTACACTACTTCCTAGAGTTCCCCAACAGGGTAACTCTTTGATACATTATCTTTCACCAGCCTCCTTCACCTACTTACTTTACTTCTTAATTCCTTTATTAATATTTCCTAGGATCACCTCCTAAATAAACTACTTACACTTGAATCTTTGTCTAAAGGTCTATTTCTTAGAGGAAACCAAAGGCAACTTCCTTGTGCTTTTGAGTGTTCAAAAGAAAAAGTCATCTGAATGCCTTGATGGATAACTGAACAGAGAAGGGGTGATCCTGGGTCCTTGAGGTGATTAACCACAGAATTGGCTCTGATCCTGACTCAATTACTGTAGTAGTTCTGGATGGTAGTTGTGCATGGAAACGAATAAGAAAACTTCCAGCCTTGGAGTCCAAGCATGGGCAGCTTGGCTAAGGTTAGCTGAAGGAGTAGAATCATATCCCCCAAGAGTTGTAGTAGGAAGAGCAGGGCTCTATCACCTCCTCTTCCAAGGAGGGGACCAGCAACTGTGTGCAGGCAGTGCGGCACTGAATTTCTCTAAGCAACGTTATTTGGTGGTGGGAACGTCAGCTACTGTGGTTACTGAACCCAGTGATACTCAACTTGGGTGCAGAGGTTGGTGTAAAATTTTTGGACTGTGGAAGCTCCTAGAGCTATGGTAACAAATATGGTAGTCGCTAGCTGCATGGGGCTATTTAAATTTTAATCTAAATTAATTAAAATTAAATGAAGTTAAAAGTTCAGTTCTTCATTTGCACAAGCTACATTTCAAGCATTCAATAATCACATGTGAGTAGCATCATGGCAGAAAGTTCTATTTGACAGTGTCTCCCTAGAGTTATTGAGCAGTTCAGGAAGAGGGGAAATCTCAAGGAAAAAAGACATACTAAACTCTTGACAATAGGGATCTAACACATAGCACGGTGACTATAGCTAACAACATTCTACTGTATACTCGAAGTTTGCTAAAAGAGTAAATCTTAAATTTTCTCACCACAAAAACGAAACAGTAATTATGTGAGGTGATGGAGGTATTAGTTAACACTACAGTGGTAATCTTTTTGCAATATGTAAGTGCATCAAATCAACATATTATACACCTTAAGCTTATACAGTGCTATAAGTCAATTATATCTCAGTAAAACTGGGAAAAAACACAGAAATAAGTAGTAAGATAGCCATTCTAAAAATAAAAAGATGTGCCTTTATGTGTACCCTAAGTTTGTGAACAGTTCATATTAGTTACAGAATTATAGAAGTTACAAAATTACAGAATTACTGCAAGAAAGTTTAGAAATTATACAGGCCAACCTCCTGAACTAATGCATGAAAATAAGATGAGTGTACCTATGAATACTGGAAGAAGTAATGCATAAATGCTAAGGGAGCTATAACATCTCTATTGCAGTTAAAGAAGCAAGGGTTAATTTTAGTTGGGGTCAATAAAGGTAGGCTTCGTGGAGGAGGTGGCATCTTCAATAAGCCTTGAAGTATATGTAAGATTTCAGTAGGTGAAAAAGTGAGGATAGGACGGGCACTTAGACTGAAGTCAGAGGCAAGAAAGCAGAAGGCAAGTTCAGGGAAGTTTTATTTGTCAGATTGTCTCTGGAGTAGACAATAAAGATGGACCCGTGAGCTGCGGCCACTTAAAGGAGAATGAAGTCTCCCTCCTAGCACAAAGCCAGACCTAAAGACCCTTTCTGGGAAGACAGACTTCATATCTTTTTTCCCATTTATCCCTCCTTAGCTAGCTATTGTTAGGGCAACAAAAAGTGATTTCTTACCACAAGACCACCTCAAGAGTTCTAATGATCTACACCCTCAGAGTCAGCCTCTGTCTACAGTTCTGCAGGTCTTGAGGCTAATTCTTAGTGGTGCCTTTACTCCTTTGCTCAGAGCAAACAGAACAGACTGCTGTTTCCATGGGGTGATTTCAGGAGAACATTCTATTATGATGCTCTGTCCTAATTCCCACCCTAAAACCTTATAAAATGGCCAATGAAAGAACTCTAAGTAGCTTAAGCAAATAGGGAATTTGTTGGTAGGATTCTGGAGGAGCTCAGACAATCAGAGAGAGCTTATCTCCCAAGCTCTTAGCAGGACAGGGAGGGCAGCGCTGAAGCTCTCAGAAGAAAACAGACTTGCATGTCATCTGGGCTTTCCCTGTCCCACTTCTGTGCTGTTCCCCCTGGGGTGGTCCTCATCTTTTCTATCTGCAGACAGGCTCTGTCACCCAGTTGTGGACATGGCACCACAGCTGCAAACTTGCATCCTCATGATTCTGTCATCAGAGAGGGCAGCTCCCATTTAAGTACTCACAAGGGAGAACACATAGGGCATCTCTGGATCCATCACTGTGGCCAGGGAACTAGGGACATGTAAAATGATGACAGTCCTCATTTAGACCACATGACCAGGGGTCAGGAGACAAGAGGAGTTTCCCTCAAAAGAAGGGGGCAAGAAGGGTAAGACAGAATCTGGCTCAGATATAACCACTAGAAAAATTGTTGTGGTCAGTCACTCAAAATATCAGGTACAGGGAGCACCAAGAACAGAATTTTGAGGAAAACAGGGGCAAGAGTTTGCAAAAGGATCCCCAGTGCCAAGTCCCACTGTGCCAGACTACCATCCCAAGAGGTACAGGAGGCCTGATGTTAGCCAAACCATGGCCTTCTCCTACTCAACTCCAGTCTTGTAACCCTAAGGCTACAGTCAAGAGTACAGGGCAATTGCCCCCAGTTTGCCACACACCCATAAATTCCCAAAGCACAGAACTTTTCCAAAAGAACCTTGCTGCCATCCAAAGCAACGCTAAGCCCTGGTTTCCAACCTCTCCTCTATCAGCCTCAGGATATTTCTTAGGCATACTTTGCTCCTTTCATTAAACAAATACATTTTCTAGGATTTGAATAATAAACAAATGCAAAATGTATCAGTCTGATGGATGACAATATATTTTAAGACACAAGAATGCTAAAATTAAGGGTGACCCCCAAATGGGAAATCTACTCAAGGAGACAGTGTTCTTGGCTGGAAACAGGCGTCCACATCATGGTATTCACTGCTTAGAGAGCTGGAGGCATTACTGACCTGCAACTGGCCCCTGCAACAGTTTACCACATTCACTCAAATGCAAATGTATCCCTGCAGAGAGAATAAAACTTTCAAAGTCCTTTGGAGAAAAGAGCCTTTTAAGCTGGATCTGCAGCTTCCGGTAGGTGCTCATTTTAGAGGAAGGGGCAGCAGTCTTGTGGGCCAGATCAGATAAATCACCCAGCCTTCAAACAGAGACAAGGGATCCCAAACACTGATTGTTCACAGCCTATAGGATCCTTGAATATCATTGCTGACTGCCAGTTTTATGGATATTTCCACACTGGCCAAATCCAACTGAAAATGTGGTATAAACTGTGAAAACTAAAAGCAAATGCATTATTTGCCTCCAAAATCAGCTTCTCTTCCTGACTTCCATATAGTTCTCAGTGAAGATACCGTTCTCTCTGTATCCCAGGCTTTGAAACCCACCTCCTGATACCTTCTTTCTCAGTCCCTGCAGGTAGCCACAAAGCCTAGCAGTCCTTCATCCTTGGTCTTTCCTAGCCCATCCTTTGTGCTCCAGCCCACTGGACTGAGACCCAAATCTAACCTACCACCTGTTCTTGATAAATAAAGCTTTACTGGTACACAGCCATTCTCACATTTCCATATTATCTGTGGCTGCTTTCACACTACAATAGCAAGGCTGAATGGTTGAGACAGAGACTGTTGCCTCTCAAAGCCTGAAATATTTACTATCAGGCCCTTAACAGGAAATATTTGCCAACAGCAATATTATTGCAACAGGTCTGCCCCACTCTAATTGCTTTCCTGTTCTTCCTACTTTTTAAAATGTCCCTTAACCAACATCCTGTACTCAATTACTAACGGATATTATCACACACACACACACAAAGACACACTGTTTAAAACTTACTAAAAGCACCTCATTGCCCTTAGAACAATGCTATGTCCTACATGATGGGGCGTGGCTTACCTCTCCAACTTGCCTCCCTCCTCCACACTCCAGCCACTAGCTGTTCTCATTTTCTTCAGGCATCAAGCCCTTCCTGTTCCAGGGCCTTTGCACCTGCTGTTCCCCTGAGTGAAACCCTCTTCCCCACCCACTGTCATCTGGACAATACCTCTCACCCTTCAGGTCTCTGAGTCAACGTCAACTCCTCAGAAATGAGTTCACCCTTTCTGATGATTTCTCTCACTCTGTTCTCTCCCAGTACCCTCTCCTTTTTGTCCATGGAGAGAAATGAAGCATTTATTTGTTTGCTTATTGGATTATTATCTGTCTCACTGATCACGATAGCTCTAGGAGGCCAAGGGTTGTGTTGTGTCCATTTTACTTAACATTCCACATCCAGCAGCTGTCAAATAGTAAGCTCTCAACTCATATTTTTATGAATGAATGACCTTCTGTTCATTCTCAAATATTATTCACTCTTTGGCCTGGTACAATCTGGCTCTATTCTACTTTGCAGTCCTACTTGCATGCCTCACTCTAGATGAACTGAGATAACCAGCATTTCCTACATACACACTGCACTTTTTCACCTCTGAACCTTCCTCATTCCTCTCCCCCACTGCCTCTTCTATCATTTTTGCTTAGGAAAATCTTTCTCTTCCAGGCTTAATTCAAGCATTATCCTAGGAAGCTGTGTAATAATGAATAGTTTGAATAATGTAAAATCAAAGACATATTTCAAAGGATGTTTCCTGAAACAACCTTTAATATAGTATCATACCTTCATGCCAAAGTATACAGTTCAATAAAGTGACTCTCTGTGGGCAGGCTGTGATGCATTCCGATTCTTCGATAGGCTTCATTCAGGGACAAAGTTTAGAGTGTGGATGGATGGCTTGCATAACCTTCAGGTTGTTTTCCATTAATATTCTTTCTCTCAGCTCCAGTTTTGAAAGTAATTGCATAATAATGAGTACTGACAGGTACCTTTACTCTATGTTTCAGTTAAACTGAGCTGGGAATAGAATTGATAACTTTGTGTGAAACCTGGGGATCCTGACTAAGATTCATGCCAAAGAACAAAGAACACCAACCCCCATTCAGTGATAATCCGGTGATAAGAAGGTACATCCTTATATCAATCTTGATGAGGTACTGTACCTAGGATATAGCAACCTATCTACTGAACATTTTTAACTCATCATAATAAAACTTTATCATTTGCATAAAAGAGAATGCTTCAGTATCTATTGCCCTATCGTCTATGTCCAGTTTATTAGAAGGGATAGCAAAGTATCCCCCCAAAAGTTAAAAAGGAGTGAGGCTATAATACATTTCTGTTGTGTGTGTACCTGTCCTCTCCCTTGTTTCACACATAAAGAGTGTAACTTTTATTTCTCTTGCTTGCTTCTGAACTGTTTACTCATAGTAAGTTTATTTTTGACAAGACCCAAATAATTTTTTTATGTTGCTGCTAATCTACAGCTTCCTGTTACTTATGCAGTTGTAACTGTAGGACTCAAGTATAGGAATGTATACACACAAATACATGCGTACCTAAATTTTGTTCTCCCTCACAGTCTCTTTATGTCAAGTGTGAATTTCATAGGTATGGACTCCATGGCTTTGTTCAAGACATTTATGACTCTTGAATCCAACAAGGGACACAATAGCTTCAGCACACCTCTAGTCTCTTCCAGTTGACATTTACTATCAATCAGTACCCTAATCAGTACCTCAACAAGCTCTTTGACCTTCACATCCAGTCCTTTGACATGAACATTAAACAAACAATATTGAGCTCCTACTGTGTAGCAGGCATCTCGCTGGGTACTAAGTTTCAGCAGTTTAAAAAAAGAGACCATTTCTGACCTCATGACGCTTATAGGTGGGCCATAAGGCTATCTAACAAGAAGTAACATTTATTGAATCAGCCGCTATTCTAAGCACTTTAGATGTATTGTGTCATTTAATCTTAAAAAGAATCCCTGAGGAAGGTGACATTAATTATTTATACAGAAGGAAACTGAAGTTAAAGGAGATACTGTATGTGGGACTATAACGTAGTGCAGCCACTTCGGAAAACGCTCTGGCAGTTCCTCAAAGTTTAAATATAGAGTCAACCCGACAATTCCAGTCCTGATTATATACTCAGGAAAAATGAAAGCATACGTTTATACACAAACATAGCATTATCCATAATGGCCAGAAAGTGGAAACAACCCAAATGTCCATCAACTGATAAATACACTGTGGTATACCCAGATGTTGGAATGTTTATTTGTTGATAAAAAGAAATGAATATTGATACATGCTACAACATGGATGAATCTTTTAAACATTATGCTAAGTCAAAGAAGCCAGTCACAGAGGACCATATATTGTATGATTTTATTACGTGAAATGCCCAGATTAGGCAAATTCACGGTGACAGAAAGTAGACTGGTGGTTGCCTAAGGCTGGTGGGATTGGGGGAAAATAGGCAGTGATTGCTAATGGGTACAGGTTTCTTTCTGGGTTGACGAAAAGATTCTAAAATTGATTGTGGTGATGGTTGCACAACTGTGTGGACATACCAAAATCAACTGAATTGTATACTTTAAGTGGGTGACTTGTATGATCTGTGAATTATAATTTAATAAAGTTGTTACTAAAAATTGATGGAGAAAGAAAAGAGTGCGAGGGAGGGAGGAAGGAATGGGGGACAGAGTTCTTTAAATATGGAACACTAAACACATTCATTTATCTCTCCCAAAATACCAGTAGAATACTGTGAAAAGAATTTTTAAAAAGGCATAACCCCACACGGACAAATGATATGGGAAAATAATACTGCAAATAATACTGCAAAATGCCCATCACTGTGAAATTTCATAACACCAGAATTCTGGAAGAGCAGTTCCTTCAAAGTTCCAAGGGAAATTCTGTCTAAAGCAGAATTCTATACTTAGCAAAATTACTAGTCAAGTGTGAGGGTAGAATGTAGACCAAGGAAGAGGAAGTCATGTAATCCGAAAGATCAGGATTCAACACGGGAGAGAAACAAGCAAAACTCCCAGATTGATGGTGAAGGGGAGCTTCTGGGTGACAGCTGGGCTGCAGGCCCAGAGAACAGCCAGAGCAGATGGGAACAGAGGGTAAGAGGATTCTGAAATGCTTGTCTCCAAGGTGAGGGAGGTTGGGAGGTAGGGAGAACAAGAGATTACTGGAAGTGAAGACCTTGTAGAAAGAAGGGTTCAGCCTTCAGGAGTTTAGGGGTGAGCTAAGCAGATTAAAAAACTAACAGAGCAAGTTAATAGCTCTAGAGAAAACAAAAGGTGCTATAAGAAAAGAAGGGTCAAATTGTAGTTGCTGAATCCTTCCAAGATACCTGGTAAATCAATTTCCTCTTCCCCGTGTAAGTTTTCTAACAATTTGATAAATAAAACTGAGAAATTCAGAGGAAAGAGAAAATATCACTTTTTCTTCGTGATAAGGTTGATTTGGATAATGTAAGTTAGTTGGGAAAGACAAAGGGCCTTTGAACCCCAGAACTGGGCATATTTTCTCACCCACTCCAGGGAAAGCTTGTTCCTTGGTAACAAACAGCTTCCAGTGGGGCAGAAGGAAAAAGGGCTGATGAAAATTTACAAACCAAATTAAGCCACACCTTCGCCCCCTAGAGAGAAGGGAATGACTAAATGAGTAAAGGGGCAGAAAGAACAGAGAAATCCCACCTCATGGAAGAAAACATCAGGAGTGTGGAATACACTTCCTTCCTGACATTAATGATGCTGTCGTGAAAAGCGATTTCACCAGAAATGAGAATAGAGCAATGTAAGAAGCGTCAGGGAATGTGGGTATTTATGACAGTGGTGGCGTAAGACAGCTAAATCCCCATCCTCAAAACAGAAATGCAACAGATAGTGTGAAAATGGAAAGTCAAGAAATGACAGTAAAACATATTATGGGGCAGCAAGTAGCCAAAGAAATAGCTGAAAACAGCTCTAAGAGTGGAACGTGGCAGACTTGGGGAGGAAGGGCTGGGTGGGGAGATGGAGAGCAGAGAACTCCTGCCCTTTCAACATGGACTTGTCTGTACTGTTGTTGAACTTTAAGACTTCGGGTTACGTTGGATCAGTGAATTTGACAATATTTGACTATTTATGGCCTCAAAACTGGCAATCCCATATATACGAACATATGTTCATACAGTTCAACCTAAAATTTTAAAAGAAATTCCATTTTAAAAACCTTTTTAATGGAAGGAAAAGGAACGTGATCCCTGGAGAACTTTCTCTGCCCTTTTCTCTAGCCTGGTTTGCGTGCCTCCCTGGGCACCCCTCCCCGCCTCCAGCACCCGTTGATATACTTCTACTTACGTGGGTGGTTCCACAGCATTGCCATCATCTGACCCTATCTCCCCTGCACTGGTTGCGACTACTTTGAGGGAACGGCTCTGTTTATAAAGGGAGCCCACACAGCAGCAGGCACGAAGTAGGCACAGTTATTTTCTAAACGATGTAACCTGTTTTAACAACCTTTGCTGGGTGCTTGGACCCGATGCTTCCGTGCCCGGGTGTATATAACAACCCTTTAATAGTCTATCATAGGATTATACTCAGAATCTACATCAAGTTCATTACCTGCAATTTGTAGAATCTACTGTAGTCTCCTTTTTTTTTTTAGAAAAAACATATATCTTTTTAAACAGAAACCTATTTTCCCATCCAGCTGCTTACCATGGTCCACGTTTACATATTGGAAGTTCTCTCAGCAGCTGGAGTGCTGTGTGTCTGCACCAGGAGACCTGACCTCCCTTAGGACCTCTGGAGGCCAAATAATTGCACAGCTTAGGTCTCAGACTCCAAATCAGATGGCCAGGGTATACATTGTGCCCCTTCCCTTCCCCTAATTACATGAAATTTAAGTAGTTTCACCTCCCTAAGTCTATGGCTCCTAATATCTAAATAAGATAGTGCCTAAAAGCACAGAGTTATTGTACAAATTCAATGAGATGACACAGGAAGCATTCAGATATGTGGCTCTTTCTATCTGACATGGGTTTCCTCCAGTCTGGACTTCTATTTTCCTTTCATTCAATGTGTGTTCTATGCTTTTCAATCCAAAGATCATTCTCTGTTGTCAAAATGAGGGTGAAAGGAGGTGGAGGAGTGCTGATTTTGTTTTTGTATTTTTGGTCGGCACACAAGAATCACTCCAAGTAACAGGCCCACTCCCCCACTCTGCCTTAGGGGAGTTGCTCTGAATATAATTTTATGGGGTTTGTTGCCCTGAGCATTTCTACTAGCTCATGGGAATTTAAACCTCCATAATACCGTTCCCACAGGTTTTGCCTCTCATCTCTGGCTCCAAGCACTCGCTTCTCTTTGCAAGTATTTTTTTTTGGTACGCAGGCCTCTCACTGCTACGGCCTCTCCCGTTGTGGAGCACAGGCTCCGGACGCGCAGGCTCAGTGGCCATGGCTCACGGGCCTAGCCGCTCCGCGGCATGTGGGATCTTCCCGGACCGGGACACGAACCCGTGTCCCTTGCATCGGCAGGCGGACTCTCAACCACTGCGCCACCAGGGAAGCCCGCAAGTATCCTTTTGAAACCAGAACTCATCAGAGAGCTCCTGTGTAGCCAGCTTGGCTTTTCTAAGCACGCGTTTTTACCCCTCATTGGGTGTTTGCATTTGTGTAGACAGAGCACCATGGTTTTGAGAGCTCCTCATCCCTCCAAGTACCTGCTTTTCTCTGAATTCCAGGACTCGGGGTCTTGGCCTCACCAGGCCCAGCTTTCCTCCCTGGCCCTCACTGCCTCAGTGATTCTCTCAAGGTTCCTCTCACTCTCCATCACCTTCTCTTGGCTAGAATTAGAGCTCAAGCAGCAATTCTGCCACTTACTTTCTAATAAGCTGGAAAATAACAGCTAATCAGAAAAACCCTACTTGTGTGAAGGTGTTCGTGGAAACTTACAGTACAAATGAGTAAGCACCAGTTTTTCACTCAAAGAAGCAACTCTAATTTTGAGACTTTCTAACAGTTGTTTAGCCAGCAAAAGAGAGAATGTTTGGGCCCTGGATAACTTCTTGGTATCCTTTAAATCATAATGTTTATCCAAATGGCCACTTCCTCTAAATAAGAACCATCTTGGTGATGAGAAGATGCAAGTCCTCTGCCGTTACCCAGCTGGAGAGCGTGGACGAATTCCTTCCCTTGAACCTCTGCTTCTCAGCTGTAACATGAGGGTGTTGAACTTGATCCCAAGGGTCTCATCCCTATGAAAGTTTTGGGATTTTAAGTAGACTGAGGGTTTATTAGACTGAGGGGTTTTCCTGATGTCTAATATTTGACCTAATGTTAAACAAAATACTAGATCAAAGAAGCTTATTAGAGTTCAAATAAAAATTTTCCAGTATTAAGTAAAATGTAAACATCCCATCTCTTTCCATGTTTCCTTTTATATATTCAAGTTCTCTTTTTCTAAGTATTCACTCCTTTGCAATGAGGTCTCCACCAAGCCTGTTTTTAATCTATTGTTCTATTTCCCCAGTAGATGGCACCCAGTCACAACTTTCAAATACCTTCTGCCTACAAACTCAGGGCAGACAGTCCAGAAAATAAGAATGTGGGGAGCGTTTGTTTATCAAACACAGATAAATAAGAGGAAACTTATATTAAGCATTCACCTAAAATATTTATTGAGTTTCCTAAAATTTAAATAATAAATTAGGTTCTACGTATAAGGTGTCAAAATTAGAGTGTTTTGATACAGACATGTCAGACTGTTGTATGTTAGAATTGAGCGCTACCCTTCAAAATTATGCAGCTGTGAGATTTTGGCTGGTCCAAGTGATGCTGACACATTACTATTTTTAAAACATTTAGAAAACCATTTTCTGGTAGATACTCCCAGGATCAGTTTCTTGTCTACATGAGAAAAACAGTCTCAATGCCTCCTTTTTGACAATCCCTCCCCAGTAGCATCATCTTCCTTGATAATCCTCACATCAAGAGTTGTTTTTTTCTCCCCTTGGAAAAACTATTTCCAAATATTCCACCTCAATGAAATTTGACCATCCACTTTTAATTATTTTGGAAAGAACAGAACTCAGCAACTTACTACCACATTTTCAGCCCATGTGCTCTGTCTCCCAGCTGGCTGCTTTTGCCATGGTGGGTAGAGCATGGCCCATATTGTAGGAGAATTTATTCTGGTACACTGGTAAGCAAAGAAGCCAGTAATAGATGAGGTGGGAAAGACCTCTAGCATTGGGAAACATGAATCCTTACAAATTTGAATTTATTCTCTTGGAAAAGTAAGAAGGTGAGCAAACATCTCACCAGACTCAGGCCATAAAGAACCAGCCCCTGCTTCAAGCCTGGTTGTGGATTAGGAACCCCAGTCCTACCAGTATAGGTCTTATAAGGATTGGTCTCACTGCCCTTAGCCTACATGCAGAGCTCCTGGGACGGGACAGGCAACCTGATACCCTTGGAGCTAGAACCATCCATAATCCTTATCTGAGTGCATTCCTATTTCCCTATTGGAAGGAAAGCCCTGCCCTGAACTATTTCTCTGGGAATCCATCCCTGGTTCTTTAAACATGGCCAGCCCACCCCTTCAATGCACAGGGGGGATGCTCAAACACTAACATCCAGCCCGACCAACAACCCTCACCTCAAATGTGACTGACCTGTCCTTTTCTCCCCTTATCTCCTCAGGTATTGAGTTCCATGACCTTTATACTCCAGCTCCTAAAATCTACTACAAGCGTTGCTGTCAGATTCTGTAAACCTCTGGGTTTGGGCTTCTCCAGGTATGAGATGGGGTCCCACAGGCCCCATCCTCACTTACTAACTCCCTGCTGTCTGCTAGGAGAAAGGATCAATACCTGACTCTGACTCCCTCATTTCTCGCAACTGAGAGCTTAAAGGATTGGGAACATCAACCCATCGATGAGTTATACTCTGAAACCACCGGGCTGAGTTCACCCTAAAGACTGGTTGCATGATCTTCTAGACTTCTAGCTACATGAGCAATTAAGTTTCCTAGTTGCTTAACCCAGTTTGATTCGGGTTTTCGGTGATTGACTCTTTCAGCTCCCTCTGGTGGTTGAAGCCTCACCCACAGGCCACCGTGAAAGTTGACAGCTCTGAAGCTCTGCTGGTTTATAGGCCCAGTTTAGTGGCTTCCTAAGGATATGAGGATACTCATTTCAGTTAAGTAGTGGGGGAACTAGGCCATCTGGCTCCCAGGTTAGGTTTCCTTGGGCAAACCCTCACCGACTCTGAATTGCTTTCATTTTAACCTTCAATTATGTTTTCTCCACAGCCTGAAAATCCTCTGCTCAAGGAACTGGCAAACTAGGATGACAATGACAATTCTATCAACAGCCTATATCTCTATGGTAATATTTAAGTTTTCCTAATATTTATTGAGTATTTACTATGTGTTTGTCCCTGTTCTAAGCACTCTTCTTATATTATTTAATCCTGAAAACAACCCGAGGGGTTGGTATGATTATTATCCCCATTTTTAAGAAGAAAAGATTGTCATACATTTTCTCACATGCCACAAGCCAGAGAGAAAAACAAATACTCCTCTCTCAGATTCATCCACACAAATTTGTGACTCAAATGAGCTGTTTAGTCCATAAAGAGGCCTCAGGCTTACAGCAGTGGCCCAGGCAGGTCTTTCTGCAGGAGCTACAGAGCCCAAGGGGAGGTGGTGGGCCCATGGGGGACACTATCACCAAACTGCTCTCAGAAATTTCGAACAAGGACTTTTAGGAGTAACACATGGGTAAGGGCCAGCTTCCAAACAGACTTGGAACACAGAAGAGAAAGGATCTAGAGATGCATATGACATCTGAGACGTGCTACCACTGTGATCTTCCAAAAGGGGGAGCAACTGTCCCAGTTTGCCTGGGACTGAGGGGTTCCCATCATGTGGAATTTTCAGTGCAGACACCGGGAAGATTCCAGGAAAACTGGGATGAATCACTCTGTCTTCCAAAGAAATTCAGTTCTATTTTGAAATATAAGAGACTGCAGGGGCCTCCTCTCTCCCCTCCAAGTTCACAAGACTCCTAATTTCATTGGCTTCCATCTCCCTCCAACACACCTAAACAGGGATGGGGTCTACATATCAAGTTCTACGTCACCTGCTGAGGGCTTTCCTAGTTGGCTGTAGTACATAGGAAGAAAATCTCTTGCTTCTTGCAAACAGTAATAAACCTGTGGAACTTATTACCCCCCAAAACAGAACTGGAATAAAATATTTTTTTTCAAGTTTGGATGCAAAGGAGTTCAGAACATGCTACTCCGAAGTATGGCCATTTGGCATACTGATTATGCTGAGTTAAAGGTTTTGAAAAACAGTAGATGCAGGAAAGGTACTCTGATCTTCCTTTTCCTTGCTGAAAGCAGGAGATAAAGTTCCCATGTGAAAGTTGCCCTCCCTGTACAAGGAGGAAGAAACATTCTGGGGAGTCAGGCCAAGAGAAATCTGTACAAACAGACCTTGTTAAAATAACTCTCATCTTCCTTTAGTCATCCCATATATTTTAGTTACTTTTCCACAATTGCCACATTTTGTTCAACCTGGAATATAAACACTTAGGCCTAGTCACTGCTTTGGATCTTCTTTTTTCTTGTGAGGGCTCCTAGGTACATATACATAAAATTTGTATGCTTTTCTCCTGTTAATCTGTCTTATGTCAGGCCCAGCTGGAGACCCTAGAAGGGTGGAGGAAAATTTTACCTTCCCTACAGATGAACTAATGAAATTCAGATCTCAAAGGATTGGAAACATTAAGATGGGTGTAAGGAAAGAAGTGATGTCACCCTATGAATGTCCCTCAGGCCTCTTAGCCAATAAAATTGTAGCCTAGGTGGACCATGGGTCTGAGTCGCTATAACAATTCTTACAGCAATTATTATGGGTGTTAGGGGAGAAAACAATGAACAAATAACCCTGACTAAAATAAATACATGACTGAAAGACGTCAAAATAGAAAACCAATTAGATATAGCTAAGTGATATTTTTATCCTTTCTTCCATTTTGCCAAATTTAAAATACAAGGGCCAAGACAAAAGATAATTCCAGTTTCTGATTTTCTTATCTTCTTCTCGTATTTTAAATTGTTATACTTCAAATGGCAAGTCTTCCTGAGATTAGGTAGGCACATAAAATTCTGTAGCATAAGGGACTCGTCAAGGATTTCCCTCCTGGACAGCCAGGCCTGATCCTTTAGTAAGCTCTACCACCCAAGCCCCACCCAGCAGCAGTTTCAGACAACTGTCCTGGACCCTGTGCATTTCCGGCTTGCCATACTCAAATCCGTCTTCCAGCTGTTGAATTTTGGCTCTGAACTCTGCACTCTGCTTTTAGTCCCTGCCTTTAGCCCCTACAGGCATAATATTTAAACCTCCTCCATTATCAAGATTTTAGCTACAGGACTTTGTCTGGCTTGTCCTTTGGGTTCCTGGGATCCTCCATGGGCTTTGATAGGAAATCACATCCCTATCCTTGACCCCTCAGAACCTAAGCCACTCCCCAGTTACTTAGGTGGGCAACACCGGCCTCTCCTATAGGAAGTAGTCAGGCCTGAGATTCAGGCAATCAGAATCTGGTAATAACTGTTTAACCCCATGGGCCTTCATATTTCCAGATTAAAATAAGGTTAATCCCTGCCCTTGCCCACCTCTTAGGCTACTTGGACCCCTCAGAACAACTTCAGAAACCCATGAGGAAGACTGTTATGATCCTAGGAACATCGTTCTACCCAACATTACCCTTGACTATGTTTAAAAAATAGGCCCCATGATTTCCGACTTTAAAAAAATAAAAGGAAAAAAAACAGACAAGGTTTACCCAGACAAGCAAAGCAATTAGAGGGATTTAGGTAAATACCTTGAACAGTTAAAAAGGAAGATACTGTCTAAAACTAATCCCCAATCTTGATTTGTGCTCACATCTCCAGCCTAGAACCAATCAGTAGTACAGCGTTAGGAAACCACCAATAAACCCCATTTGGTATAATAAAATGGTGACCATAATTTTTACTCCAAGGGAAAAGACACAGGTAGTGGAGACATTACTGCCTAGAAAATTGAGTTAATAGAATGAATAGGATTAATGGAAATGATCCATGCAATTCCAGTTTTCTAATATCACTGAAACCATGTCTCTTGCTCAGCAATTTCTCCAGAAGCGTCTGAGTCAGACTTTTGGTATCCTAGAGGTCTGGTTTTGTACTACTGCTCAGATTCCCAGGTTCAGAAATACGCTACCCGGTGGAAAGGGTCCTCATCCAAGAAATGAGACAAGCTTTCAGGTGAAATACCCTTTGTGTCCTCCAGTGCCTCTTTCATTTGCTCTGTCTCCCTTATATCTCTCCGGGATAAAATTCATGTCACTTTTTAAATAAAACACATCTGCTTAATCCTGCCCAAAAGAAACTTCCACTGTCCTATTTAATAGTCATTTGATCTACTAATGAACATCAAACAGCACAGATTAAACAGGAACCCTCTCCCGAGTCCTGCTTTATCCATTAAACACATGTGAATCTGCAATGATCTCGCCTCTCCTTGTGCCCGATGACTAATTGAGTTTGATACAGTGGCTGTCAAATGCTGGAAAAGGAATGATTTATGCTAAGGATATTTTTGGTCTCTGATATACCCAGCTTCAGAGGGAATAAAAGAAGTCATTACCATATCAGGATCGTGAGGATAGGCAGTTTCTAACAATGGAATTGCCCTCCTACAAACAAGCCAGTCTATTAACTGGAAGCATCAAGTTTCCATTTTTGCTTTCACCCCCTGCTCCTGTGCAGGTGATCCTGCAGATTTTTGTTTACATTTATTTCAGCTGCAACATTTAGTCCATTCCCAGTTATCCTTCACTGAGATCTTATTGAAGCTGGGAACCATGGAAATAAGTGATAACCTCAGTAAAGAACCCAGCTGCTGGGCCCAGCCCACTGTTCAGTTGATGTATGATGTACCAGTTGGCCCCTCTCTCAGAAACAGCAACTCAGGAACACTCTGGTTACCCACTGAGGAAACCTATTCCCTGCCTATAACCTGATACCATTGCCCTTGCTCGGGACTGTAAAATGGCAGTAGGTGAATAGAAATTTCAGGCTGATGTGTACGAACTGGGTTTACAATACTGCCTTCTTGGAACAAAAAGGGGGGTTGAGTAGGGGAGGGGGGACTGATTTTTACTTGTTTTAATATACACAGGGTGCATACGTCAGAACCCAAACTATGTCAACCTATAAGCTTTAGAAATCCCAATAACAATGCTGAATGTTGGTGACTATATATTGGCTTATTTTATCACAGGGATAGTTTCGTCAGCTAGCCAGATCTGAAAGACTGGCAAGGATCACAATGCAGAGATTTCTGACTTTTTGTGACTTTGCTTCACTGGATCTTCTGCTGCCCCTGGGAGTTGCCTCTCATGGATCCAGGAAGAGTATAACCATTTTCCCATTTTCCATCTCCTCCAAGCTCCATTGCTCTCATGCCATCAATTCTGCCCCTGGTAACACTGACAGAGCACCCTCTAGCTGGTCTCCAGCTCCTCAGATGGGCCCTGAGGACACACTTCTCTCCGTTTCCCACCCTAGCTGTCTCTCTTAGCCCCAAATATTGACTCCTACAAGGTTTTTCTGATAACAGGTTAAATGGATCTTCAGTGATGTACATGGAAATGAAAGCATAATTCCTCCAAGGGTTTAGATTCCCTGGGAGTGAGGAGTTCAAAGGATGGATATTCACATCCCAAGGTAACAGAGGGAAATAGTTTTCATCTCACCTCCCTCCTGTCTCATGTTCTGCTCCTCGTGTCCCCCATCATGGTATCCAGTGCCTTCAAGCTGCCTCCACAGCTCTGCAGCCTCTCTCAATACTGTTTGCTTCCCTATGAAAAGCCCATTCTTTCCTCTGAGCCCAACAACCCTGCTCAGAACATCCATCAGCAAGAATCACACAAAGATTGGGCTGTGACACTCAGCTATAAGAGATAAACTTAACACAAAGGTAATTTACATAAATGGGAAGTTCACGGGCAAACTAACTCCAGGCATAGCTGGATCCAGGGGTTTAGACACTGTTTTCAGAAAGCTATCTCCATTTCTCAGCAATTCCTTTTTGGTCTCGGCTTCATTTTACTTTTTTTTTTTGCGGTATGCGGGCCTCTCACTGTTGTGGCCTCTCCCGTTGCGGAGCACAGGCTCCGGACGCGCAGGCTCAGCGGCCATGGCTCACGGGCCCAGCCGCTCCGCGGCATGTGGGATCTTCCCAGACGGGGGCACGAACCCGTGTCCCCTGCATCGGGAGGCGAACTCTCAACCACTGCGCCACCAGGGAAGCCCTTGACTTCATTTTAAGGCACTGCCTCCCTGAGTTATAACAGGACTGCCAAAGCTCTATATTTACCTCATCCTTAGAGCTAGTGGTCTTGGTAATTCCCATAAAAATCCCAGGTTGGGCTCTGATTGGCCGAGCTTAATCATGTATTATCCCTGAACCATTTACTATGGCCAGGTGGACTGTATTCTAATTAGTCAGCCTGGAGTTCTAACACCCACCTGAAAGCACTTGTAATGGGCTCCCCACTGGAGATAAGGGTTTTGTTACCAAAGCAGTTAGGTCAAGAGGCAAGCTTGGGAAAACACACTATAGCTATGCTAACAGTCCACTGATTAAATGGATTAGTTTAATTAAATTAATACTAATTAAACAGCCCCATCCCAGATAAATAGGTCCATGATGGAGAAAACTCCTCCATTAATAACAGGCTAGTAGGAATCAGGGCCTTTTAGAACCATTCTAATCATATTTCCTGCATTTGGCTATTTATTGCAGCCATATCTAACTCCCTCAAAATGTAATTATAATATGTGGAGTATTCATATTGGAATTGGCCCTGCTTGGGCATCATTGTCTAAAACAACAATATTCAAATTTGTTTTTAAGTACCATCACTTTCTTCAAATAAAATTGTATGTAAAATTCCAATACATAAAATAGATGAACCTGAGCTGCTCTATTTACAGCTGAGAGTTGGAGATGATGAAGAGTAGAGGGGCAGACACAGATATGAGGACCCAGCCCTTTCCCACTTGTTGGCTCAGGGGTGGGTACATCCTTGGAACCCCTGAGGTTCCTGAGAGAACAATTTGAAAATGATACATCTGACTGCTCTGGACACCAGTCTCTTGACTATGAATGTTAGTTAAGCCTACCTAATTCAGTTTCCTTATCATAACTAACTGTGAAGGAGCTCATTTAAAATAATAATAATAGTAATAATAATATATTAAGACACTTATATTGAAATAACAGTAACCCAAAAGAAAATTACTCACATCACAACCTGAAGTCAAATCGATATATTTCAGTTTATCTATGTCAATCTGCTATGTATTGTCTAAATGAATGTTCAATCTTTAAATATCTATGATACTACCCATAATTGCATATTCTAAACTTTACATTAGCATTATGCTATGTATAGTTTCTCTTCTTTCTCTTCTCCCCCCATCACTAAGTAACCACTATTAACAGCCTGTTTCCTATTTTGTACACCTTTCCTTAAGCTTGTACAATCATATGTAGACATATATACACATCTATGGGGAAAAGTAGTGGGTTTTTGTTTACAAATACGAAATTATTATACAGTGGATACTTATCTACATCTTAAATTTCTCACTGCAGAATTCTTTGTGGAAATCCCTCTTGCTCAACTAGTATAGACCTAATTCATTCTTTAATACATACTAATTCATGATACTGACATGCCAAAATTTATTCAACTATTTCCTACCAATAAGTCTTCAGGTTGCTTCTACCTTTTTAAGGTTTTGTTTTTATAAAATTTTGTATTTGTTTATTTTGTTCTGCTTTACTATTACAATGTAGCAGTAAACATTTGTATAAATATACCCTTAGATATCAGTGATTTTATTCCCAGATATGAAATAGGTCAAAAGATATGTGTATTTTAAAATTTGACATTTTTTATTGCTTTTTTTAAGCAGTATTGTAATTCACATTTTCACAAGTAATGATTAAAATGTCTTTTCTCGGAGGCTTCCCTGGTGGCGCAGTGGTTGAGAGTCCACCTGCCGATGCAGGGGACGCAGGTTCGTGCCCTGGTCCGGGAAGATCCCACATGCCGCGGAGCGGCTGGGCCCGTCAGCCGTGGCCGCTGAGACTGTGCGTCCGGAGCCTGTGCTCCGCAACGGGAGAGGCCACAGCAGTGAGAGGCCCGCGTACCGTAAAAAAAAAAAAAAAAAAAAAAGTCTTTTCTCCATAGGCCCATTATCATTTGTTATTGTCATTCTTTTTAAGCTTTTACATTTTACTCAATTCTCTATAACAGGTATCTTTATGATGGGCATGAATGGTTTTCCATTGTACCTTTCATTGGCATTTTCTTCACTGTTAGTAAGGTTGAGCATCCTTTCACTGAGATGGCAATTTTGATTTCTTCTTCTGTGGATTCCCAATTCATAGCCTTTGCCCATTCTACTATTGGGTTGTGTATTTTTTTTGTGTGTGTGTGTGTGTGTGGTACATGGGCCTCTCACTGTTGTGGCCTCTCCTGTTTGCAGAGCACAGGCTCCAGACGCGCAGGCTCAGCAGCCATGGCTCACGGGCCCAGCTGCTCCGCGGCATGTGGGATCTTCCCGGACCGGGGCACGAACCCGTGTCCCCTGCATCGGCAGGCGGACTCTCAACCACTGCGCCACCAGGGAAGCCCGGGTTGTCTCTTTTTTTAACCACTTCATGGAGGTATGATTGACACACAGAAAGCTGTAGATTTTTAATATATAATGATGTGTTTGAAGATAAGTATCCAAACCCATGAAACTATCATCATAATCAATGCCATAAACTTATACATCCATCTAAAAGTTTCCTCTTACCTGCTTTGGTTTTTTTCTTTTTTTGTGTTTTGTTTTGTTTCTTTTGTAGTAAGAACACAACATAAAATCTACTTTCTTAGCAAGTTTTTAAGTATACAATACAGTTTTGTTTTTTGTTTTTTTGTGTTACGTGGGCCTCTCACTGCTGTGGCCTCTCCCGTTGTGGAGCACAGGCTCCGGATGCGCAGGCTCAGCGGCCATGGCTCACGGGCCTAGCTGCTCCGCGGCATGTGGGATCTTCCTGGATGCGGGCACGAACCCATGTCCCCTGCATTGGCAGGTGGACTCTCAACCAGCGCGCCACCAGGAAAGCCCCACAATACAATATTTTTAATCACATATCCTATGTTGTACAGTAGACCTCCAGAATTTATCTTACGTAACTGAGACTTTGTACACTTTGACCAACACCTCCTCATATCCCCCTCCCCACAAAGCACCTGGCAACCACCATTCTGTTCTCTGCTTCTATGAGACTGACTATTTTAGATTCTACATATAAGTGAGATCATGCAGAATTTGTCTTCTGCATCTGGCTTATTTCACTTAGCATAATACCCTCTAGGTCCATCAATGTTGCTGCAAATGGCAGGTTTTCCTTCTTTTCATGGCTGAATAATATTCCATTGTGTTGGGGCTTCCCTGGTGGTGCAGTGGTTGAGAGTCCGCCTGCTGATGCAGGGGACGTGGGTTCATACCCCGGTCCGGGAAGATCCCACATGGCACGGAGCAGCTGGTCCCGTGAGCCATGGCCACTGAGCCTGCACGTCCAGAGCCTGTGCTCTGCAATGGGAGAGGCCACAACAGTGAGAGGCCCGCATACCACACACACACAAAAAAAATTCCATTGTGCGTATACACCACATTTCTTTATCCACTCATCCATCAATGAACATTTAGGTTATTTCCATATCTTGGCTACTGTGAGTAAAGCTGAAATAAGCATGCGAGTGCAGATATCTCTTTGAGATGCATATTTCAATTCTTATGGTTATATACCAAGAAGTGGGATTGCTGAATCAAATGGTAATTCTATTTTTAATTCTTTGAAAAGCCTCCATATTGTTTTCCACAGTAGCTTCACCTATCTATATTCCCACTGACAGTTTACAAGGGTTCCCTTTTCTCTACATCCTTGCCAATATTATTGTTCTTTATCTTTTTTATAATAGCCATCCTAACAGGAGTATATCTCACAGTGGTTCTGATTTTCATTTCCTTGATGATTAATGATGTTGACCATCTTTTCATGCACCTATTGTCCTTTTGTATGTCTTATTCAGAGAAATGTCTATTCAGTTCCTTTGTCCATTTTTAAAATCAAGGTTTTTTTGCTATTGAGTTATAGCAATTCCTTATATAGTTTGGGTATATTGTCAGATATATTGTCTACAATATCTTCTCCCACTCTGTAGGTTGAATTCTCATTTTATTTTATTTATTTATTTTTTGCTGTGCAGAAGCTTTTTAGTTTGATTCAGTCTCACTGGTCTATTTCTGCTTTTGTTGCCTGTGCTTTTGGTGTCATAGTCAAGCAATCATTGCCCAGTCCAATGCCTAGACGATTTTTCCCTATCTTTTCTTCTAAGAGTTTTATTGTTTCAGGTCTATGTTTAAGTCTTTAATCTATTTTGAGTTGGGTTTTGTATGTGGTGTGAGATAAGGGTCCAATTTCATACTTTTGCTTGTGAATATCCAATTTCCTCAACACCATTTATTAAAGAGACAATCTCCTCCCAATTGTGTATTCTTGGCACACTTGTCAAAGATCAGTTGACCATATATGCCTGGGTTTATTTCTAGATTCTCTATTCTGTTCCATAGGTATATATGTCTGCTTTTATGCCAGTACTATACTGTTTTGATTACTGTAGCTTTGTAATATGTTTTGAAATCTAAGTGTATGATACCTCCAGCTTTGTTCTTCTTGCTCAGAATTGTTTTGGATATTCAGGGTCTTTTGTGGTTTCAAATAAATTTGAGGATTGTTTTTTCTATTGATGTAAAACAAATACCATTACAATTTTTATAGAAATTGCATTGAATCTATAGATTGCTTTAGGAAATAAGGACATTTTAACAGTTAATACTTCCAATCCATGAACACAAGCTATGCTGCCATTTATTTGTGTCTTTTAAAATTTTCTTTTGTCAATGTTTCATAATCTTTGGTGTACAAGCCTTTCACCTCTTTGATTAAGTTTATTCCTAAGTATTTTATTCTTTTTAATGCTATTGTAAATTGAACCATTTTCTTAATTTCCTTTTCAGATAGACCATTATTATAGAAATGCAACTGATTTTGTATGCTGATTTTGTATCCTGTGACTTTACTGAATTCACTTATTAGTTCTAACATTTTTTTGTGTGTGTAGTCTTTAGGGTTTTCT
Source organism: Phocoena sinus (assembly GCF_008692025.1). NCBI lineage: Eukaryota > Metazoa > Chordata > Mammalia > Artiodactyla > Phocoenidae > Phocoena > Phocoena sinus. The sequence continues at coordinate 47,295,820 of NC_045775.1, read as the reverse complement.
ATATATAAGATCATGTCATTTACAAACAGAGACAGTTTTACTTCTTCCTTTGCAATTTGGATGACTTTGATTTTGCCTGATTGCTCTAGGTAGGACTGCTAGTACTATGTTGACTAGGAGAGGTGAGAGTGGGCATTCCTGCTTTATTCTGGATCTTAGAGGGAAAGCTTTCAGCTTTTTACCATTTAGTATGATGTTAGCCATTTATAAATAATCTTTATTGTGTTGAGGTAAATTCCTTCCATAATTCCTAATTTGTTGAAAGTTTTTACCATGAAAGGGTATAGAATTCTGTCAAATACTTTTTCTGCATCTGTTGAGATATCATGTAGTTTTTATCCTTCATCTGTTCATGTGGTGTATCACACTAATTAATTTGCATATGTTGAACCATACCCATATCCCAGGGATAACCCTACTTGGTTATGCTGTATGAATCCTTAATGTGCTTGTTGTTTCAGTTTGCCAATATTTTCTTGAGGATTTTTGCATCTATATTCATCAGGGATATGGTATTTTTGATGGTGTCTTTGTCTGGCTTTGGTATCAGGGTGATGTCAACCTGATAGAATGAGTTCTGAAGTGTTCCCTCTCCTTCCATTTTTTTTTGGGGGTGGTGGTGATAATTTAAGAAAGATTGATATTGATTCTACTTTAAATGTTTGGCAGAATTCACCCATGAAATCATTTAGTCCTGGGCTTTTCTGTGTTGTGAGGTTTGTTCTTATAACCCTTTTAAGCTCCTTATTTATTTTTTATTTGTTCAGGCTTTCTATTTCTTCTTGATTCTCTCTTGATAGGTTGTATGTTTCTAGAAATTTCTCCACTTCTTCTAGGTTGTCTAATTTTTGGCACATAATTGTTCATATTAGTTCCTAAAGCTCTGTGGGATTGTAATGTCTTCTCTTTCACTCCTGATTTTATTTGAGTCTTCTTTTTTCCTAGTTAGCCTAGCTAAACGTTTTTCAATTTTGTTTATTTCTTCAAGAAAACCAACTCTGTTTCCTCATTTTAAAATTCTTTTTCTATTCTCTATATCATTTATTTCTGCTCTGATCTTTATTATTTCTTTAGATAATTTGGGGTTTAGTTTGTTCTTCTTTTCCTTCAGGTATAAAGTTAGATTGTTTATTTGAAATGTATCTTCTTTTTAAATGTAGGAATTCATTGTTATAATCCTCCCTCTTAGCACTGTTTTTCTTGCATCCCATAGGTTGTTTGCCTTTTCTTTTCTTATTGAAGTATAGTTGATTTAAAATATTTTACTAGTTTCAGGTGTAGAGCATATTTTTAGTTTATACTCCATTAAAAGTTATTATAAGATAATGACTATAATTCCCAGTGCTATACAGTATATCTTTGTTACTTATCTATTTTATACATAGTAGTTTGTATCTCTTAATCCTTTACTCCTATTTTGCCCCTTCCCCCCTTTCCTCTCCCCACTGGTAACCACTAGTTTGTGTTCTATATCTGTGACTCTGTTTCAGTTTTGCTATATACGGTCATTTCAAAATGTTTTTTAAAAATTTTTATTTAGTTATCTATCTGTATTCTCTTGTAGTTCACTGAATCTCTTTAAGGTGATTATTTTTTAATTCTTTGCCAAACATTACATGAGTCTCCATTTCTTTGGAGTCCATTACTTTAGCTTTACTAATTTCCTTTTACAGTGTCATGTTTGCCTGATTCTTTGTGATCCTTGTAGTTCTGGCTTGGTGTCTGTACATTTGAAGCTGCAGTCACCTCTTCCAGTCTTCACAGGCTGGTTTCAGCAGATAAAGACTTTCACTAGTCAGCCTAGTCAGAGATTCCAGACTGATCAGCTGGTGGTGTCTACAGGCAAGCTTACTGCTGGGATTCACAGGTGGGGCCATCAAGTCCCTGGACAGGTGGGACTAAAGCCAGGTCATGGTGCTGCCTCCATATCTGCAGTCAGGTTCACAGTTTGTGGGCCTGCTACCGGGGCCATTGGCCCCCCTTCTCCGGTCAGCTTTCCTTAGCTTTGGGCTCAACCTGGGTGTCACAACCTCCTACCTGGATCCTGAAGCTTCCAACAGAGGCACTGTTGTCCATGGATGGTTGCTAAATTGGTGATTCTATGGGGGACAAGGTCTGGGGTCCTTCTATTCTGCCACCTTGTTGACATCCATGTTGTCTTTTGTTTTCCAGTTTTATTGAGATATATTTGACATACAGCACTGTATAAGTGTAAGGTATACAACATGATTTGAATGACATACAACATGAAATGATTATCACGATAAGTTTAGTGAACACCCATCATCTCATATAGTTATAAAATTAAAGACATAGGAAAAAAACTTTGTGATAAGAACTCAGGATTTACTCTCTTAACTTTCATATATAACATAGAGCAGTGTTAATTATATTTATTATGTTGAACTTGATAAATCCTTAGTACTTATTTATCTTATAACTGGAAGTTTGAACCTTATGACAGCTTCGTCCAATCTCCCCTCCCCCCACTCTCTGCCTCTGGTAGCCACAAATCTGATCTCTTTTTCTGATGAGTTTTTTGTATGTTTGGGAATTTTTTGAAGTATAATTGACATACAACACTATGTTAGTTCCTGTTACACAACATAATGATTTTTTTCTATACATTTCAAAATGATCATCACAATAAGTCTAGTTACGATGTCACCATACAAAAATATTACTTAGTTATTGACCATATTCCCCACACTGTACATTTCATACCCATAACTTATTTATTTTGCAACTGGAAGTTTGTACCTCTTAATCTCCCTCACCTATTTCTTTCCTCCTCCACACTCCCCTCTTGTCCTCCGACAACCACCTCTTTGTTCTCTGGATCTATAACTGTTTCTCTTTTGTTATGTAAGTTCATTTCTTTTGATTTTTAGATTCCACATCTAAGGGAAGTCATACAGCATTTGTCTTTCTCTGTCTGACTTGTTTCACTTAGCATAATACCCTCTAGGTCCATTCATGTTGTCTTTTTAAAGTCCATTTTGTAGGGCTGCTTTTATGTTACAAATACTTTCTTTTCCCCCCATAGTGGTTTATTTGACTCAAGCCTTTAAACATCAAAAAAGATGGTTGAGAACAGACACAGTGTAAAATGAACTATGTGAATTATATATTGCCTTTTAAATAATTAAAAGCTCAAACATAAATGCATGATTAGTAAATTAAAGATGATATTTAGATGTCAGTGTAGCATGGTTCAGGAGGTGACTATCAACTCTTCATGGGAAAGGTGCTGATCGATTCTTAAGCACTGCTGGGTGGTAGGTAGATCATTGTCCCAGCACCCATTTCTGGAGACCTGTGTTCACACCATGTCTCTGCCTCAGGTACTTCCATCTTTCTCTCAGGAATCAGAGGAAACATGTGAGGAAAAGCTCAGAGAAATTTTGTGACCCAAGGTGCAGTGTCAGTTAACGTATTCAGAGGCAATTTGGCTGAGGGCTGGGGCACAGCAAAAGAGAACGCTGAACAATTTGTTGATCATACAGAAAATGAACGTGCAAGCATGTCATCGATCTTTCCACGGACATTTTAAGAGACTCTCCAGTAAGTGGAGACATGCAGTTGAAACATTCCCTGGAAGCTCAGAAAAATTACTGTACTTTTTGTCCCCATAACAAGGGAACCAACCATTGTTGAATACTTACTATGTGCCAGGCCTCAACCTCGGCCTTTAACCTTTTATCTTATCAATTCTCCTAACAGCCTTGTAAGGTAACAATTATCATACCGACTCAGCTGAGAAACTTCCCAAAGTCACACAGTTGGGTATGTAAGTGGTAGAGCTAAATTCTAACCCAGGTCTGCTTATTCCTAAGCCAGTCCTCTTACCTCTATCTCATTATAAATGCAGCACCTAGGATAGACTATTAATTGAAAAAAGCTGGCACCAAGTTGTATGTTTCTAATATGAGGCTACCTATTTAAAAACATAAAGAGGTGATTAAAAGATTGAAAGGGAATATACTAAAGCATTAATAGACCATCCATCTGGGTTGATGAGATTATAATAATTATACTAATAATAGCTCAAATCTAAGCTTTTACTACATGCCAGGCACTTTGCTAAGAACATTGTATCAGTGTCTCATTAAATCCTCATAACAACCACTTGGGGCAGGTGTGGTTATTTTTCTCATTTTACAGAAGAGGAAATGGTAAGTGACTTGCCCAAAGTCACACAGCTTGTGAGTTCTGGACCCAAATTCAATCTCCAAAGACTTTGCTCAAACAATATACCTGTGCCTTTCACCAATAATAGACATATACTTAGTTTTTACTTGGGAAAAAAACTAACGATTAAAATGAAATCAGATTTTTTTAAAAATCCAAATTTTTTTCAGGGCATGGTTACTTAGCAGGACATGGGAGCTTCCTGGGCTTGGCCCATTGTTCACCATAAAGGTTAATCTGGGCTGCGGGGCCTTTCAGCCTTACCCTGGCCACGTGCCTACAGGACACGCAACCCTACAGTCACTTTCTCCAGCCAGCAGATGCCCTCCTTCACGGTGGCTCAGCTCATGCCCTCTCTGGGAACACTTGCTGGGTGATCTTCTTCAGAACCAGTGGTCTAACCCAGGGGATCTAATGACTGTTGGTTTGACCTGTGCTTTCTGTTTTTCCAGACTCTAATGCCTACCTCAACTCTATCCCCCTTTTGCTTCCAAGTCTCTGGTTCACCTACAGGCAGAACCTATGTTGCTCACTTGTAGGTAGCCTTAGAAGAAGGGATTACAAAGCCCACAAATCACAGGCACAGCTTCAAAAATGGTCAGGGGCTTCCCTGGTGGATCAGTGGTTGAGAGTACACCTGCCGATGCAGGGGACACGGGATCGTGCCCCGGTCCAGGAAGATCCCACATGCCGCGGAGCGGCTGGGCCCGTGAGCCATGGCTGCTGAGTCTGTGCGTCCGGAGCCTGTGCTCTGCAATGGGAGAGGCCACAACAGTGAGAGGCCCGTGTACCGCAAAAAAAAGGTAAAGCTGCCAGCATAATTTCCTCTTGCCCGGCCGTCTCCTGAAGTGGGGGCCACACCAGACTGATGGCCCAGCACTTCTTGGCTCTGTCGACTTCCCTGTTAATAGGTCTTCTCCAGGGGCAGGCAGCAGGGGATTTCTCCCGTCCTGCCTGCCCCTGGCTTGAGCCTTGACCATAGCAGCTCTTCCTCATGTCTTCAGCTGAACACTGAGCTGGCATTGCCTCTCCGACACACTCAGCGCTGTCGTCCTTCTAGCTGAGCAATTCTGAGCGCTGAACTTCTGCATCCAAAGTGGGGTAGGGCGGACACCCATTCTGCAGCCACTGCGTCAGCCAGCTTACAGCTTTTCCTGACTTTCTGTGGCTTCCCTCTCATAGGAACAGGTCACACAGATCCACCTGGAGCTCACGTATGGCAGTTCACAGGTGGCTAGTCCACAACAAGTCTGTGTGAATTCGTAACCTCCTAAGACTCTGATCTTTAGTGACTATGGACTCTCTCCAGCTTTTCTCAGGGCAACACCGAGTATTACAACAATCACCAAACAGTTTTCTTTACAACAATAGTGTCCTTTGAGAGGCTTGATAATATGTTACAAGGGGTGAGGGGAGTGTCTGTTATCAAATGAGTTTGGAAAACTCTGCCTCCATAACCTTTATTGGAGATTCACAATTCGCATCAGAATATACAAGCATCTGTGAAATCCTCCCATAAGGGAACCTGCTTAGATGGGCTGCATCCAGTGTTTTGCACTTATTTATAAGGCCCCAGCTCACCCCTATGTTCTCCAGAACACCTATGGACCTCATATTGGACATTGATGTTCTAATGAACATAGCTTGGAAATCTCAGTGGCCTGAGAATGAGTAGATGAGGGTAATCATCTAGTGATGCCTCCAGCCAGCCTTACACAAGTCTCTTCACCTCTCTAGGCCTCAGTTTCTTCATCAGTAAAATGGGGGTTAGATTAAGGCTATTTTCAAACTAATCCTGAGGGAAGTTTAAAGTGTCTATGGCCCTACCTCACGAGCTTCCTCAAGGGGTGAAGTGGAGGAGAGGTTAGCTTGGAGCTCTCCAGATCCCCTCCTCACAACTGGCTGAGCTTTGCTGAAAGCTGTTTTATGTATAATAAATTGTCCTTCTCAGAGAACCTTCAGAAACACCTTTTGGAAGAGAAGGCAGTGGGAAAGGGATAGAGGAGGGGAGGAACAGTGTGAGGATATAGATTGCTATCTTGTTGCCCTGGCTCCTGTACTACTGTCTCACTCTCCTAGTCTGGACATTGGTTCACTACTCCCACCCCAACTCCTCTGTCATCCAAAGGCTGGATATGACATGGTCTGACACCCTTGTTACCACCAGCAAACTTCTATTTCTCAAGGTGAGGCACATGGACTAGATGCTTATTAAAATGCAGATTCCTGGGCTCTACCTCAGACCTACTGAATCAGAATAGGGGACAGCAGGACCTGAGAATCTTCATTTTAACAAAGGCTCCAGCTGATTCGTAGGGACTCTGAAGTTTCAGATCCACTGCCCAGACCTTGGGAGCTGGTAAGTTTCCACCATGCTAGGCATTTGATCCCCTCCCTCCACTGATGAGGGTTACTTCTCTGGCAGGTGCTAGACAGACAAGGGGTTTCTTATTTGTTCTAGTGGAACTTGTAACACAAAGTAAAAAAAAAAACAAAAAACAATAGAACAAGTAAACCAATTTTCCTCATAAACAGGAAAAAACACACAGAATTCCCGGATGACTACTGGAAGGTACAGCTAGGAATCAAAGTTCTGAAAAGACACTCACCCTTCCTTAATGGGGACATGCTTCTTCATCAGCTCACCTCACTCCTGATCGACTTCTTGTCCTGCCAATGCTCCTTTGCCTTCTGGATTGTGGTTCTGAAAGCTTGATGTGCCTCAGAATCGCCTGGAGGGCTTGTTCAAACAAAGATTTCTGGGCCCACCCACAGAGTTCTGATGCAGGGAGTCAGGGGCAGGGCCTGAGAATCTGCCTTTTCACAAGTTCCAAGTGCGGCTGCTGGCCGGAGTCCCCATTTCAAACGGCACGTCCCTTATGAGTTACTTAACCTCTTTATGCCTCAGGTGCTGCCTCTATAAACTGGGGATAAGAACATCTACTTCACTGGGTTCTAGTGAGGATTAAATTAGTTACGCCTCAAAAAGTACTTAGAACAGTTTCTGTAATTGTTAAGCCCTCAGTAAATGTGGGCCATAATCCCAGAGAGAGGGTTGCAGTAAGGAAGCACTCTGCTAATAAAATCTTCCGCACCTGCTTTATAGAACTCAAGCAGTCCCGCAAAATGAGTCCCTTTCTCCTTGCGCCCATCACATCATTTCAAGCTAGATTAAAAATAACAACACCTAACATTTATTGAGTACTCGCTACGTGCTAGGAATACGAAGCAATTACATGCATTCTTTCTGTCACCTTCACAATAATCCTGTGAAATGGGGCTGTAATCCCACTTGCGCAAATAAGGAGAACGAGGCTGCAAGAGCACCTACATTTCGTAAGTATCTTGCTCTGTCTCACAACCTGTAAGTGGCAAAACTGGGATTTGAACCCCCTAAACCCACGACTGCAAAGCCCACGCCCTTCACCATCCCAGACGTAGCAAATAGGTTTCATCCTCCGTCATCCCATCTGCTAACAGCTGCCTGGGGAACAGGATTCTGAGGCATAAATATCCTGACTTAAGGGGAAGGATTGCTAGAATTGATTAGAAATGTCTAGCTGCCATGCAAACTGGTGGGGGTGGGGAGGATGTCAAAACGTAGACCAGATATTTGCTGCCCCTGCACTTTGCTATGACAACACAGATGGTGGTAAAGATTTCCTAATTGTATTGCAGATTATATTTAAATACACACAAATCAGGTGGATGCTCTCAGGAGCTGCTAATGATTTCAGATCTGTAGTCCAGCTCCCCTGCCCACTGTAATTTAATTCACATTGTATTTCAGTGCACACCGATGAAGGCAAATAGTTGTGTGACTAAGTCTCATCCGTAGATGATCCAAAACCATTTGTCTTCGGTTTTAGAGTTCCAGCAGGGATACGGTGCTTTAAAATTGTCATTAGACTATCTGACATGATTGCTAGATATTCTAGCCAGTTTTTGGATAGTATGCCAGGATTTAAATGGGAAAGAAATAATATTCCATCTTCAGGTAAAACTTGAAGAAAACAAAGCTTTAACCTCCTGAACCTGATTCCTGATTCTGTCAACGTATTTTCCGACTATCTTAAGCCCGGCGTTCTCAATGCATGGGAAAATTGGCATCAGGACATTTGTTAGAAAGCAGATTTCCAGTTCCTAGCCTGGGAGATTCTAATCCAGACTGTGAGGGGTGGAGCTGGGCAACTGCACTTTAAACAGGTACGACAGGTCTTAGGACTACACCTGGGAAGCCTTACCTTAAGCAATGCTATAGAACGGCAGTTCCCACTGTTTTTCAACAGGAGGAAAAACCCTTTTCTATTCAAAACATTTCTTAGACATCACTTGATAGCAGCTGAGAAAACAAAGGATGGCAAAAAACTACAATTCATTTTGTAGTGATTATAGATAAACATGTATATGTTTACCACAATAATGTGCAAATAGATATCTGAGAGTGAGAAGGAACTATGTGCAAGAGATTGTGTTTAATTCATCTATGTGCAATGTTTGATGCAAATATACATTTGAAATCTTTTGCAGATGACTCTGCAAACCTTTCCTCCACCCCTCTTCTAACCCTGCCTGCCTACAGAGGACCACAGGCCAAGGTGAGAAACCACTGACTCCAGTTTTAATTCCTACCCATTCTAGCACAGTTGTCCCTTGGCAGGTAGATGGGCCACCACTCACCTGAGGAGAGAAGCAAAGTCACATTCATGGAGCACTTACGTGACAAGTGTAGATCCATATTAGCTGCTATACGTATAATTCCTTCTTCCATCATCTGCATCAACACAGTCAAAACCCAAGTTTGATTAATAAATTCTCATTTTACTGTAAAATCAGATGTCTCCATCTCTTAAATCTCAATTCCAGTTTCTATGGTTTTTATGTCTAAAACTCACATTTGTAAATAATATTGAATCAGATAAAGGTGTTGGGTAACTACTGTGAGAAAAGCGCTATACTGAGGACCATAAAGACTTCATTAAAAATCAGGTTGGGTTGAACACTGGGGATTCTCATCATTAAAGAAATGTTCGTTTGGATATTTTTGGATGGTTCCTATTCTGTTTGTCAAACTCAAAACTCTTCTCAACTTTAGAAATGGAGAACTAGGAAGACAGGATTGTCTTTGCTTAATAAAGAGTTCCTGGGTTCTAACACATGTGGCTTAAATAAGATTATGATCCCAATTGCCTTTTGCTTAAACTCACATTCAAATTAGCTGGGGCTCCCTGAGAAATCCCGGCATAGACGGTGGAAGGTGCTGGGCTAGAATTCAAAATTCACAGAGAAAATCTATGAAGCACGTGTGGACAATAAGAAACGATGAATATATGTAAATACAAAGACACCATAATTATCAGTAACCAGAAAGTTTTTGCCCAGTGTCTGTCGTGGCTGGCACTGAAGGACTGGCTGGACATTACAGGTTTGTTTGATATTGTCGTAAATGGTAACAATGAGGAATTGGACTGTGGTAAAAACCCAAACTTAGTAACACAAGGACAAAAGCACTCAGAAAGTTGTCTTAATCGATTCAGTTCTGATCGTTTCTGGCTAGGCTATGCTCAGATTTAAAACCATCATGCTCATAGATGATTGAGCTGTAGTTCATTAAGAAATGCTTGAAGGGCGATGAGAAAGGAGAAAATGAGAGCTGCTTCATTGGGAGAATTTTTTTTTAATGCTATTTGTCTTCATGACGCCAAGGAGAAGCACAAGGAGATTCAGCAGCCACATTTAGTTTGTGATGACCTTTCACCTCTGTTGATCTCTGACCCAGCTGTTTCAATCACACAGACGTGGCAGCTCAACAAGGAGATGTTTAAGGAGACAGTTTCCTTTGTAGTGCAGTGGGAGGGAAAGAGGTTGAGGAGAAGATCTCTCCAGCAAAACAAATTGCCTCTGTGCTTTAGCTGACAAAGGGTTAACAGACCATCAGGTCCAGTTTCTGCTCAGCAGTTTAATTGCTGCAGGCCAGGGAAGCATTGGAGGGAGAGAGGGCCATTACTGGGGACCTCATTTTTCAAACACCTGTCAGAAAGCTAGGCCACGGCATGGATTTGATACAGAAACCAGGAATTGGGTCTCTTTCCCAAATTCAAATGACTTGGGTCCTATTGACTTGTTCCTCAGCAGGAATTCTCTAGCTGTTAGCTACCAGGGTCCTTTTATCTGTGAATAGATTGTTTCCCCAAAGAGGCACACCATAGAGAGGGAGAGGGAGAGAGAGAGAGAGAGGAAGAAAGAGAGAGAGAGGAAGAGAGAGAGAGAGAGGAAGAGAGAGAGGGAGAGGGAGCGAGACAAGGAGAGGAAGAGAGACAGAGAGAGAGAGAGAGGAAGAGGAAGAGAGAGGAAGAGAGAGAGAGAGAGAGAGAGAGACAGACAGAGATAGAGAGGGAGAAGAAGAGGGAGAGGGAGCAAGACAGAGAGAGGAAGAGAGAGAGAGGGAGAGAGAGGAAGAGAGAGGGAGAGAGAGACAGAGAGAGAGGGGGAGGGGGAGGGGGAGGGGGAGGGGAGGGGGAGGGTGATTTTTAAAGCAGGGTTCCCAAAGCTTAGGATGCATCAGAACCACCTGGAGGACTTTTTAAAACAGGCAGTAGTCAGCCCACACTGTTAGATTTGTGTCAGTAGACCTGGGTGGGACCCAGAAATTTACACCTCTAGTAATCCCAACGTGATGCTGCTGCTGTTGGTCTTAGGACCACTTTGTGAGAACGGGTGTTCTAAAATACACTTTCCACTGTCTTCTGTGGGCCTTAATAATTACACTTACATACACACACACACCCCAGGATAATAAAATGTTACATATTTTAAGTTATAAAAATGCCAAATATTATCATTATTAATAATAGCTACTTTGAGTACCCACTGTGCGCCAGTGCTATTAATTCTCCAAGGCAGGTATTACTGCCCATTTTACCAACTAAGGCCTGACCCAGCCCAAATCCAACTCCTAAGCCTATGCACTTAACTTCTTTAATACTTTCTTAACAAGTAATAAAATGAGTCAAAATTAACCAACATGCAAGTATTTTTAATCAACGTATTTTCTACATTTTAATAGCATACATACCTGTATTAACTCTAAGTGGAAGAGTATACTTTTCTATATATCACTTAAAGCTGAAAAAAGGAATAACCAAGGACTATTGCAAAATCAACCAGCCAACAAAGGTGTACTGAGTTCTTCCTGATACTTGACGACCACAGGACAAGCCAGCTTCCTGACCTAATGCACCTGAAACAATCAGGAAATAGTCTAAGATTAGCGTAAATGTCGAACATGAGTGCCGCCAGATTTTTTTCCTGCCTTGACAGATAGTAGTAAGTGCAAAAGATAACGTGGCACCCAAACAATGTCTTAGAGCAGCGGTTCTCAAGCTTTCCCCAGTGTCAGTCACCTGGAGAGCTTGTCGAAACTCACACAGCTGCCTCCCAGTTTCGGATTTAGCACAACTGGTGGGAAGCCCAAGAATTTGCATTGCTAACCATTTCTCAAGTGTTGCTGAATCTGCTGGCGCAGGGACCACACTTGAAGAACCACTGTTCTAAAACAAGCCTTCCTGGATTCTGATCCAGTTTTTGGGCACTGATTCAGCAGACATTGCTGGAGTGCCTACCATGTGTAAAGCTTCTTTCTAGCTCTGAGGATAAAGCTGTAAACCAAACAGACAAAAATCTCTGCCCTCGGGCTTCCCTGGTGGCCCAGTGGTTGGGAGTCCGCCTGCCGATGCGGGGGGCGCGGGTTCGTGCCCCGGTCCAGGAAGATCCCACGTGCTGCGGAGCGGCTGGGTCCGTGAGCCATGGCCGCTGAGCCTGCGCGTCCAGAGCCTGTGCTCCGCAACGGGAGAGGCCATGGCAGTGAGAGGCCCGCGTACCGCCAAAAAAAAAAAAAAAATCTCTGCCCTCAAGGAGCTATCTAGTAAGGATGGCTGACAGGAAATAGTAAGTATATAATGTAACAAGGGATTCTTTGAATCCCTTGTTACAAATGAGCAGATAGAGGACTCTTAGTGTGTTCACCTCTCTGAGGAGATAATATCCATCAGAACAAACCAGTGTAGACATCTAGGTGAAGAGAGTTCCAAAGAGGAAGTACAAAGGGCCCTGAGACAGAAATGTGCTCAGTGTGTTCAAAGAAAGGAGACTAGTGGCAGAAGGGGCGTGTGCAAGAGGAGAGTGGTAGATGAGATTCAGATTTAACAGGAATCTGCATTTTTAAAAAGGAGATTGTAATACACATACAGATTTGGAAATGACTTCTCAGGTGCAATTATTTCTAAAGCTCATCCAACTTTTTCTGTTTCTCATCAACACTATTTTGGTGTGAGATCTGAGAGTAGACATGTTCCCTGCAGCAGAAAACAAAGAATGCATCCTCATAGGGAAAGGTTTATTAGGCATGCCCAGGGACTGAGCTTTGCATGATTTTTATTCAAAAAAATCATTTCTCTCTCCTAAACAAGAGTCTGAGTCAAGCTTACATACTGAATGTGCAAATGGCGTAAATAACTGAATCCAAAGAGGAAAGGGAAGCTCTTGGTGACAGACAAGATATGGAGGGCAAAGGAAGGAACGAATAGATATGCAAATGAGGATTTAGAGAAGGAAAGGAATTTACATGCGGATGACAGCAGGTCTGGTTCTATACCTAATCTGTGTGAATCTAATGGAAGTGCGTGTGTGTGCGCACGCATGTGCGCACATGCGCTAAGAAGTAGGGGAGATAATAAAACTTGGGGAATAGGTCATGGCTGTTTGCAAACAGGTGATAAATGAAGCCCCCTAATTAAGTAAGTTCCCTGAAGAAGTGAGCGTGTAGGGTGGAGAACAGAAGGTTGGAACTCAGCCCTGGTGTGGAGAGATGACCATGGGAGAAAGAAGAGAGAAAGAATCAACAGCAGAGTACAAGAAAAGTGCAACAGCCTACCAGCCTATTACCCTAAATTACTGTGTCTGACAGAACTGCAGTAAACACAAAATGGGCAAAGGTCAGTTCTTCTGTCCTTATGGGTATGTAACCAGCTGGTTTGTAAAAGGGAGCTCGTATTATGGAGAACACTTTATCCCATAAATAAGTCAGACTCAATTATTTTATATCAAAATAGTATCTTCGCTTTTAACGAGCACAACTGCCAATACCCCAGAGTCACGCATTATGAATCACTATTTGCTCCTTCCTACACTTTCTAATTTCCTGCTAAGGAGACAGGGCTGAGTGGGGTCGTTAATCTGAATTAGAAATACTGTGACCTGCTCTGCACTTTGCTTGCTAACACTGTGGCAGATCTGGATCTATGGGGGGTTTACTTTCCGTTCAGTTCTGAGGAAGAGGGGGTTACACATGCGGGAGACGCTGAGCTAGTTTTAACTTTCAAGCCTTTTTTTTTTTTTTTTCGGTACGCGGGCCTCTCACTGTTGTGGCCTCTCCCGTTGCGGAGCACAGGCTCCAGATGCGCAGGCTCAGCGGCCATGGCTCACGGGCCCAGACGCTCCGCGGCATGTGGGATCTTCCCGGACTGGGGCACGAACCTGTGTCCCCTGAATCGGCAGGCGGACTCTCAACCACTGCACCACCAGGGAAGCCCTCCTTTTAAGCCCTTTTAAATTCCAGATACCATTTGGGCATCTCACTTTGGGCTTTGAAATCATTGCTGTCATTTCAATGTTTTTACTGGAAATGTCATCAAATGACAAGCTTTGCTCAGCCTCTGTCTGGAATTCTAGAAGGCTCACGTAAGCAGCCTAACATAACATGCTGGCTTTATTAGAAATGGGGAAACGTGTGTATTTTTCTGGCTGAATTGATGTGACTCTGGATATTTCACTGGTGATGCCATGGAGGGAAGAATCTGTATGAGGCAGGGGCACCTGCAGGCAGTTGGTTCAATAAGTCTCTCTCACCACCGCCTCCTTACTTCAGAGGAAATACAATGAATGGCCCTTGGGAAAACATAACTGCAAAGCCATCATTTACAGCTTTCAGATATTTATTTCACTTGCAATAACTGCTTACTCTGTGGGCTAGGAAAATACACAGAGAGAAAACTCAAGTTTTTAGTTCACCTTCTTGTTTAGAACTCTGGTAAGAATTTTGATGGAATTACTGGGGCTGATGGGAGTTGAGAATTCTCTTCAGAGCTACGCCAGCCTTGTTCTCCCAAAGCACCTGGACCAGAGTCGCAGATGATAGCAGACACCTAGTGCAGCAAACTTTGGTCGAAAGATGCCAGTGCCTTTCTTGACCTACCCAGCCTGGCTCTACCCCCTAACTGGTCACAGCCCTTACTGCTAACAGTACTACTAAGGGAAATTCATTAGAAATAGAAGTGGGTTTCAAAAGGGCTGGATGAATTCCCAGCAGGCATGTCTGTTAGGGTGTCTGCAGGTACGGCCGCCAGCTTCTGAGGTCAACAAGAATGGCTGCATTCCCTCAAGTCACGTCGGACGTCTCTCCCAGACTCTGAAAGCAAAGACTGAAGGAAATGTGGGTTTGAGCTAAGAGTCATTCATTTGTCTGTCCTGGCCACTGGGCCCTACCTCCCCATTCCAGTGTCCTTGGAAGCTGGGAGGATGGGAGCCTCACATTTTCTTCACAGCTTAAGCATGAAAAATGTTCCCTTTCTGACTCATCCCCTGCCCCCCACACGGCCGTCCATGGTCCTGGGTGGGTAGGTCCCTGAAACAGGCCCATCTACAGCTTCACCCTGACCCCCTTGGGCTGGCCAACATCCCAGTGCCCACAATACATACCGCACCTCCTCCTGAGAGACCCAGAGGTGACTGTAGCCAACTTGCTTTGGAGCCTTGGGCTTTGGGGGTTTTGTGGATGCTCTAGGGCTATGGAAAACTTGAGTAATTTTCTGTGGTCACAACCCCAGGGTCCCCAGTCAGTGTAATTATAAGTCAATCACTTCCCATCCAATTCTGGCTTCTCTTCCCTTTGGGCAGGTAAAATCATTACCATGGCTCCCTTCTCCCCTCAGTCAGACATTTGTACAGGCCATTTACCTCATGCCTCATGAATCTTCTCAACTGAATGTTATTTGGGGGGTTGTACTTATTTATTGAACTCAGAACAGCAGAAAGCCTGTCATCGATCTCGCTGCCCTCCACAGCCCAGGGCGGCCTTCTGTTTCCCTAAGTGCAAGGGCCAGGCAGACGATCCGCAGGAAGAAACCTTTCTGACGCACAGCCCTGGCGGGCTCCCCAAACTGCAGCCCTCAGTAGATGCCCCCGTGGTGTAATGAGGCCAAAGGAAGCAACACTCTCTCCACAAGGGAGGCACTGAGGGCAGCACGGGGAAAGAGGAAGCTTTATGTGTATTGAGAAATGTGAGGCAGAATCCCTTGCAAAGAGGTCCAAACCTCCCTCACTACAGTAACTAGAAGAAAGAAAGAGAGAGAGAGAGAGAGAGAGAGAGGGAGGGAGGGAGGAAGGGCAGGAGGGAGGGAGAAAGGAAGGAAGGAAGGAAGGAAAGAAGGAAGGAAGGAAGGAAGGAAGGAGGGAAGGAGGGAAGGAAAGAAGGAAGGAGGGAGGGAGAAGAAAGAAAACGCCTTCTTGAGTCAAGTAAAGCAGTTCCAAATACAGGATGGTTATTTATGAGTTACTTTTGTTAAGCCAGAATCCAGGGGGCTGTTTAAATGCTCCCCAGGACACCTCCTAATTGCCCTTCCCCTCCCTGCTCCATCAATGATCCCACCAAACAAACCCACAGAAGGTGTTCGTATTAAGGCTTTTCATGATGTAGAAGGAGTTCCTACTTTGGCCTAAACCCAGCCCACAGAGCTCAGATCCAGGGAGGCTCTATCCCTGAAATGCCCCACCATCTCTGAAACCTTAAAATTCCCTGAGTGACATGCATTTCCAAGGTTCCAAGTTTGCAGTCTCCCTTTTCTGAGGGCATGGATTTTGCAGTTGAACTTGGAGCCAGATTCACTGTCCATTCCTGCCCCAACAGCACATACTTCAAAGGCCTTGTTGCGTTTTTAATTATGTCGTTTAACCGCCGTCAGTATTTCCACAATCATTTCTTATGTTCCTTCCTCTAGCATTTTCCAACTTAACAGCGATTCCCTACAGAGGATGTCAATATAGCAGCATAAAGTGGTAGGAGAGTATGGTTGTAGAGTCTGGGGGACCTGAGTTCAGGTCCCAAGTCAGCAACTTAGAAGCTGTGTGTCTTTGGGCAAGTTACTCAACCTCCTTAAATTCCAGTGTTTTCATGAATAAAATAGGGGTGATAATGGTACCTAACTCTTGGAATAGCTGTGAGGATTAAATAAAATAATGAACAAAAATAGTTTTCTTGGGTCTAGAGCAGCACTGCCCAGTAGATATATATTTTGAGCCGTGTATATAATTTTAAATTTTGTAGTAGTTTCATTTTTTTAAAAAAGGAAGACAGTTGAACTTAACTTTATGTATATGTTATGAAATATTACCATTCTAAAACAGCATCAATATAAAATATATAAATGAGATATCTTTAAATTCTTTTTATCATACTAAATCTTTGAAATCTTTTATGTATTTTATACATCTCAATACAGACTAGCCACCTGCCAAGTGCTTGTGGGTAGTGGCTATAATATGGGGCAGCACAGGTCTGAAACATGGTAAATATTAGGTAAAGGCAAGTTCCCTTCACTAAGACTCTGTCTTTCCATGCCTTGGGGTTTAGAGATATTTGGAAATGAACTCTGAGATCACCTTCAGCCCCAGTGCTGAAAGGATGTTTCTGAGTGTCAGTGTTGGTCTTTTCCTACAGGAGGACAGGCAAGGACTTGGTGCCCAGTCCCCTGTGCACAGGTAGAGAGTTCTGTGGATTCTCAATTCTATTATCCTGCCAAACAGGAAGATGATTCTGTCGTCCTGATTTCCTGGAACCCAACACCTCAGATTTGCAGGAGTCCTCAGTGGTTTAGCCCAATCTCTTATCAGATATATGAGCACCTTATACAATGCCCATGCTACTCCCTCAGCCTCTCCTTGAATGCCCCTCAGCGATGAGCAGCTCACCACACCCCCTAGGAATGTCAGATGGCATTGGTTGTAAGGAAACTCCTCCTTTAGAAACACATCCTTCTCTCTACCTTCTATTCATTGGTGCTAACACCAGTCTCTGGGAAGAGAACAAGTAAGCCATCCTCTGTGTGACAACTCTACCAGTAATTGAAGCTGGCTCTCGGGCCCCCTCCAGGTCCCCTCCAGGTCTGTTTGTGTTGAGGATAAAAGCCCCAGTTATTTCTATCGTTGCTCATATGACCGTGTGTGAAGCCCCCTCTCCATACTGCGTGTATGTGGTTGTTGTTGTGTGTCCTTTGCAAAGTGCACGCCCCAGAACTAAACATAAAATGTGTGCCGTGGGCCTTGAAGCCAACTGCTCCTGATTCTGGATACCCTCACCACCAATGCCTTCTTTGCCACAGCTGCATGGCACCCTGAGCCCCTGGAAGCAGGCAGCTCTCCGCCCAGGTGGGTCCCCGCACGCTCAGCTCCACGCCAGATGTCAGGCATTCTCCATCTTCCAGCTGGAAAGTCACCCTGAGTCTGGCTTCTCTCCCTTCCAGCTGTTATGCAATGAGGGCCAGGAGCATCCGTTCCACCTATCCTCCCACGTGCCAGGGTCTGTGAGCCATTCCCAGCTCCTTCACAGCTTCATACACAGAGGCAGGGGCCTGGAGCTGCACAGGCCTGTCCTCTCTCTGCGTCCCTGAGCCCCTCTGGCGGTGGGAGAGCCCTTGGCCAGCATTCCCCTTGTGTGATATGGAAATCCCTGCCTTGCCAGGAGCCCGGCACTGGGGCTACAGGTTTGGCCCCTCCTCTTCAGGGTCCCTAGATGTTTCTCCGCCACCTATTAACTTCACACCAGACTCCCATTAAGGCCCAGTTCAAAAGAGTGGGGTGGGCGACGTGTGGGGATGTTGGGTAGGGCCGAACACACTTCTCCAGAGATATGGAAGGAAAGGAGCAGCTGCAAGGGAAGATTAAGCTCAGCTGCGTGCCCATGGATCAATAAATCAGTCAATGTTTATCGAGCTCCTCTGCCTGCACATGCTCATTAGCCAGCATGGACCCAAGAGTTGCAGCTCTGAGTCTGGGATTTGAGGGGGGAGGAGTAGGGCTCTGGTCAAAATATTTTCACCTCATAAAGTTCAGTGGTTTCCTTGTAGGGTCATTAGCTAATTCATGCTAAGGTGTTAATGACTTATCAGCTTTCATTCTTTCTAAAGGGACTCTAGCCAGGGAGTGGTCCTGGGTAGGGACCACCTAAGAGGGTAAAGGATGGAGAAGTAAATGCTAAAGGCAAATTATGCCATTTTCCCTAGGGCTTGGGATGGGAATATTAATTGGGTCAGGACAGAAGGTAGGAGCAGGGCTCTGGCGACAGTACTGCTTTCATTCTCTCAGCTCTACCCCTCACCGAATGTGACCAACAGCTGGTTAATTAGCCTCTCAAGCCTCTGCTCTCTCACCAGTACAATGGGAGTGTCCGCCAAAAGAGTTGGGAGGATAAAGCACTTAGTACAGCTCTCGGTTTAAAACAAAACAAAACAAAAACATGGTGGTTACTTCTGTTTATATTGAATTAAACCCAGACTGACAAGAGCTGTGACCTTTGAAAAAAGGGACTGGCTAGTGAATCTTCCTTGGCCTTCCCCTATAACAATTCCTGTCAGAGAGGCCTCATTTGGTGGCCTTTTATGACACTGTCATTTGCAAGATTGTCCATACCTTTTTGATATTCATCCTGGTTCATTTGTATATCCCCCTTAGCTTACCTCTTAATTACTGTCTCACAAGTTTATTGCTCTAAAATCATCTCCTGGAAATATCAGAGGCAGCCTCCCCAGCTCAGTGTTTTGGGATTTGGTGGCCAAATGGCATTTTCCTTTTCCTTCTGGTTCATAATTTTATAGATTCTGCCTGTGTCTCGTGTCAGACACAGAGCCTGCAGCATGTCTTTACGCCACAGTCTTGCCTGCTTCACATTCTCCATTCATTCATTCAGCAAACATTATTGGGTTCCCTCTAAGTGCTGCTAAGAAGGGCAGGGCCACAAAGATGGTCCCTTTTCTCATAGCCATTACCTACTAATAGGTGAAGACAGACAAGAAATAAACAAGCAAATGAATAAAATAATTTCAGTGCAATGAAATGAAGAAGAGAAACAAGAGTCTGAGACGGAGATGACTAGAGAGAAGGTTGTCCACATGAAAGAAGAGGTCCTCAGGTGGCGAAGGGCTCAGAATGAGACCCTGACATAGAATTAGGGTGGCTACAGCCTCGTGAGCTTGGGGGAGTCAGGCAAGCAGTGGGGGTGAAGGGATCAGCTGGAGCCAGATCACCAAGAGCTTTGAAGTCCATCATAAGGAGACTAAACTTTATTTATTTGTTTTTATTTATTTATTTATTTATTTTTGCGGTACACAGGCCTCTCACTGTTGTGGCCTCGCCCAGCCGCTCCGTGGCATGTGCGATCTTCCCGGACCGGGGCACGAACCCGTGTCCCCTGCATCGGCAGGCGGACTCCCAACCACTGCGCCACCAGGGAAGTCCCTAAACTTTATTTTAAACTTGTTGAGAAGTTGTCTAAAGGTTTTAATCATGGCAGTAACATAATCTGATGTGTGTTTTGCAAGATTAGCTTTGCCATCAAGGGTAACTGGGTTAAGTTTGTGAAGAAAACAGATTGTAAATTTGGAGACTGTTCTCTTAATCTAAATGAGAGATGATGGTGGTCAGGACCAGTGGAAGAAAGTAGATAGATTCCAGGCACATTTACAAATTAGAGGAGAGAATTAGCATGCCTTGCTGATGGACTGGATGTGTGGAGTAGGATGAGGATAAGAATTATCAAGAATTATTTCCAACTTTCTCTGTGGAGTAACTGGATCAAGGTACAAAGGTATCATTAATGAAGTAGGGAAGATACAAAGCAGGGGGTAGAGAACTAAGTGCCCTGTCTCAGACACACATTAATTTTGTGATGTGTCAAACATGTGGATGGATATGTGAGCCTGGAGCTCATAAACATAACCAGACATGAATCTGGATGTCATAGCATAAAGATGACCCGTAATCCTCATTGGTCAATCCACTCACTGCCTTCCTGCCAAGCATTCCAGCTCCTCTCCCAGAGTCACAATCCAGTGCTACTGCATTTGCTGAGCCCCCAGCAAGGCTGGACCCACCGATTTCCAGGTCTGACCAGGGAGTCCCAGAAGACAAAAACCCAGACACCCAGTAGTCACTACTGTTTCCTGTGGAACCACACCCTCTCATTCAATTCTAAGGAGCACTGCTCATGGCCCCGTATTGTTTTCTCCCAGGGCTTATTGCAAGTGTTACTCTATGTACCATTTGGCAAAATGGCCATCTCAGTAGGTATTCAAGCAAACACTTGTTCTGGTTTTGAAAGTGGACATAAATGACCATTCCTATCCAGAAAATCCTCTTACTCTGATTGGCACCACAGCCTTTGGGTGGCTAAATTTACTCTCTATTACTCCTGGTGTTTTAAAGCAAATATTTTAAGCACTACATGTGCCCATGGCTATGATATCAAATGAAAGGAAATACAAACTTTGGTAAACACAGGAGAGGCCAAGAAAAGAGACTGGGGCATCTTTTATCCTGTGCTTTCATCCCTAGAGGGCCCAGATTTCCACAATGATTCTTCTCAATGAGACATTCCAGGAATCATGAGCTACCAGAGAAGAAAAACATTACTTACGACATCTAGTTTTTTTCCAGCTTTTACATTTCTCCCATTTTAATGGAAAGGATGTTGGGTTGTTTTCCCGTTCTTATGTGTATAGAATTGACTCCTAGACAAGGTTTCACAAAATTTAAATTTTGAGTTTTTAACATATTTGCAGAGGGTAGTCATTTATATAGGAGATTCCGGTGAACGTGTACTTCAAGCAAAAATCACTACACTATTAAACACTTTTGCATGCTGTTGTAATGTTTCCATATAAAATTACAAAAATTTGCTAACTCTTTACCTGCTCTCAGCCTAAGGAGAATCAAAGCCATCAGTGTATGCCACGCCAGCAACTTTTTTTTCTGTTTCAAACTGCAGTAGGGAGCTTGAATTTGCATGCTAAAATAAATGAAACAATTTGATTATATTTGCTGAAACAGCCCGTTACTGTGTATCATTTCAGAAGACCACAAAATTTAGCACATATAATCTAAATGGATTGCCTCCTTCTAACTGTGAGAGCATTGAGGAGGAACTATAAAAACACTGGGTATTGTGATGAATTGAGTTCTCAAAATAACGCTCGTTAATTTTCTTACCAATTATCTTGCTATTACTTGAATACAGTTTAAATACCATAGAAGTCTTAAGTCTTCGCATCTTCCCTACGAGTATGTTGGTGTTTCCCTTAGAAAGATTTAACTCTGCATTTACTACTTTACACCTAATCTTCTCAGCCAATTAGTTATTTTTCAGCTTTTGCTGCCAAAAAAAGTATTGTTGGATGTGGTAAGTTGCTTACTCTATAGGGAAGATTCCCAGCATGTGACAATTTAAGTTTTAATATAAAAATTTCTAATGTATCCATTTTCTAGTCAACATACAAATAAAATGTGGGTTAAAGGCAAGTTTCTTAATCTATCGCTATGGGAGTACTTGTACTTAAGCAAGCCAACAAGCTAAAATTAGAAATGTTCTCTGACTCCACAAGAAAGCACACAGTCTACAAGAGGCCTGGGAATTGAACAGAGTGGGAATAGAAAACAAGTCATGACATGGAAACACTTGACCTGGTGTCAGCTTTCTGTGTAGATACTTGTGTTCACCTTGGTTGTGTACAAATCTCTTCTGCTCACCTGGTTTCTATCTGAGATTTTGGTTAGGAAATCATAAGCCAAATGTGCAGGTGTGTCAGCATAATTCTGGGCTTTTTGTTTCAATTCAATTGGGAAACGATTTTTTTCACCATTAGAAAAGAAGGAAGCCTACTGCCCACAAAACAAATACAAAATCAAACGAAAAATAAAACAAACAAAAAACCTTAAAGAAACACGTCTCAATGAACTTTTCTTATGAATGCTTCTTGACACAGAACATCTTAACAAGAATATCAGTTCAATATTGGGCCAAAGGTATAATGATAAAACAAGAATGTTATGAAAAAGAAAACTGAAGACCTGTGGAAACAAATTGAAAAACCAAAGCAGTATCATTAAAGAAATAAATAAACTAGAAAAGCAAGGAGCAGAATAAGTACCACTGATAATTAAATTACTGGCATAGAATAAAGGCTTGAGATAATTAGGATACACGCATGTATTGAAAGATTAATTAAAGCAGTGGAAAAAAGACAATTGATATAAAAGACATAGGATAACTGATATTCTTGAGAAACCCTAATATACAGAATAGTTACATATTCAAAAACATACTACAAGAAAATTTATCTGAATCAAAGGAAACTTTTAGAAATTACCTATAGTTGGAAAGAACATGTGTTCTGAGAAAATTTAACACAGGACTCTACACCAAGACAGATTCTAGTTAAACTCCTGAATTTCAGGAATAAAACAACTTCAGGCATCTGGACAGAAAAAGCAAATAACCCACAAGGAACTAAAATCAGGCTGCCTTAGATCAATCAGTGTTGTAAAACAATGAAACCACTGTTCTGAGGTGAAAATAGCATGACTCTAAAATGTTATATCCAAAATGGCAATCAAGTATAAAAGCATTATGAACCATGAAAGGACTAAGAAAGCAGGCTACCCATGAGCCTGTCAAAAAAAACTTGACAATGAAAACTTGCCAATTTATTTTTGATCAAAATTTAAAACTCAGAGAAATAGAGTCTTTTTAAAAAAGATTAATGGTGGGCTTCCCTGGTGGCACAGTGGTTGAGTGTCCGCCTGCCGATGCAGGGGACACAGGTTCATGCCCCGGTCCGGGAAGAACCCACATGCCGCAGAGCGGCTGGGCCTGTGAGCCATGGCCGCTGGGCCTGCGTGTCTGGAGCCTGTGCTCTGCAACGGGAGAGGCCACAACAGTAAGAGGCTCGCGTACCGCAAAAAAAAAAAAAAAAAATAATGGTGAGCAGTCAATTCACTGACTATTAAACATAGGTAAATTGAAGTTACAGAATAAGGTGCAATGTTATAAACCCAAACAGTATGAAAATAATAATAAAACACACAAAAACTGAAGGCAAAGGGGAGAGAGAAGATGTGAAGATGTGTGATAGTACTATGGCCCTATTCTCTCATAGCAGAGTAAGTTTAAAATTAAAATATGCAACTTTAAAATCTTGATTCCAATATCAGCATTTTTCATGTTTTCTTAACTTTGGGCAGCTTTTTTATGAAATAAAAGAGGAAATATGAGATGAGATGAGATGAAGAAATAGGTAAGTGAAGTTCAATAGTTCCTCTAGTTTTACTTCTGTAACTTCAACTAATATTAAATTTAATGCTTTTTATTTCAAAATAGCATTTATAATTTTATAAACATAATGATAAACTACTTTTTTTTTTTTTTTTTTGCGGTACGCGGGCCTCTCGCTGCTGCGGCCTCTCCCGTTGTGGAGCACAGGCTCCGGATGCGCAGGCTCAGCAGCCATGGCTCACGGGCCCAGCCACTCTGCAGCATGTGGGATCTTCCCGGACCGGAGCACGAACCCGTGTCCCTGCATCGGCAGGCAGACTCTCAACCACTGCGCCACCAGGGAAGCCCCTATGGTTCATTTTAAGTAATAGAAATAGAGATTATTAAAATTTCGTCTTTGCCCTTTTCTGTAATTTTTTTAAATTATAAAAAAAAAAAAATTGAAGAGTTAGAGCTGGACCAGGGGTATCTGATAAGAATTTTTCTCAGATTCTCCCCATTCTAGGTAGGTTGCTAAGAGTTTTTATCTAAAGCAGCTAGGAGACTTATGTAGCTATCTGTATACTACGTAGGCACATATTATAGTATAGATGTATGTTTGTATAAATGTTTTTACTGCTAGAAAAGGAAATAAGTAGCCCTTCCATTTTCTTCATTTTATGTTTATTCCTCTAACTCTCCCCTCTTCAGGCCCTGGCTCTCTACCGTTTTTCCCTTTTTCAGTGGATTGAAGGAAGCACAGCATGGTGTAGTGAAAAGGTCTGCTTCCTACTTCCTCACTTAGCGACAGGGGTGGAACTTCTCTTTCCAGGCCTTACTGCTTCATCTCTAACACATTATCTCCTGCCTGATGATAGGACTTCAGTAAATGACTGAGCAGACACTTAGGTTGGAGCTGAGAAGCATGGAAGAGGACTGGCACCTGAACAACTACAGCGGTGTTCCCAGTGGGGCTACCTTTCCACCCAGCCTTCAGGAGGGCTGTTACCCAGAACCAGAAGGGTAACTGGTTCATGGCTGGACCAAGGTGCTCAACCTTGGCGGGTGAAGGCCAACAGCATATACATACTGGTTAGTGTTTTTTAATCCTTAAACTTTCCTATTCTTTTTCACAGACTTAGGTGGGGGAAGGTTGGGAGGAAATGGCACAGGGACCAAGAGAACACGTCCTGTAAGTTCATTAGTATGCAAAGAGAAGAGAATTCGGGGAGGGACGAAGGCGCAAAGCAGCTGTAGGACAGCCCTTTCAATAAAATGTTTGCATAACTTGGGACTTCACACATGTACCTTCCTTGACCCTCATGATAACAGAGAGTAAAGGAGAAGTGGCATCACCATGGTCCCTACTTTACAGACCACAGTCAGGGATTTCCCCAAGGTCACTAGACCAGTGAGTGGGGAATTAAGATCTGCTTCCCCTGAAGAGGATGTTCTTTCTAGTACAACAGTCTTTCAAATAGAAAGTCATCACAGCCCTAAGTTCATTTAGCAAACAAACAAAGCAGAGAACCTGAAGAAAGACAGAAAAGCGTCAAAAAAAAAAGCTCTCCAACTTTCCCAGTCCTATGTAGGGAAACCTCTTACTCCTGACTTGCCCTGGACCTTCTTGTCTGAGGACAGCATTCCACCTGAATGCCTCGGAGTTCTCCACATGCTTTGCACAAGGCTCAGCTAGAGCCCTGCACAGAGGAAGTGGAATAGTGTCTGGGGAGGATGTGTGTGTCCCACAGAAACTTGCTCATGAGGACCTCATTCCGCAAATCCTTTGATGACTTCATTGACCCGCTTGCAGCCTCGCAGGGCTAACTGGTAGGTGCCACGCAAATACTCTTATATCTAAAGAAAAGAATAGTTTTTAGAAAATATTGATATGCTGTATATTTCTAAGCCCCTGGGAGACCGCAGTTCTGTCAGTCTTTTCAAGCATCCCTTTTGCACGGGCTCCAGTGGCTTATTTCCTCACTTACCTTCATTAATGTAATTTTTGGTAGTTTGAATTAAGATTGTAATTATAATAGCTCACATTTCTTGAGCACGTATAGGCACTGTGCTAAGAGTTTTGTTGACTTTATCTCAGTTAACAGAATTACTATCTTGATATTTTAGATGATGGAACTGAGGATCAGAGAAGTTAAGAAATTCATTCCTCATCACACAGCTTTTATGTAACAAGCATGAGATTTAAGCCCTGGTCCAGCTGATTTCAGAGCAATATTCTCAACCACTAGACTAGCATCCTACATATTCTTTCTGGTTAGCACCGCAGCTGAAGAGCACAAAACACCTGTTGAATGCCTGAATAACCCCTTGAGAATAAGCACAGAAAAGCTTTATGGCAGCATGGTTTTATGGCTAAAAGTTTGGGCTTTGGAGTCAAGAAGCCTCAAGTTCAAATTCCAACTCTGACACCTACAACCTGGCAATATACTGGAGCCTCAGCTTCTCTAGGGAAATAGGATAAGAGCAGCAGCAGCATCACAGCTGTTGTAATGATTAAATGCAATAATATCTAAAGTACGCTTAGCTTGGCTGCCGTGCTGCAGAAGTTCAAGAACGTTACTATTATTCATATTGAGCCAAAATAGAAGCAACTACCTTTTGTCAACCTCCATCAGCAACTTAGTCAGAGTACAACAAATAAGAGTGCACAAATTTTAAAACTATTGGCTGCAATGAATCAATCACCTGGAGATCCCATCTTTCTAGTAACACATTTTAATATCTACCTGAAAACAATACTGCAAAGACTGTCCAAGGTAAATTGACCAACTAATATTTATGAAGCATCTAATATTTGCAAAGCATTTTGAGACATACCAGCAAGTATAAATCTAAGAGGCTGCCCTCAGAGAGGTTTCAGGCCTTGTCATATAACAATAGAATGATATGTAACCACAATAACAACAACACAAGAGATAATCCAATATAGGTGACTTTTACAATGCCGTATTTGATAAATCTCACCTGAGGCATGTAAGTTGTGACATTCTTAGCACAAAGTAAAGCCTTATGAGCCAGGAAAGTTGTACAGGTTAAGAGGGAAAAAAAGAATTTAAGAAAAGGGCAAAGACAGTGAAGAAGAAAACACAGTACCGGTGGTGCAGAGTCAGGGAATGGGGAGAGACTGGGAAAGGCAGTTCGCATGTAAGGAGTTGTAATGGGCATGTGCGCAGTTCTGGTGGAAGGAGTAAAGCAAATAACGAAGTTCTCCCACCCCTTCCACTCTTTACTCATAGATCCAGCTAAAGAGTAGGAAAAATATTAAAGCTCTATCGTAAAGGGAAATTCCTAAAATAATTTCCTTTAGGGACTCTCAGCAGCATTGTCTCTTGGAGGAGTTTTAGGAGAATGACTGCTCACCGCCTTAAATCTGCTCTGAATTTCCAAGTCATGTAGTCAAAAATACAGTACCAACTCATAAACTGATAAGGCTGGGTGAAAAACGGGGTTAGATCTTGGCCAAATTTTGCAACTAATTTTTGCCCCAATTAAAGACAAAATTATATAACCACAACCTCCCCCCCACCCAGGTCCTTCCCCAGATTCCACCCAGGGCAGATCACTGCACACTGCAGAAAAGGAAACCATATACATCAGGAAGGTCTCAGGACTCCTATCCTCCTCCCAACCTCCCAGTCAGATATGGAGCAAGGAGAAGAGGACAGACATTTCCCTCCTAATATCAGCCCCTCCTGGGGAGAGAAAAGTATACTTATGAGGCTAGTAGAATGCAAGGAGGTAGAAAATGACAGTCTCTCTTTGTCTCTCTGTCTCTGTCTCTCTCTGTCTATATATATATGTCTCAAAAGTTTTAGAGTACAATAAATAAAACTAAAATAACACTTTACCTTCTGCATTTGCCCTAGGAATTTATTATTGAGATTTTGAGCTAGGCTGGGACCTGGGACCTGGGACCCTTTGCTGCAGTGCTTGCACCTGGACAAAGTCTCCATGAGCAACAAAATATAAAGAAACTATAAGGGACTAAAAATAACCGCGTGCATGCACAGTTGGGCTAAATTATGAACAACAAGATACAAAAAGACCAAAAACCCAACTGCCACTTCTGAAGAGCCTAGAGTAAAAGCAGGGTGTTAGGAGAAAAGCAGGGTATTGCGCATGCCCCTTGCACTCATCACCACCAAAGGGGTGGGCAAAGCACCTAAGCCACCCCTCTGGCCCAAGCCCTGGACCCGCCCCTACCGTCACCCCATGTAAGGAACCAGGTGCCCCCCCCCCCGCCGGTTCAAGCGGGCAAGGGAACCTGTTACTTGTTCTCTCTCTCCACTGCTGCAGCAGGAGCCCCAGTAAAGCCTTGCTTGAATTTCTTGTCAGGTGACTGGGAGGTTAACCAATAAATTACCCATCTTGGAAAGAGGCCCTTATCCAGTTGGCTTGGATCTCTAGGTATGCTGAAGAATTCACAGAAGACCACATCCCTGAGTTGGTGAACTCAACGTTGGTACTGACATTCCAACTATGATATCACAGTAAGAACGTTCAGTCTACACACACACACACACACACACACACAGAGCAAAATTTCAGACTTGCTATTTTTTTCTTCAAATAGCCTTTTTCTACTGTCCAGACCCAATCTCTCTCTAATGTTGCAGACATTATCACCCTAAACCAAAATCCAACAGCCACAATGCATCCATGTCATCTCTCAAGTAGAGCACACATTCATCACTCCCCCTAAGTTTTCTCACACTAAACTCTCTTTTTTCTCTCCTATATTACCAGACAATTTTTTACAAATTATCCCCTACATAATTTATCCCACCAACTTATTCTGAGATCCAAAGGAGAGGACTACAATTAAACAAAATTTTAAACAAGAACACACTTTACTAATGGCATGGGGACTGTAAAATACAGACTGTTCATCTTCCTGAGCCCTCATTGGGCACAAGAATCCTTAGTTCTGCAGAGTCCAAGTTACTAGTTGGATACCCCTTGGTGGTATCTTGTGGACTTAAGAGCACAGGCAGCCCGAAAGCAAATAGATTCAACTTTCCCTAGAAGAGGAAAGTCAAGGAATCACAGTGTACTTGGTACTCAAAGGGAACCATCTGTATCTTAAGACAAAGCACTAAAAACCAAAAAAAAAAAAAAATGGGGACATTTTAGTTGTATTAAAGTGCTGGCATGCAAAACCAATCAACCTCTCTCATTGTGTTGTTACAGACAGCCTCATTCCTCTGCTCTTTCTCCTTTTTAAATGCCCCTGGACTTTAGAGCAATTCTCAGTGATTTTCCAGGCCAGGAGCTCAGTCTCTCCCAGGAACTTGTTAAAAATGCAAATTCCTGGGTCTCATCTAAGACCCACTGGATCAGAACCTGTGAGATACAGCCCCAGCAATATATGTCTTAAGGAGCCCTCGGGTAGTTCTGAGGCTCAGTAAAGTTGGAAAAACACTGCTTTAGGACATTTTTCAAGAATCCCCCTTTTTCTCCTCATGCTACAGTTGACACCACCAGTTAACAGTCCTCTTCCCCATCCAAAACTAGGTACTGTCTACTCTTTGGGGGATCCTGGGACTTACAAGAGAGAATACTATAAAGGTTTATATTCAGGGCACAGGATACTGGGAACAGGTTTTTATTTTCCCTTTATGGGTTTTTATATACAAAAGAATAGGCCATAAGACTATAATACCAAGTCTCACATCACAGCTTTTGAAGATAAAAAATAGCTTAAGGGCTTCCCTGGTGGCCCAGTGGTTGAGAGTCCGCCTGCCGATGCAGGGGACACGGGTTCGTGCCCCGGTCCGGGAGGATCCCACATGCTACAGAGCAGCTGGGCCCGTGAACCATGGCCGCTGAGCCTGCGCGTCCGGAGCCTGGGCTCCGCAACAGGAGAGGCCACAGCAGTCAGAGGCCCGCATACCGTAGGAAAAAAAAAAAAAAAAAAGTTTAGATTAGGTTAGACTGATTACAAACAAATTCTTTTAAGAAATTAAATAACCGTTATTTAATTTCTAGTTGGATCCCAGGTGAACAACTGACGCTTGACCTTGATTTTAGCACCACTACCACCATGACACAACTAATTTAAACTGCACAATTTTAGAAGTTCTTCGAAACATTATTTGAGTATTTAAGAATCTGATCAGCAAAGACTGTTTTACTTACTGTCATTTCCTTCCCTCTACCTTTCCCTACCTTGTTTCTAACTTGTGACCAAGTCTCTCAGCCAGCAAACTGTCTCATGCCCACAAACATCTGTAAACATTGAAAGTCCACTTTGGTATCCAATGGTGAGGAAAGGCCAGCTGGAAAAGATGATGAAAACAGAACTCAGAGAGAATGAGGGAAATTCAAATTCTGGAAGGTGAGGAAGGATAAGACAAAGTTCAAAGAAAGACACAAGCCTTCAGCAAGGAAATTTGGGTCCTGATGTAGCCCTTAAGCTCAGCGTACTGAATTAGCAACTTCGGTAAATTGAGCTGAAGAGGAGCCTAGCTGCTAAAAACTCTATTCCAATGCAACTTTTTTTCCTTCTCCAGATAATCATGACCTGGCTGGAGCAAAATAGGTTTCCTTCCCTCTATTTCTCATCTTGCAGGTAACTCTTATCTTTTTCCAATATATTTTTGAGAATTCCTTTGACCATTTTCAGATAGAGGATGTTGTTCTACTGGGTCCTATCTAAATTTTCTATGAGTGCTTTGCAAGAAAAAGGGCTGATCCAAAAGGAGTAGTTTGGATGAATCTGGAGAACTTGGACATGTAATTGTGATATTTATACCCAGTATAACAAAACGAAACAAATCTCTTCATTTCCTCTTTTACTTAACAAGTAAACATTTTACAAAGACAATAGTTATTGTTCCCTTGGATGGCATTGGCAAGCTGCATATTCAGGGAAGGATGCATTTGTATAATATGTGGTTAGAGGTTAATCAATATTTCATTCCTATTTTACGGCAACCAAAGGCAACATAAGTTATTTGGTTGTTCTTTGGCATTGTATTAGTTATATTAAATTAATTTATTCCACAAATATTTATCAAGTGCCTACAACAGAGCCTGTTACATAGTAGGTATTTATAGTGGGTACTTAGTAACTCTTTATTTATGCAGAGAATATTTCTTGAGAACTCACTATATGCAGACTCAGTACTAAGTTCCCCGGCTGAGACGATTCACAAACTGCAATGGGAATTTTTTGCTCTCAGAGCCCTGAGTCTATGAATATGAAGTCATTTGCATACCAAGTGACTCTGGCCCCTTCCTTCCTCTACCCCTAGCCATTCCCGCCACTGTTAATGAGACGAGTAATCGAAAAGCTTGAGCAACCTGCCCGTAAATCCATCTCTAAGGCTCTGTTCATTAGTATGTCCTCCCCTGGGCCCACTGCAGGAAAATATGCACCATTTGAAACCTGAACTATCTGCTGCCATAGTAAAGGACATGAATCAAATGCCCACAACAAAGTCTGATGCTCACTGGCTCATCCTTGTAGTAACTCCAAACACTGGTGTCACATTGCTTTGCCAGAAAGAGGAGACTCATCAACAGCTACCACTCAGATAGCTCTCACACAACTGGGGAACTTAAAGACGGCAGTAATCCTACTACTCCCCTCAGGGTTCTCCTCACGTGGGTGCCTTCCTGACACTCCCACCCCTTTTCTTCAGCAGGAACCCCTTTGTTCTTTGAGCCTCCCTCTGCACTTTGAAAAACTCTCAGTGATATCGATGATCACTTTCTACTAAAATTATTTGTTTGAGTGCTTCTTAAGAATAGGCACTCTGGGTGCTTCACCTCTAAAGCCTTAACACCTCACATGCATAGTGATGGATAAATGGTTTTCAGGTAGATTTTGTTTACTCTTAATGAGTCAATAAAAAAATATCATTTAGCCAGATCCTGCCAGCCCTATAAGCGTTAGAAATATCTATTCAATCTGCTGTCTGCCCACCTAACAGTCCTGAAACGTCCTTGCCATAGTTCATTACTACATGCAAAACCTAGAAAATATTTTTCTCAATTAATTTATTAACATAAAACTGCATAAGTTTTGAACAGTGGTGACCTTGGAGACCTAGCACAATTCCCTTAATTTCATGGGTGAGGTATCTAAAGTCCTAAGAAGTTAAGTCAAGGTCATACAGCCAATGAATGGCAGAGAGAGAATAGAATCCAAGTCTCCCTGCTTCCTGCCCAGTACTTGGTTTACCAGTCCATGACCTGGATTCAGCTTGTTGAAGTTCCATTTCTTGAGAGGCTCATGAAAAGTTATGGAGAAGGCTCTGGCAGTTGAGCTGTATTCGGAAAGAGGGAGAAAACCTCCACCAGATGCTCTGTTACTTTTTCTTCCCTGGAGGCATAAACACTGGCCAAAAAAGCTGTCTTAGTGCAAGGAATAAGAAGAAGAAGAAATGATGGAAATCTACACAATATGCAGCTGATGAGATATAAGGAGGCCCTTTAGGACAGTCTCAGGGTTATAACTGAGGGTCAAGATAGGCTGCTCGCAGGTCAAATCATCTGCAGTAACTGACCTCCAGAATAGAACTTTTGGGCCTGCCCTAACCAGAATTGATGTCCCTGTCATGGACCTAGAATGTGAATAGGCCATGACCTTAGGGAAAAGGGGGGGAAGGCAACACTTCCTGAAGCTTTCACCAGATGGTGCTTCATCCAATAACTCACCAAACCTCCACTGAGCATGTACTAAATGCCAGGCAAGGAGCTGAGTACTGTGGCTGCAAAGATGAATGAAAGAGAATCCCTCCCTGCTCTTAAGATGCTCATGTCTGTGATATCTCCCACCAAGAGCTCTTTAGAGGGCCTAGTACACCACACACACACAGACAGACACACATACACAGGCACACAACACACACACACACACACACACACTCACCCGCTAAATGTATTAGAAACCCAGGAGCATCTCTGTCACAACTCAGGATTGGACACTCAGTACTGGCACCCAAAACTCTAAACTTTCTGTCTCATGACTAACACCATTTAGGCTTTTCCATATGTCTTGTCCTACCTAGGTCCTCAAAACAAAAGGCAACTCTGACCAAATGCTGTGAAGGTTTATGGATTGTACCAACTGCAAGGGTCATAGTAGACACTGCTTCAGAGCAGAGGAAGATTTGAAGAGCAAAAGCGCTTAGGCAAGAGAAAGGGCAAATTAATTCCCTTATCAAATCTTCCCTCTCAGAATGAATGGGATACATTCTCACCTGAGAGTTATTGTTTCTCTTCAGGTACCAATTTGTGCTTCTAGAGGTACTCACTATATTTGCAGTAGTTGCAGACAGAGCTTGAATATGTTACAATGTTAAGTAATTCATATTACTCTTAAATTTACCTTTTTATAGATCTAGATATAATATGTGAGAAGAATAATACAAATTCTTTATGTTGGCAACCAGCTGAACTTTCAACATTGGAACTGTGCAATAGTTTTATATTCATAAAAATAGTCAAATATTAAAAATAAATTTTAAATGCTGCCTTTATTTAAAAATTATTAGATTCATTAATTATAATATGTATTTTACCCCTTACTTTTGATAAATCTTGAATATTTTAGGATAAATGTAACTTTTAAACCTTATACAATAAATAATTTAAAAAAAATTTTTCCATTTACTCTATATTTTGACAAAATATAATCAAATTGTATACTTTTCATTGTACATGTACAAATACATTTTATTTTTAATCATTTAGCTCATTTCTATAACAACACCTAAATTATAAAAAATATTAAGTATAACAACACAGTGATTTTGTTAAAGAGAAAAGCTACCTTACAGAATAAATATATAATAATTGATGAAATATGCATGTATTTAAATACTAATTCAAACATCATCGGCCCAGGACTTCCCTGGTGGCACAGTGGTGAAAAAATCCGCCTTCCAATGCAGGGGACAGGGGCTCGATCCCTGGTCGGGGAACTAATATCCGACATGCTGCGGGGCAACTAAGCCCACGTGCCACAACTACTGAGCTCACGCGCCTCAACTAGAGAGCCTGCGTGCTGCAAACTACAGAGCCCATGCGCTCTGGAGCCCATGTGCCACAACTAGAGAGAGAACCCACACACCACAACTAGAGAGAAGCCCGAGTGCCGCAATGAAAGATCCAGCATGCTTCAACTAAGACATGACACTGCCAAAATAAAATAAATAAATATTTTAAAAATTAGGAAAAAAAGAAACATCACTGGCCCATCAACAGAATACCAAGGCACGTACAATAATAATTAATTTAGTCATCGATAACATTTTGCCAGCTTTCTGTTTTATAAAAAACATGGCTTTACCCACATTATTATTTTTTTTGTCATTATATAGGTATAGCTGTCAAAGTAAAAAAAAAAAGAACATATTTCATTTAGCAGTTTGTTAGCTTGATTTAGAACTTCTATGTCTATAGACCTATGGTTTGTGGGCCTCCATTTGTCCTCTCATCCCAGGTGTTGAACTGTTAGGGGTGGCCAGTGTATGAGTCACCAAAAGTTAACATAAAATAATTGAAGCCACAAAGTAAGTCAACAACGTAAGTAGAAAAATAAGCCTCTTCCCATTTCTTAAAGTGAGACTCTTTTTTTCTTGAACATTCTCAGTCTCGGGTGGAACCACACAGGTACATAAGGCCATGGAAACTCCCAGTGTTTCTGACCGTGGAGCCAGTATCAGAGAAAGACCGATTTGGCTTTGCCAAATGTTCCTGGGACGACTGCTCTGTTTGGATGGGATGTAGTTTGTGCCTGTGTCTAAGGGCTCCCTAATGTTCAAGGCTAAAGTAACAAAGGGACTTTTCAGGTTTGGAGGCCCTGCCAGTGGTTGCCATGTCCCGACTGGACTGGGACTGGAAAGTGATCAGCCCTGCAAATTCCCTGCTTGGCCACAACTGGATGATCTCTGTGGGTCTTGTTCATTGCAGTATGTTCACAATGGTCTAAGCAAGGCTATGGTGAAACACAATTATTCTAGTTTTAGTTTTCATTTCAGAGTCCTTGGAGAGACACGCACTGATCTTTCATTTACACATCAAAGTCTCACCCTTTCTTTACATTTTGTGAATTTTTTGACATGTTTTTTGACTTCTCCAATTAATCTCCCAAAACAAACTTACTCTTGGATTTTCACCTTATTGCTCATGAAAGTCTGGTAAATTTTCTCTCTGGTAATTTTTACAGTTATTTTGAAGGTGGCTAAAATTTCTTTTATTTGACACGGTGCTGCCTGTGTCTTCACACACCTTAAACACCTTCCGCATTCTAGAATTAGGGTCTTGTATTTATCAGGTACCCATTGACCTTAAGAAAATTTAGAGAAACAAATAAAATTTGAAGAGAGTGACAGCAGGAGCAAGAAAGGAATCCTATTTAAATAGTGCAGGGACATGGCCCTCCCCCACCTAACACTGTCCCCAACTTTATCCCACGCAAAGACAGCATGCTCAAGTAAGTCTGAGTTGGAAGCCTTGAATCTGCCATGTCCTGTGAGGTGTTAGAGAGACTGTTTTGAATGAATGAACAAAAAAAAAAAAAATATCCAAGCATTAAAAAGTGTGTCTCTCTGGTGGTCTCTGTAATCCATGTAATGAAGTGGTCACCAAGTGACTGATACTGTCTTGATACGAGCTGTTTCTAAGACACTATTCAAAACAGTGTTTCTCAAAGGGTGGTCACCAGATCACCTGTTTCGAATTAGTCGGATGTATTTGAAAGTAAATGTACAGGCCCCAGCCCATACCTCTTGATTCAGCAACTCTGGGAGTGAGGCCTCAGACACTGCATTTCCTCAGGCTCTTCAGGTGAGCATACACTCCAAAATTAAAGCACCAATGTGGTGGTTCTCAGTAGTGTCTGTGCATTGGAATCACCTGGGGAGATTTTGTGAACTAATAATACCTGGCCCACCACAGACTAATAAATCAGAATCTCTGGGATGGGTGGGGCCATCAATGTATCTTTAAAGCTCCTCAGTCAGGAGGAGAACCTGTGTAGTCATGGCTGAGAACCACTGCTTTAGTCAGATGCTTCTTTAGCCCACTCACAATCTGTTACATCAGCTACATTCAGCAAACAGTGGGCAATAGGAAAGAACTGGAGAAAATCAAGGAAAATAAAAAAGACAAATGTCAGGGTCTGTGAGATAGCTGAACTCTGGGCAAACTGCCTCACAGCATGGGCTTCTGAGGTAGTCAGCATCACAGTCAAAACGACTGGCTCTAACCAGGCCAGTAAGAGAGCAACATTGGATGGAGGCATCAAAGAGAGGCTCTTTGCTACTTTATGTGTTGCCTATTAATAATTAAATGGAATCCATGACACTATTCCTAGGACTGGCTCATGGCCTCCCTCCTTGGAATTAGAGGAGGATAAATTAATCCCTTGTTTTAAACAACCAATTATTCTACTGTTCTCTGAAAGAAATAATGCCTATTTTGTGTAAACTGTTTATAAAAAAACTATCTATTTTCTCTTATGAGCCTCCCAATAGCTATGTGCTATAAGCAGGAAAAGTACTATTGTCCCCACTTTAGAGAGAGTAAAATCTGGGTGGAAAAGATTAGATAGCTTGTCCAAGGTCACATACTTAGTAAGAACCAGGACATAACCCAAGTCTTCTGATCCAAATCCAATTTTTTTTCTCACTTCATTCAAGTTCATCAATACTATCTTTCCTCTAAAAAGAAAAAAAAAAAAGGATTCACATTATATGGATTACCTGCCTGCACCTCTCTTATTATACTTATTACTTTCTGCTTTATATTTTATAATTATTTATAGAGCTAGATCTCTCTTATTGTCCTACTTAAGGAGGAATGGTATGTGGTTGATTCATCTTTATATTGTCCACAATGCCTATCTCTGAAAAATGGTAGGTAGTTAATAAATATTTCTTGTATAATTAGACGAAAAAAAATATTTTAAAATTTTCAAATTGTAAAATCTTCAACCTGAGAGCAAGCATAATCCTGCTAATCACTGTCTTGAAGATGAATGGTATATGAGATTACACTAATGGATAAAACAGAAGAGAGACAAAGGCACTACTCAGAATAGAAGAGAAGGCACAAGAGAAGCCACAATAAAGGTGGGAGCTGTTACTCCACAAAAAGACCCCAAGAACTGGGGACCTGGATGGGAGCAGACGCTAATGCAGCTGACTGTAGAATCTGTGGCCTGGCTTTTGAGTGGTGCATAATGAAGAAGGCTTATGTTTCTGATGTCAACAAGAAAAATTAAAGGAAAGTAGAAATTCCAGGAAAAATAAAATGCTGTACAAAAATTCATGGCAAAAGTATGAAGCATGATTATAAGAAATTTATGGAGTCTAAGAAAAGAGAATCTTAAACTTGGAACTTGAAGCATTCTACTTTGAGCAGACTTGATTTAAGAACATAAATTACATCTCATCTACAGTTACACTCTGGTTCTACAATGAATAAAATTGAGCAATATCATAATATTCTAAGTAATTTTAAAAAATTTAAAAAAATTTTTTTGTCCATGCCACATAGCTTGTGAGATCTTAGTTTCCTGACCAGGGATTGAACCCGGACCTCCAACTGTGGAAGTGCAGCATCTTAACCACAGGACCACCAAGGAATTCCCCTGCAAGTAATTTTTAATTCTCTTTGGTTTTCAGAATCAATATATAGATAAAGCATAGAAGACAATTAAAGTTACCATTCAGGATGAACATGCTTTAAACCTTGGTAATGTAAAAATAATGGTAGAACTGACCAACAGTAGGTGTTGGAGGTGGGGAGGAGAGATAGGGGAAAGTGTAGAGGTGATCAACTCCACCACATTTTATACCATGGATAGTTACTCAATATGTCTAGCGTTGACAGAACAAGAAATAAAAGCCAAATGTATTATTTGAAGTATAACCAACAAGAGGGCCAAAAGCAAAAAAAAGAAAAAAACAGTTGGGAGAAGGTCCAGGGAAACAGGAAGAAGGGTAGTAGATGTGAGCTGAAATGGTCATTTTTTCACAGCAAGAAGTTAAAGCTTGAACTTATAAGCCAAGACATAGATATTTAAAGTTTTATATAAAATAGATATTTAGGGACTTCTTTGGTGGCACAGTGGTTAAGAATCCGCCTGCCAATGCAGGGGACACGGGTTCGAGCCATGGTCCGGGAAGATCCCACTTCCACGGAGCAAGTAAGCCTGTGTGCCACAACTACTGAGCCTGCGCTCTACAGCCCGCCAGCCACAACTAATGAAGGCTGCGTGCCTAGAGCCCGTGCTCCACAACAAGAAAAGCCACCGCAATGTGAAGCCCACGCACCGCAATGTAGAGTAGCCCCAGCTGGCCGCAACTAGAGAAAGCCCACGCACAACAATGAAGACCCAATGCAGCCACAAATAAATAAATTAATTTAAAAAAATAGATACTTAGAGCTATAGTGAAAACCATTGGAAGAGCTTTATAAACATAAAGTATCATGGGTGTTAAGCCTTACTTTTGGGAGTAAGGCTATGGATAATGGAAAGAGACATACTTTTCATTTGACATCCTTACATTTTATTGAAATTTTAGTTCCATGATCATGTACTTTTAGATTCTCATTAGTATGCTGAATTATAACATCCCAAGTTTTCCACCTTTTCAATGTTCTAATCATCAACGAATGAGGCAATGATTCCATACAATGATCAAAACTTGAGAACAGGTGAAATTTCCATGGTCTTCAACTCTAAAGTCAGTAGCCACCTCACTGAAACTCTCTAAGTCTGAAATATATTTCCTTCTGGACTGTAGAAGCAGATAATCCTGAACAATCTCCAACTGTCTGCTTGTTTTTCCTGCCAGAATCACCAGTTTTCTATGAATGCCATCTTATCTTACAACCAAGCATCATAAACCTCTCAATAGGTCTCTTTACTAAGGTGTGCTGGTTAAGCCCAGGGATTCTTCACTTTTGAACTACCAGAAAAGAAAAGGCTGCCAGAACTGAAATCCTGACAATAAGACATTCCAACTTTGAGCTCTAGCAGAGGGTATTGATTACACTTCTGGAGCACTTGCAATCTTAGAAACTTCTGGATCCTAATGACAAGGTTGGAAACAATGGTTATTAAATCCTAGAAATATTTCCTCTGCCTACTTTAAATGCCAAAGCCAAATGCTAAATAACCAGAGGATGAAATTTAACGCTGTGCAAACTGCTTTGGGAGATACAAGGTCGCCATACTTTTCCTCCACTCTCCATCTTCATCCAACCTCTAAGTGTACCCCTCGCTTCACTTGACCTTGCTCAGTTTAACATACCCCTAGCATCACTTCACTTTGCTCAGTTGAACATGTCTTAGCATCAGTTCATCTTATGTGGTTTAATGCAGGATATAATACTGACAGAAGAACAAAATGGAAACTGTAGCTGAAATGATCAAAGCTTCTTAAAAGATAAGACCTTCAAGTTTAGATTTTTAAGTAATACAAACCTATTGTAGGGTTTCGAATTTAGAAGTTTAAGTAAGTTGAGTAAGGTCACACAGCTTGCAAACATTAGAATCCAGCCCAGAATTGTTGTTGTTGCTGTTTTTAAGTAAATAATGATTAGGCATACATGGAGATGATAATCCTCAAACCTATAAATCTATAACAAACTTAATGAATATTCCCTGACCTGCAAATTCATGATGGTACAAACTTTTTTCTACATATTGGCAAATTTCTACTGAGGTTTATTCTAAGCCTTGAGGGGGTATTTAAGTTCAGGGAAATAAAAATTTGGATTTTTCATTTCAGATAAATCACAAAAAGGTTGGGACAAAAATCATTCCAGCTGATTATATCAATCTCTGAGAATATTAAACACTAGAGTGTTTTGTTTTTAAATAATAAGGATTTTTTTAAAAGGCTAAACTATTTTCATTCCAATATTGTAAAATTAGCATAAAGTATATTTTCCTAAAATGCATCGATCTTTTTGTCCAACAGTCATCCTCCTTATATGGTTAAATGTGAAATATAAAATGTCTTAATTATTAGTGACTGCAGTCAAAATTTTTAAGAATACTGATCTAAATCTATACCAGCCATTTCCATAATACAGCTCCTCTATTTTACCTTTAATCTAGGCATTTATATTGCTTTCTAGAATTAATCTGAAAATAGATTACATTTTACCAGGCAATACCAGTTGGTAATAGTAGTTTCTTTCTTTTTTTTTAAAATAGGAATTGCTATCTATCTATTTACTTATTTTTATTTATTGCTATTTATTTATTTATTTAGGCTGTGTTGGGTCTTCGTTGCTGTGAGCTGACTTTCTCTAGTTGCGGCAAGCGGGCTTCTCATTGCGGTGGCTTCTTTTGTTGCGGAGCACGGGCTCTAGGCCAGTGGGCTTCATACTTGTGGCTTGCAGGCTCTAGAGCACAGGCTCGGTAGCTGTGGCACACAGGTTTAGTTGTTCTGCGGCATGTGGGATCTTCCCTGACTAGGGCTCGAACCTGTGTCCCCTGCATTGGCAGGCGGATTCTTAACCACTGAGCCACCAGGGAAACCCGGTAATAGTAGTTTCTTGAAGCACTGTGTTAAGAAGGATTCTGATGTTGCATCCAAGTTCAGTGCTAAGGAAGACCCTAATCAATTAACATGCTTACTATGGAAGCAAAAAGAGAAAATGACAGTATGTGCTTTTCACCTCTGTCAGGTGCTCAAATCTAGCACATTGTAAGACTCTGGATAGTTTTGTGTTTTCTAAAATAAAACACACTTTCATAACTTGAAATCTGTAATATAAAACCTATTCTGAGTCTTCAGAAATTATCAAAATTGTCAGGGTTACCTTAGCTGCCCCAGAAAGAAGATGGAAATAACTCCAATATAAATATCAATTTGTCATTCAGAGACTTGGAGGGTAAAGTTATAGAAATCAAATGATTTGGTAACCTAAGTCCTCTAACTTAACACCAACCTTCTCTAAATCCAGTTGATTTCTCCAGGGATCATTACTGTCCATAGACTAGAAACATTTTCTTTTGAATAAATAGAATCGATAGCCTAATAAGAGACCTATGTGAAATTTGTATAAAATTTGTATAAATTTGTATAAACTTAACATATGATCTAGGAGATATCAAAAATCAGTGGTAAAGGGGAGGACGATTCTGGACAACTAACTATTTGCATTAAAAAAAATTTTCAATTATATCCCCATCTCAACAAAAATATCCCCATCTCACCAAAATAAATTCCATATGAGTCAGATTTAAATGTGAAGACATATCATTTTTTTCAAACCCACAGAAAAAATAAAGGTAAATTTTTGCCTTATCTGATTAGGGAAAGAATATTTAAGTTTAAAT
This sequence comes from Phocoena sinus, assembly GCF_008692025.1. NCBI lineage: Eukaryota > Metazoa > Chordata > Mammalia > Artiodactyla > Phocoenidae > Phocoena > Phocoena sinus. The sequence continues at coordinate 47,254,937 of NC_045775.1, read as the reverse complement.
GCAATGGAAGTAATGACAGAGAAAAAGATCAAAGATATAACTATCAAAAATTTTAAAGCATGTATGTATTTTAAAACACTGAAAGCAAATATTGGGAAAAAAGGAAAATCTTAGGGTTAAAAAAAATGTTAAATAAATTGATATAGGTAGGAATGTTTTGGTTGAGGGATTAAGTATCCATTCAAATGACTTCCTGAGAAAAACTTATGGGGACTCTAATTGAAACGAAGTATAGGAAGTACAGCTGCACCTCATAGGAACAGGAAAATGATAAAGCAGCTTCTCTCTCCTCTCGCAGTCTCCATCTCTCCCTGTCTACGTGGTCTTTCTCTGGCCCTCCACGCACCTCCCCTACTCTCTCTTCTGAAGGGAACTGTGCCTACTCCTCCACTGTAACTTTAGTTTGCATGTGGTTTTAACTGGCCTTGATGCCAAATCTGGCTCCAGAACCCAGCACAATTGTACTGATTCAATCTTTCGGTGCCTTTGTCCCAAACTTCTGGGAAGAAGATACAGTAAGCCCAGCTTGGTCAGGTGTCTATACATAGTTCAGCCATTAACGGCCACTGGGCAAGAGGGTATCCCATTGACATGGAACTGGTAAGGCCTACCTGTTTCTCAGCAGGTCTGGGAACAAGGTAACTCCAAAGACAGGGACATGGGATGGGCAGGCACCAAACACACATCTACTACACTGTTGATGGTATTGTGATGTAGCTTCACAATAAGAAGTTAAGTAAGAAAAGCCTACTGCAAAGTTTTATAGCCAAAATTCTTTTCAATATGTGAATAAAAACCCCTGGCTATGCTAGCAGTACTAGACAAGGGTGACTTTTTGTTTTTCTGATGTGTTACACTAGTTTGTATCAATACTTTGCAAATTTCCCATTACAAACATGCATAATTCTAATAATCAGGAAAGAAATAAAGTAAAAGACCAAAAGGTGAAAAGCCAAAAGTGTTGGAAACTAAGTGCCAAGTATTCCATTTAGGTTGAATTCTCAGGTCACTTTTGCTGAGATGTCCCAACTTTCAATCCCACCACTGTCCTCCGCACTCACTACTACACTCCAACCTCAGTAAGTGAAAGACTCTTCCCTGAAGACCCACCCACATTCATCAGCTGTGCCATTCTTGTGGTCATGTCGACTAGAATATCCTTCCAGACTTTCTCTGCCCATTGGATGCCCCTCATCCCTCAAGGCATGGATGAAACAGTGAGCCTTCCTCAACTGCCATTGTCCCCACAACGTCCCTTCTCCCCTGTGTCTTGTAGCCCTGAGTTTGTAGCTCTAGTATAATCCTCATCCCAACTGTGTTTTCATTGGCTGTACATGTCTCTGCCCTCCCAGCTGCACTTGCAATTTCTCTTAGAGAAGTGTTCTATCTTACGAATGCTGTTTCATCAGCAGCTAGCACAGGACATAAGCAAGAGTAGGTTCTTAGTGAATGTCTTGCAGAATAAACGTTAAAGTTTAAGGAATTATTTCTGTATTAGGGTCAAAGTCTTAAGATTGTTCTCATTCTAAAAAAAATTTTTTTTATGAAGAAAAAGTATGAGATTTTTGCAATGTACTAGAAAAAAACATGGATTTCAGAGCCCAGCCAATAAGTTTTGAATCCCAGGTCTGTTACTCACTAATTGGGTCAATTATTAAACTTGTCTGAGTTTCCGTTTCCTCATCTTTAAAATTGGGTTGACAACATCTTTCATGCAGAGTTGATTCAAGGAATAAAGGTGAAATACATAAAATGGCTGGCATATAGTAGGGGTTTAATAAGTGGTAGCTATTATTCAAACAGGATTTACTAACTTGATGACATAGGTAGGAAATATTCAGAGAGTTGTGTACTCATGGAAAACGCATGATATTTGAATTACATTTCAAAACATTAAAAGAGCTTTCATCTCCAAAAATAATCAGTATATTTATAAATGTTTAGAAAAGCCAGTACCTCTAGAATGTATAGGACTGGAAAACTTATGTGAAATTCTAAAGATATTAAGATTTACAGGGGCTGTCTGATCAAATTTTAGCATTCAACCCACCGTTTCAGCTAATGGTGATCTTTTTCAGCTGAAAGGCCATTAATCCATTAAAGCACAGTATTTTAAACAAACCTCAGGCTGTCAAACTGCTACTACACTGCTCTGGTAAGTAGAGCCAGATTTTTTCTTTCTTCTTAGCTGTGACCAATGCAAAACACAATGGACTACTTATCCATAAAAACACTCTAAGAGGAAGGAACAGGCCAGGCCATAGAAGGCAGAGAAATTCATCTCCTGGCCCGGTGTACGATGTGCCAAGGAGAGTCACAAAATAAGAAACTCTGGTTCTGGATCAAATGGAATCCTCCCAAAAGCACGGATTTGAGGGGCCAGCACTTGCTGTGGGTACATGTGAGTGGGAATCTGAGTGGGGCATGGAGTCAGCTTGGTTGTGTGCTAAGCTTTGTGTTTTATTATATTTATGTACCTTTAATATACGTATTTACTGAGTACACACTGTGTGGAAGACCCCACACTGGGGAGTGGGCGGAATACAAAGGTAAAGACAGGGTCCATACCCCTAAGGAGTTTCCACTCTACCAGGGAATCATGACAAACCCACAAACAACTCTAACACCAGATCAGGCAGGATACGTGTCACAATACATGTATCTTAAGTGCCCTGCAAACTTTACACAGTTTCAAAGGACTCTTGGTGTCTCAAATATTATCATATAAGAAAAAGATTCAGAATGCTTACTGAAAAGTTATTCAGTAACAAACACAGCAATCTTAGGATTGGATTAATAAGATTTTTAGTCCAAATGCCTCCTGAAACTTATGAATGCAGTAAATATTTTCCTCCTACAAAGTAGGTGCATTTAGGGGCTCTGCAATTACTCCAAAAATGCTATTCATTAATTTGTCTACATTAATGATTTTTTATTATAATAGTTACATAATTCCCCTCCTTGGGCTCTTTACTCTTGCCATTTCTTCCCCTTAAAGTCTCTCCCGGATTTCACATGCCCTGTTCCCTCATCCGTTCAGGTCTCTGATCAAATATCATCTCCTTAGAGACACTTGTTCTCCCATCCTATTGCTTTCTCTCCTCCTCTCTGCTTTATTTATTTTTCTGTGGTATATGTTATTACTGGGCATTTTATTATATATTTGTTTATTTTCTGTCTCCCCTTGTTGAAAGTCAAGAGTACTTCTGTCTAGTTCACCACTATAACCTAATACCTAGAATACTACCCGTTATAAGATGGCACCTTGACTTGAGGATATGGGGAGGGGGAAGGGTAAGCTGGGACAAAGTGAGAGAGTGGCATGGACATATATACACTACCAAACGTAAAATAGATAGCTAGTGGGAAGCAGCCGCATAGCACAGGGAGATGAGCTCGGTGCTTTGTGACCACCTAGAAGGGTGGGATGGGGGGTGGGAGGGAGACACAAGAAGGAAGAGATATGGGGACATATGTATATGTATAACTGATTCACTTTGTTATAAAGCAGAAACTAACACACCATTGTAAAATTATACTCCAATAAAGATGTTAAAAAGAAAAAAGATGGCACCTTATAAACATTCAATGAATAAAAGAATGAATGAATGAACATTAGATTCCTTTGAATATTTTCAAAAGTGGCGAATCTTCTATCTAGTGGATGTGAATTTGAATTTTTGAATCAGCCAAGTTCACTTAGAGCTTTCTGGTTAATAAGATGGGTGGATGAAGCTGGAGTCATTCACTCATTCATTCAAAAAATACGGATTGAGGGCAGTTGTGTGCTAGACACTGTTCTAGGTGCTAGATTATCCAGTTGGTCCCAAATGAAATGTGACTATCGAGTAAGATGATGGGCTTTATTATGGGATGGTAAACTAATTGTGAAGATTCCAAAGATGTCTCTCACAGTAGCATCAAAACTGAAACAGGAGCAAAGCTTTTAAAAATGACCACTAATGACATGGATGTGGAGGTTCTGGTATGTTTGTTTTCAAAAGACAAGTTTCAAACATTCATGATTTCATTTCCTAAAAATAGGTTTTCTCTGGTGCCCTCAGTGGGTCTCGTGGAGGCAGGAGGGGGGAGGGGTTATAGTGAGGTCTTCTCTCAATTATTTAGGACATTCCAGTGTGCAGCAGACTCACCTTCCACAGCTGTTTGTGGGTGGAAAATGTGTAAGCCCGCGACTTGAAGCATAGGTATTTGGGGGGTTTCACAGGTACAGGGGAAAGTATTTTTAGATGTAAGTAAAACTCCTAAAGACACGCATTCAAATAATGTATGCAAACAAATATATCTTGAGACTTTTGTTTCCCTCAGAGTCCAGAACAGAAATTACTTGGTACGTAATTTGGGTTTATAATAGGGTCCTTTAGAACCAGGATATCTCAATCCAATTCTCCTGGGGTTAACATGGTGGTAATAAGATTAGGGACAACTACGTTGATGTGCTTGGACAAACTGGGGTGAGGGCAGCTTGTTTCAGGAGCCAGGAGAACATGTGAGTGGCTGAACCCTACCGTTCTCTGTGTGAAGCTTCCATCCCTGTTGAAGATAGTGAGTATAAATAGCAATAGCTCACACTTGTCGAGTGCTTACTATGTACCAGGCACATACCTGTCTCCCTTGCATTAATGTATTTAATCTTCATGATTTCGAAACAGGTGCTATTATTATCCCCATCTTATAGATGAGAAAACTGAGGTTCAGGGATGAAGTAATAACACTGCCTAGGGTCACCCAACCAGTATGTGCCAAGTGTACTTTTGTGCCCCAAGGCCGATGTCACTATTCACTATGCTGAATGTCCCCTCTAGGGAATTTCACCCTAAATGTCACCCTTAAAATGTCTTTTGCCTTAAGAAACAGAAGCTTATTACATGTCTAAATCTCAAACAGGAAGTGGGATTAATGTAAATGGGGAAGAGCAAGCTCATTTTCCTTCCCCCTTCTTGGAGTAGCCATAGGCAATGAGGTGTCTGGATTGCCACCAAGTAGATGTGGCTGAGCTTCCTCTGCCACTGGGATATGTGTTTCTAAACCCATCTTGCCTTTTGTGTCTCCCTTCCTTCCATCCCCAGTGCTGTGCTTGGATTTAATCTTTCTGCTTTAACTGGATTCTGAACAAGGCATTTTATTTATTTATTTAACATCTTTATTGGAGTATAATTGCTTTACAGTGTTGTGTCAGTTTCTGCTGTATAACCAAGTGAATCAGCATATGTATACATACATCCCCATATCCCCTCCCTCTTGCGTCTCCCTCCCACCCTCCCTACCCACCCCTCTAGGTGGTCACAAAGTACCAAGCTGATCTCCCTGTGCTATGTGGCTGCTTCCCACTAGCTATTTTACATTTGGTAGTGTATATATGTCCATGCCACTCTCTCACTTCGTCCCAGCTTACCCTTCCCCCCCACCCCGTGTCCTCAAGTCCATTCTCTACATCTGCTTCTTTATTCCTGTCCTGCCCCTAGTGAACAAGGCATTTTAGAGAACAGTTGGTTAATCCTCCACATGAGCCAATGGCAAATTAATTCCCAGGGACATGTTTATTGGATCCTTTTCAATCACAAGGAAGAGAATTCCAGGTGACCTCCATGGAGGAGGTCTAATGCCAGGAGGCACAGACATGCAGATGACAGAGCATTGTCCCATCAGCCTGGGAACAGTGTTTCCAAACCTTGACTCTACAGTCAGCTTCACAAAGCTCCAGGTACAGCCACCCGACTGACATGTGACCACCTTCTCTCCATTCACCTAGCATTTTGCTTCCCAAAATATAAGCTCTGATTGGGCCTTTTCACACCACTTGGCTTGAACTCCTGCTACTGACATCCTATCTCAGGCAGGCCTGGACAGCCAGGAAATTCAGTCTCTCACATGGTAGAGAGTCCTGTCCTGTCGTAGGGGGTTGATTCAGCTTCCCATGAAGGAAATGAATGTTTCCTCTCTGCTCCACCAGCCTCAGTGTTGGCTTCATCAGGCTGGTGGAAAGATGGCTATAGCAGCATATCAAGACACTAGACCATTCCAGAAGAAGAAGAGAAAACTTCTTGTGGTTCAAGGAAACTTCCAGAAAGCCCTTTTGTCATAACTCATTGCCCAGCAGTGGGTCACATACCCATTCTTGAGCCAGCCCCTGGCATGTGAAGGGAGATTCTCAGTCAGGAAGGAAGGCTGAGTTTCAGGTGCTGGTGAGATGAACATGGGTCCCCTACTGCCCCATGGGGCAGAAGTGAGGCAGGCCTGCCTGGGTCCTGACCAACAAGCATTGGCCAGGTCTAGAGTCCTACAAGTCTGTGTTAGCAGTGATTCAAGTGGACCACTTTCCTTCAGAACGGAAACTTGGCCTTTCATGGATTTAGTCTTAAGATACGTAACAGAAGAGGCCTATGAGGTAAGGTCCTGCATTTGAGTTGGCTCTCCAGGGCATGTCCTCTTCCGACAGGGGAATAAATCTCTCCTGGTCTTGATCCACACTACAGGAACTTGCCCAGTGTAAAAGGAACCAACCACTGCTTCTCTAATTGTTTTTGGGTTTTTTTTTTTTTTTTTTTTTTTTTTTGCTGTTTGCGGGCCTCTCACTGTTGTGGCCTCTCCCATTGCGGAGCACAGGCTCCGGACGCGCAGGCTCAGCGGCCATGGCTCACGGGCCCAGCCGCTCCACGGCATGTGGGATCTTCCTGGACCGGGCCACGAACCCGTGTCCCCTGCATCGGCAGGCGGACTCTCAACCACTGCGCCACCAGGGAAGCCCTCTCTAATCGTTTTTATCTTGCTGAGAGATCACACTACAGTTTGGGCCTGCTCGGCTGTCAGGAAGGATTGTGCTCAGACACCTACTGGGTGATTCTGGAGGGTGGCTGAGCGATTGTCCCCAGCCTGTCCCCACAGTGGTAGCTCTCATTAGGGTGTGGTGGTCAGGCCTTTCCTCTCTTGTTGTTCAGTATCTTCAGTCTGTGTGTGATAGGCTTTGACTTTCTAGCTCAATGTGGCTGAAGAGTTCCACTTGGCTTGGGAAGGTTTATTAAAGTCTGTTTCTGAAGCAGGGTCTAAGCAGAGAAGGCTGGGCAGCCAAGACAGCAAGATGCCAAGTGTCCTCAGATTGAACTTAGCCTTGTCTCGGCTGCTCTTGTAGGTGCAGACCACTGTTGCTCTAGTGACAGCTCCTGCCCTGCAGCAGTCCTGATGTTAGCTGGGCCTCTGTCCTTTTGCAAATTAATAAACATTGTCTCGAGGCACCCCTCTGCCTTTTCCCCCACGTCCTGGGCCCTCCTCAAGCTGTCTGCAAGTTTTTGTGATGTGATTTCCCACGTCGTCTTCATTTGTTGACTCCGAGTAAAACACAGCCTGTCTCAACTGGAACAAGGCGGGTTTTTGGATTTTTACTCAGAATCTGGGAGAGGTGGATGGGGGAGGTCTGGTATGTAAGCACAGCCAAGGTCTTAGTTGAATATGTAACAACCCTGTTGTCAAACTTGTTGGCTGTTTCTCCCTTGGGAATTGCTCACTGACTGACCCTCCTCCTATGGCAATGTCCTTCCCTCCTTATAACTGCCTTTATCCAGCTGTTCCCCAGACCTCGTGATTCTTAACCACTTTATTCCTTGGGGTGATTCCTGCTGTTTTGCCTTAGCCTACTAGGCCCCTCCCTGGGGCCACGTTTCTGCAACTAGACCGGCCCATCAGAAGTATGTGCCGTATAGACACAGTTCTGCCCTTAAAAATTGTGTGTTCAGCTCTACAAACATGAACTGTTCAGATTTGTGGTTGGAATAATGCCCCCGTGCCCCTCCCTCCCTTTCCAAGTCCTAATCATTGGAACCTGTTAATTTGTTGTGATAAAAAACAAAAGGGAGTCTAAGGTAACAGATGGAATTAAGGTTGCTAATCAGCTGAACTTAATATGATTTGACTGGGCCTACCCAGATAATCCAGGATTAAAAGTAGAAGAGGGAGACAAAGAGTGAAGAGACTTACAAGAAACACTCAACAACTTGTCACTCGTTTCAAGATGAAGGGACCACAGACCAAGGACTGCAGGTGACCTCTAGAAACTGGAAAAGGTAAGAAAACTGATTCCCCCCAGAGCCTCCAGAAGGAAAAAAGTCTGGCCGACACCTTCATTTTGAAGGTTAGCCCACTGGACTTCAGACCAGTAGAGTTGTAAAGGGATAAAATTGTGATGTTTTAAGCCACTAAGTTTGTGGTAACAGAAAATTAATACAGGTCTCATGCAGAAGTTTTCCTCATTTTTACCCTATTTCCTAAAATTTTTGATTTTTTGGGGGGTTTCCATCATCCTTCATGACAGTAGACTTCATCCCATGTAGGCCACAGTCTTCAGAGACTGGCTAATTAATTTTGTAACGGGCTGGGGAAACCACACAAGAACATAGAAAATCTAAGCCTCCACCTGGGCCAGGTGACATATGATTCAGAATCTGCTTTGTATAACAGTATAACAGATACTTGACCTAACGTGAAAGTCCGTGTCCAGGTTAATGGAAGAGCATTAGGAATTCACTGACTCAGTCTTTGGCACTGATGCTGGCTGATGTGTACAGCCTCAAAGTAGAAGAAATGACTTAAAAGTGTATAATTTGTGAATTTGCCAATTGATTTTCATTTGAATAGTATCATATAGTAAAAGTGGTATAGGAAATAATTTTGTGAAATAAAGGCCACCTGGGAATATTTGAGCAATAAAAATAACTAAATAACATAAAATGGTGATACTCACTTGTCTACATCTAAGAGTGCTGGAAGGTTCTAATCAATTGTGTACATGTTATATTCTGTAGCCAGACCAACTCAGCATTTATCAATAAGAAACTGCGAAGCACCAGATTTTGTTTTGCCTTTCTCTAAATGACTATCTTTGAGGGGCCTTCATTCTCAACAAAACTTTGCACTTTGTGTTTAAGAAATATTTCCCCCCAAAGCTCTACAAGGTAGTCTTCTGATAGAAACTGTTTCTGGTGTCTCCCCTGCTTCAACAACCCTTTGAGCACAGCAGATCCTGGAAAGACAGATGTCCAAATTAAAATAGTTAAATCTATGTGGCTGCAGGACCCATACAGCTGTGGCTTCTGTCAGCTCTTCAATAAAATATTAAATGTGTGTCTATTGTTTGGGAGCTGCCCACAGTCCCTTGTTCAGCTGGCAGAGGTTAAAGGGTATGTAGATTACTTAGCCAATTGTTTGGTAATTGTCACAGTCAGTTACTTGGTAACCCATAGAATAGCATTCTCTGGAGGTAGAGCCTTTGTTGCTAAGCAATAAATTCAGGTAAAATAACCGTTCCCTAGTTCTTATTGGTCCAGTTTTAAAACACAGGGTATAGGTTGGGTTTTCTCCCTCATAGGCTCCCATACCTCTTTTGTTTTTCCATCCCAGCCATGAAACGAGTGCTGATAATTTGGACAGCCCTTGTTTGCTGGGATTTGTCTACTGCTGATGCAGGCTGGGGACCAAGCAAATGGCTGGAGAGCAGGATTTATTGGGGTGTGCTCTCAGGTTTCTACTGTCATAATGTACCTTCTGGATCTTGGTCTGGAGATTGGCCAATCTGTAAGTCAGATGGGCACTAAGAAGACCAAAAGCAGTGGCAGAGATTTAATGAAAAGGAAGGAAAATGTATGCCTGATGATGTTTTTCTACATTAGTATCAACCCTATAATTATTATTAAAATACCTCTTTGCCCTCAATACTTGCATAAATGCTTTTTTTTTTTTTTTTTTTTTTTTTGCGGTACGCGGGCCTCTCACTGTTGTGGCCTCTCTCGTTGCGGAGCACAGACTCCAGACGCGCAGGCTCAGCGGCCATGGCTCACGGGCCCAGCCGCTCCGCGGCACATGGGACCCTCCGAGATCGGGGCACGAACCCGTGTCCCCTACATCGGCAGGCAGACTCTCAACCACTGCGCCACCAGGAAAGCCCCGCATAAATGCTTTATAAGTAAATCGCTCTGTGTTACAGAGACCAAGAGCACTGGGAAGGAAGGCACTTGGGCAGGAAAATCTTAATTTAGTCCCAGCAGGACAGGTTTAAACCGGCTTCCTCCTTTAAGGGACTGGCTGCAAACAAGCTAATCAACCTGCTTCACAACTATACTTCTAACTGCCTCAAAATTTTTGAAAAGATCAGGAAATAATGTTACAGATGAATATTCCCTCACAGTTTTTTTAGTCTCACCTGGCAGTGTTTGATTAGAAGAGAATTTTAAAAGAGTCGTGTTTTGGTTCTCTTCAAAAAGTCTACAAATAACAAATGTTGGCAAGGATGTGGAGAAAAGGGTACACTGTTGGTAGGAATGTAAATTGGTGCAGCCACTGAAGAAAACAGTATGAGGGGGTTCTTCAAAAAACTAAAAATAGAACTACCATCTGACCCAGCAATTCCATTCCTGGGTATATATCCAAAAATCTAAAAACACTACTTTGAAAAGATACATACACCCCAATGTTCATAGCAGCATTATTTACAATTGCCAAGACATGGAAACAACCCAAGTGTTCACCAACAGATGAATGGATAAAGAAGACACACACACACACACACACACACACACACACACACACACACAGTGGAATATTACTCAGCCATAAAAAAGAAAATTTACCATTTGCAATGACATGAATGGACTTGGAGGACATTATGCTAAGTGAAATAAGTCAGGTGGAGAAAGATAAATACTGTATGATATCACATATATGGAATCTAAAAATTGCAACAAACTAGTGAATATAACAGAAAGAAGCAGACAGATATAGAAAGCAAGTGGTTACCAGTGGGGTGGAGAGGGGCTATATAGGGGTCGGGAAGTGGGAGGTACAAAGTATTGGGTGTAAGATAGGTTCAAGGATGTATTGTACAAGATTTTGTAGTAACTGTAAATAGAAGGTAACCTCTAAACATTGTATAAAAATTAAAAAAAAAACAAACTACCATATGATCCAGAAATTCCACTTCTAGGTATATATCCAAAGAAAACACTAGTTTGAAAAGGTACATGCACCTCAATGTTCATAGTAGCTTTATTTACAATAGCCAAGATATGGAAGCAAACTAAGTGTCCACCAACAGATAAATGGATAAAGAATATGTGATATATATATATAGATAGATATAGATATAGATAATGGAATACTACTCAGCCATAAAAAAGAATGAAATCCTGCCATTTTCAGCAACATTAATGGACCTAGAGGCTATTATGCTTAGTGAAATAAATCAGACAGAGAAGGACAAATATTGTATGTTATCATTTATATGTGGAATCTAAAAAATACAACAAACGAATGAATATAACAAAACAGACTCACAGATATAGAAAACAAAGTAGTGGTTATCAGTGGGGAGAGGGAATGGGGGAGGGGCAAGACGGGGTAGGGAATTAAGAGGTACAAACTACTATGTATAAAGTAAATGAGCTATAAGAATATATTGTACAGCACAGGGAATATACCCAATATTTTACAATAACTTTAAATGGAGTATAATCTATAAAAATATTGAATCACTATGTTGTACAACTGAAACTAATATAATGTTGTAAATCAACTATACTTTAGTAAAAAAGGAAATGACAAAATAAAATTTTTAAATAATAATAAATTAAAAAAAAAAGAAAACCTATGAATTCAAATGAGCATACCTGCCACTTGCCATGGAGAGTCACTGTTGCTCAGAGGCAGTGTTTGAATTCTGCCTGCGATTCCCATTCTCTGGGGCCTGCCACTGTCACTTCCACAGGTGAGCCTCACCTTAGGTAAATTCCATCCATGAATGTCCAGACCTGCCTTAACAGACAATTTAAAGGATAAACATTTTTGTATTTAAAAGATATATTTATGTTCAAAAGGGTTCACACACACACACAAACTCCTCCTAATAGTAATCCCCACTAGAAGATTTTTAAATATGTTTCCTTTTTTTTTATGGTGAGTCAAAGCATACCCATAAGGTATAAAAATTATGGAATGCAACATGCTTTAGGGCCAGCACAGAAGCAATTTCCTGGTCATAACCTCTCTCAAAAGACTCCCAGCTGGAATTTAAGGGCCTCTGCCAGCTGCCACTGCTCCTCTAGACTGAGTGGTGTGTAAGAGAAGCAGGAGTCTCAAACCCAATTCCCCCATTTAGCAGCTGGGCAGGCTTGGGCAGCTCACTTGACCTGTCTCCACCTCCATTTCCTCATCTTTAAAATGGGAATAAAATAAGGTTATTTAGAAACAGGGTTGTGAAAATTACATGACAGTGCATTTAATCCCCTCACCACGTAATAATCATTAGCTTTGATTATAATTCTCTCTCCTTTCGGACTGACAGTGTCTCAAATTAACATAAATTCCTGTTGAGTATGTGCTATAGGCAAGGCTCTGTATTGGCCACTTAAGTCTTGTTACAGTTAATGGAGATAAAAGGGTATTAATACTTAATGTAATTATATGACTTTTCTAGAGAAGCGGCCTACAGAGAACTCAAAGGAGTGACACAGCCGAAGGCTCACCACGTGAGAGACGCGCCTCTGCTGGGCAGCAGCCTGGACACAGGATGTTTGCTGGGATAGGTCCCTGCGCTGGGATAGGGCACCAGCATTTAGCTTGGCAGACTCCCCTCGCTCCAGCGAATCCCTGGTCCACAGTAAGTGGTCAATAAACAGTTGCTCAAGTTGTTGGATCAGGAAAGGATGAAGCAGAGAAAAGGAAGAGGTCAGGTTCAAAGGGTTTCCTATAGCTTTTGTTGTTATTTTCTTGTCTGTTTCCCTTTTAAATCTAAAATGCTCTAAGTCCTTTATGGACTCCTTTACCATGTAGGAAGGTAGAGAGGCATCTTACTCTCCTTGCTATGTGGATATGAGATTACTGAGAGAACATGCATCTAAATTGGAACCCAAAAGGATAAGAGCCACACAAACAAAACAACACAACAAAACATTAATTTGGATAAAATTCCATGCAGGTCTCACTCCTTCCACATTTTCATTCACAGAGGTTCCCTTGAAATGGCAAGTTAGATAAACTAGTACTTCTATACAAAAAGAGATGTTCGGAGTCCTTCAATAAAATGAACTTAACAATAAGAAGAAAGAGACGTATTATTCTGTGCCCAGAAGGGCCACACACCCGGATGGGCTGGCCACAACTCCCATGGACATGCCCCTTGCAGCTCCGCTCCACAGAATCTTCTATTGAGCAGACCCTATCATAAACATGAACCAAGCACCAATGGCCACAAAGTAAACTGACAGATGAAAAGAACAAAAAGAATTCCCCAGCACAGTTTTGTGAGGCAAAAGAGGAAAAATCCTAGTCTGACTTCTGAGGTTAGTGACAGTTTAACTTAATAGACTCTTTTTATTGTGCAGAGTAAGTATTTTGGGTTAGGAGGAATTCTTTTAAACCTTAAAGTAGGTTAAAGAAGCCCTTACTACTTCTCATCTGCAACTGGTGCGTGGTACATTTGTTAGTTGATGACTCTAAGTAGAACCCAAAAGAAAATATCCTGTCACCTGTGTACATGCTGAACTGTGTTTGTTCCTAAACTTCACCCTTGGTTAGATTATCAATTGTCACATAGGTTTACACAATTAAAATTGGGCTTTTTACTGTCTTTTCACTCCTTATATTTGCTCTATAACCTTCTTATAATGATTTCCTCATTGCAACAATCTCCTTGTACATTGGAATGATTCTTTGGATCGAATTACCTCATGAAGAAATCATTTTGATATTTCAGAAATAAAACCCCTTTGGATTGAGTCCAAGAGCCACTATCACTTTAAAACAAATTGGTCTTTGTGACAAGTCATACATTAAGACTCTTGGGTGTTTTAACTTAGGTTCTGAAGAACACTCTATCTCCGGTACCCACATGTCAGAATCCTAAACTAAGACCAAGTCACTTTTTTAGCTCTGTCTTGTCTCTGAGTGTGAGAAGACACAATACTTTGACAGCTGAGGCACATTCTATATTTACATCTCACACAAACAAGGCACACTTGTACATTTTATCACCACACAAAATAAACCTAGAGAAACATCTTTCTTCCTGTCCCATACATGTCATTTGGCCATGAGGCATTATTCTTGCCTCCTTATTCTTGTTTTTAGAGCAAGCTGTGTTTTAACTAAACTTTCTTTTTTTCCTGGTTTAACGGTGATCCATTAGATGGCTCCTTGCCCTGCACAATGAGAGACCGTCTCCCTCTCTGTATGCTGTTCTTAATTCCTGAACCCAGAGCTCTTCTTAACTGGGAACAGTTCTTTTTTATTTTGAGACAGAAGAACATGCAAACAGAGAGGAAAGGGCCTCCCCAAAGTATGCTCTTTTTGGAACACGCTTGTCGTTAGGATGGTACAAATCTGCCTGATTATTTTTTATCTAGACTAAACTCCAGTGAGGATTTTTTTTTTTTTTTTTTGGTTTGCTCTGTCCTTTTTTTTTTTTTTCTTTTTTTTCTTTTTCTGTCTCACAAAAACCAAGTGTTCTCCAGCAATGAGGCAACGGAAAAAATCAATACTTGCCATGTACCATGTAACCAATAGAATAAGGGGAATGATTTATGTATGGATGGATGCAGCCTGAATCAGCTGGGGCCTCGCACAGAGAGAGAGAAAGACAGAGAGGGAGAGACAGAGAGAGAGAGAGAGAGAGAGAGAGAGAGAAAACAGAGGGAGGTGGGGGGCGAGCTGAACTGCGGTGATTATTTCTACAGTGTGGCCAGATTTTTTTTTCCTGCAGCAATAATCCCCTTCTCCAGCACTGCAGGACAGAGGGAAAGCCTGCAATCTGTGGAATATATGATGGCTCAGCTCTCCCTCCTTTCCTCAGAGTCCTGATGCCTTGTTCATACTAAGATACACGGAGAAGGGGAAGATGATGTATGGCCTGTAGCCCTTCAACCTTCCAGTCATCTCCATCCTAAGAAAGGCTAGTGATGGGTCGACAGCACTAGTTGACAGAGAGTCAAATTATCAACAGGATTTAAAAAAAATAAAACGTTCCAGCACCGCTTCCTAAGAAGACCAGCAGGAAGGGCTTACAGACAAGAACTACTCTATACTCCATGAGTTTCTGCTGGAAATATAGTTTGGTTAACTGGAAATCCAGAGTGCCGCAGCATTTAAAGGTATTTAATCTTGAAGGTAACTTTTAGGGTAACTGATACTCTTGCTGAAAGCTTAGATATTAACTGTACTTATGTGCTTGTGGTGTGAAGGTGCAACTAGACGGCACCGAATCCAGCTACTTCCTAGCTGGATACATGGTACTATTGTGTATGGAATTCTGGTGGTTGGGACTTTAAACTGGGTTAAACGTTTGCTTTAGAATGACATAATATATAGTTTTAATTGACATGTTTTATTAAATTCCTACTCCCTGCTTCAAACTCAGGATGAACCATGTAAGACTTTGTGAAAGGCATATATGACCATTTCTTGGGAATATCTTTGTTTTTTGAGATGTATTTAAATAGATCTAATTTTATTTTTGTAAATTACCTTCCTTCTACATTGTGCTTGAAACTCTAGGGAGCTTAACAGCATTATATTTCTATCAGTCTGTTGAAAAAGACTGAAATATGTCCTTTTATGAGGAACATCGATACCATATAATTTTTAACAATGTTTTTTGCATCCTTTAACCCAAATACAGTGTTAATATCACAGTTAGGTATTCCCCTAAAATATCCTATGTTCTATATATGATCTATTACACTGCACATAATACTTGGAAAGATATTTTAAATACTGAATGTAGCAGAATAATGCCATGCCATTAATGTATGCTTCATTTGGAGCTGGTAGTGTTAATACCCATAAGCTGTTAAAATAGCTTTTTATTCCCCCTTCAGTTGAAAGTATCCATTCAACTCAACATTATTGTACACTCCGTTGACAAAATATCATGTTGCATTTTCAAATATGTATGTTCTCTAAAAATTATCTTAAATTCTCATAACAAAATTCCATGTTGTTTTTTAAATACATATATTCAAAGTGTACAGAATGGCAATTTTAACATTTTTCCAAATATATATTTGTTATCTAATTTTTTCTTTCATTTATTGCATAACTATCTTTTTGTTTCTGGAATATTGTATTTAGTCCCTCATTTACATTTATTTAGCAGTACATTTATTTAGCAGTTGTGTGCATACATAGGATTAAGGATTAGAAGCAAAGAGTAGAGAACTAGAAAAGTATATAGAACTATTCTCGGTAGTCTTCATCTTTTAAATGACTCTTCATACTTTAATATCATTTTTTATGGGTGTTATTGAAGAGCAGTTAAGTTGAAACACTTTTAGTTTTAAATCAGTAATACTCTCATGTCTTCATTTAAATACCTAGTCACTGAGAGATTTGATCTACCCTGTTCTTTGCAAAACTATTTTGGGAAGATTTCTATGTAAATTAAATAAATGCAAATGATGTCTTTCCTCTAAACAAAATTAGAGTAATAAAAATGCAGTCCACAAGTAAACTGTATGTAGTAGGACATCTTTTAGTAATTTTAATACAAAACTGATGACCCAAACCAGCAGAAAGTATGCACAATTATTTTGAATGGGGGAGGCCAAGTAGATATCTGCTGCCTTCACGTAAGGACAGATAAACCTTGTTTTTTACATTTTGATCTGGATCATCATTCTCTCTTTCACTCTTATATTGGCCCAAACAGGTAAAACAACAGAAACCCCTTACCGTCTTCACTTTTGGTTCCACTGCCTCAGTCAAGCTGTCCAGCTGAGGGTTAATAAACACAGAAAATCTGGAGATGGTCCCAATATAGTGAGGACCTTGAAGACCAAGATCAACGCTGCAGGTACCACAGCCAGAAGGAACATTATTAGTGCCCTACAAGCAGATATGGGCTCCCCCAGAAAACTAAAGCACACGGGAATGAAGAAGCATGATCACAAGCAAGGTGCTGCTGAACTCTAAGGTAAGCACAAGCAGGACCTTGTTGCAGGTTTATTTTTGGAGATGTGTTGCCGCCACTTAAGAAAAACTGTTATCTATAGCACAGAAAAAGAGTAAAAGTCTGCCAAAGGCCACAGTTTATTTAAGTCAAGCCACGTCTACTATATTATTGGAGATGGGCCTTAAGGCCGCAGGTACCGGAGTGTCAGCCCACAGAGAATTCTGGCCCCAACAATAGGAAAAACACGGAGAATGAGTGATAAACTAACTGCAGTTAGGAGATGAGTAAACAGGAAGCCCAAGAATTGGATTTTATTGTTAATTAACAGATTGCAAACAGCATCCTTCTGTTTGAAAAGTTTATATCTGTTAAACATAACTTTCCAAGTTCTAATAAAAGCTGAATAATCCTTCTCCCCAGTACGAGAGTAAGTTCCTGTAAACACCTGGAGTTAAAATGCATAAATGAAACTCAGGTTGGCATCTTATGCCATGACAAAAAAAATAAATAAAAATCTTCTCGTTGTGAACGGGGTCTTCAGTAGACATCTGCTATGCTTTTTTCTCCTTTATCGGTGGTTAGTTTCACCGATGAAATAACTGTTAAAGAGAAAATCAATATCTGAGCTTATCCACCTGCTTTGTTTTAGTACCTCAAATTATTTTAAAAACTGATTAACACAAATAACTTACTATTTAGGAAATACAACAAATGAGTGTTTCACATTGCTACTCTAGCATCCACAGAAAGAAAGAAAGAAAGAGAGGGGGGGAGGGAGGAAGGAAGGAAGGAAGGAAGGAAGGAAGGAAGGAAGGAAGGAAGGAAGGAAGGAAGAAAGGGAAAAGGTAATATCCAGTTCTCATTTACTTAACGATTTATTAATCCACTTAATAAAAATAAATGAAAGAGCTAATAAAAACATCCACATTTTTACTTTCTAAAAGTCTAATTTCATCCTTGCACTAAAATGAAAAATAAAATAAATGAAAACATTCTAATGTGAAAAATCAATATTATTACTTCTAAAGAAGTCTGTTTATACCTGAGAGAGAACTTTCAGGCTCTCCATAAAAGAACTGTCTCTCACTCACTTGGTTTCCTTTTCCTTCAATTAGTCTATAGCAGCCAGAGCATCTTGGACTAGTCTAGTTTAATCTGAACATAATTGGATGGCAAGTTCCTATTCTCTAATGTGAATGAACTCACCTTAAAAACACATAGAACTTAGATTCTATTTAACATAAAGGTTAAATAAGGACAACAAAAAGTGACATTGCATTTCTGTTCACTGATATGCTATTAAATATGATTACCTATACTTTCCAGACCTTACCTAGGCATGGAAGCACAGGCAACATCTGCTGAAAATATTCAAAGACAGATGCCCAAACCTGTACCTCAACTGATTTGCCTGGTAGCGTGAGCTTCCTAGGCCCTCATCCTGGTTGTTCGCATTTGCATCTGTATAGATTATGTGAAGATATAGATCCTCTCAGAAAGCTGTCTAGTTCTAGCTACAACTTAATGGTTTTACTGTATGGGCTGCTTCATTTATTTGACCAGAATTTTTCTCCTATAAGATCTAAATGAGAGCACATCCTCCCCCCTCCCCAGGGAATAATGCAAAAGATGGGAAGTTCTTAATAAAACAATTAATCGTGATAAATTTCTGATTTTTGCTCCTTCGGCCAGGGCTATTTCCATGGCAACATCCTCTCATCCTATTGTTGGGTTGTTCTTCATTCACACAGCAGGTTAAGCCCAGGGCAGCGAGGGCAAGCTGATGGTCAGCCTTTATTTTCTCCGGCCCTTCAACAAAGGTTAGTTGAGGTCACCAGAAGCCAAAGGGTAATTACTTTTCCTCCATAGGGTTAAAGGTACACAGATTGCTATTGCGACAACTGTATGGATGACCTTCAGCTTTTGACTCTCAATCTTCTTTTCTTTCATCAGAGTGAGTAAGTGTGATATAAAAGTGGTGATGCACCCCCATGCCTGAAATTCAGAATAGAAAGCCAAACGTCTTTTTATTTTGTAAAGCTACTATCTGTTAGTATAATATACTCTTGGAATCAATTGGAAAACCCAATGCATAAAAGGTTTCCTATCCCTTAAATAGGAAAAAACAAAACAAAACAAAAAGCCTCATGGCAGAAAATTGCAGCTGTTCACTGGCTTGCTTATTTAGTTAAGTTGATATTCATAATTTCCCAGGCTTCAGTCATCTTCCTGAGGGTGCGTTCTTTAAGGCTGAGAAGGAAATGGAAGGTTTCCTGGCTCCTCGAAGCATCTGGGGCTCTATTTTTTCCCTTCAAACATCAATTGCGACCTTGTCCCTCTAAAACTGACTAAAAGTCAGATTGAAATGAGTTTTCTCTCTTTGCTTCTCTATTCTCAAAGAAAAACAGCCTCTAAATTAATTTTCAGGGGTATGGAGGGAGATCTTTTGAAAATGAGTGATTAAGACACTTTGCCCACTAATTTGAAGAGCCACTTTGAGATTCGGGCTAGTTATTTTAATCTGGAATGTCAAAAAAATGATTATTATCATTTTGGGGGGGGCTCCCAAAATGGAGCCAACCACCAGCCTGATGGATGCATTTGCCATGGGTCTACCACCAGGCAAAGAGACTTTCAGCTCCCCGGACATGATGGCTTTGCTAATGGTTCATCTCAACAGACACACAGAAGGGAGCCTGAGCCCCTTCATGGGAGATGGGTTAACATCACCTGAAAGAGCCACTTGGCCCAGTCTGCAGCCTTAGCCACAGGGAACCATTCCCCTGAGTCTCATCGTCTTTGTCCAAGAAGTTGCCTTGGTGAGAGGAACATAAAGGGAAGTGAGAGTAGACTGCCCCCGACTCCCACCTCAAGAGGAAGGTGGAGACATTTTTTTCTGTCCTTTTCTCAGATTCACCCTCCTGTGATCTGAGAGTAACCAGCCACTTCATTCCCCTGCAGTCCTCTGTGTCCCCCCGTCAGTAGTGGCCTAGCTGCCTCTCCAGCTAGGATGACTCTTTGTATTGAGTCATCCTTCTGCTCACGAGCTCCCTGGAAATCTCTGGATCCACCTCCCAAGATTAGCACTCTGGTTGCTTCATCGGCTGGTCCCTCCATTTGGCCTCTCCCTGTTGGCCACTCTGCCTTAGTCAAGCAACCTGCAGCCTCCTCTGTGTGACTTCACCCTCCCTGGGCTTTCGCCACCCTCTCTAAATGCCAGTCCTCTCAATTCCTCCTCCTTTGAAACGTTCGTTTAAAGTTTTGTTACTTCAGGAATTCCTCCATATTTTATCCCCTGCTACATCTAAATAAATTAAATACATTTAATAAAGTATTATATTTATATATCTATTATATATAACATATCATACAAATAATTATATAATAAGGCTGTAGAAAATGCATCTAAATATCAAATCTTATTAAATAGCAACTTTAAAAAGACCTAAAGCCTTAAATTATCCCCATTTACAAATACCTGGGTCTCTTACAACACTACTGTTTTATAAGAGACAATTCATCACATAGTTACTATCAGTAATTATCTTGGCAAGTTCTATTTTTTTCACTTTTCTTTATTCTCTATTGTCCTTTCTACATCTCTACAGAGTCCTGCCATTCTTGAGAGTGAAACATTTTGTTATCATATCACAATCTCCCCAAATAGTCTCCTTGCTCTCAATGAGCAAAATCTGCTGTTATTAACTGATGATTAAGGGGATAACAGAAAATAAAACAAAATATATTTTATATATATTTTATATATATAAATATATATATAATATATATTATATATATATAATATATATATTTATATATATATAAAATAATATAATATATATATATATAATACCCAGAGATATTTTATTTTAGAAGGGATTCCTGAAGTCCTCAAAACCCAGAGAGCACAGTTCTAGATGTGGAATAGTCAGTGGTAGAGATAATATTTGGAAAAGAAGGTAAGAGGCCTAAGAAGGCATGCATCAGGGTCTAGCATGTGACCTGCATACATATAACCAGATGAAAGAAGGAAGGGGAATATCTACAACTGCCCACAGCAAGCTGACAGCAGTGCCCCTCACTGGTAAAGAAATTGCCCTTTCCTC
Organism: Phocoena sinus; assembly: GCF_008692025.1. Lineage (NCBI taxonomy): Eukaryota > Metazoa > Chordata > Mammalia > Artiodactyla > Phocoenidae > Phocoena > Phocoena sinus. Next base: position 47,233,886 of record NC_045775.1, on the reverse strand, counting down.
AGTTATAGACCAAAGCCAAAAGGACCAATTGTATTCTCAGGTCAGGGCTCCCTTATAGGGGCATTTAAAGAAGGCAGGGCTATGAACTCCTAAAGCTGGTTCTAGGCTGGTTAGCTGGGGCTCAAAGAAGTGGGAGAGTGATCGGTTCACACGAGGTAAACTTTAGGAAAGTTACTCTTTCCCTTTCTGCATAATTTCTCTCCTTTCTCATTCCCTCCCCATCATCCCCAGCTGCCCCAGCTTCCCAGAGTCCCATCTCACATGGGGGTTTTAACATCAGTAGGCCATATTTTCCCCTGATCTGTTAAGAAAGATACCTGGATGAAATATTTAGCCATAAACAAGGCATCTCTAATGATGGCACTTCAGGCATTTTGGATTTTGATGAGGGAGATATTTAGAAGTATCACCTTCTGAGGTCCTGCCAGGTGACCCTTTGAGTGCTCTCCAGGCCAGTGACAAATTGAAAGCAAAGCACCGGGGTTACATTAGGTCAAATCTTCTAGCAACAGAAACAAGTCACTCCACTTTCATTCATTCCAAATGGACATGAAATTCTTCCTTTTTAGGCAATAAATTCAAGCACTTACCCTTAGCTTCTTACTTTTTTTAAAAGCTCTTTTTTTCCTCTTGAAATACAGAGCCATTGGATTCTCTGCCTTATAGTAGGCTTCTCTGTTTCTCACTTTGTAGATAAAGTGTTACTAAAAGGTTAAACATAGAGGAATTTTCACAGTCACATTCAGCTCTTCCTCATGTGCCAGAAATAGATGTGACTTGTCATCTCCTCTAACTGGTATCTTCACATGTGGGATGTAAGGATGTCTCCTACAGAACCTGCTGCAGAAATGCCTCTAGTAGTTGTTGAGCAGCTACAGAGTGATAGGGAAGCACCGTGGTCCAGAGCATCAGGTTCAGTGCCAAATGAGTGATGAGTGCTCAGGGGTCCAGCACGGGTCACCTGGCATCTCGGGGTGATGTGGTGTTCTAAAGCTTGGAGCACTGCCAGGGCTGACATGAGACAGGACCTGGAAAGATGACTGTAACACAGTGCTCCTCAAATTGTAGCACGCATAAGAAGCACAGATTTGTGGATCTCACCTCTTGAGAAGCTGATTCAGTAGGCCCCCAGATCTGCATTTCTAATAAGATGCCAGGTGATGAGGATGCTCCCCAGCTGTGGCCTCACTTGGAGGAGTACTATGATAGGTTTCCCTTCTCTGGATTTCACTCCTTGTACCTCTAAAATGTACCACCACCTTCCACTGTGCAAAGGGTTTCTCACTTGTTCAGAAATGCTTGTGATTTCTAGACATCACTCTTTTACCTTCTTGTTCTCTGCTCTGGTTCTCACTTCATTACTTTTTAATTAATTTATTTTATTTATTTTATTTTTGGCTACATTGGGTCTTCGTTGCTGCGCATGGGCTTTCTCTAGTTGCAGCGCGCAAGCTTCTCATTGCAGTGGCTTCTCTTGTTACGGAGCATGGGCTCAAGGCACATGGGCTTCAGCAGTTGCAGCACATGGGCTCAGTAGTTGCGGTTTGCAGGCTCTAGAGCACGGGCTCAGTAGTTATGGTGTAGGGGATTAGTTGCTCCACAGCATGTGGGATCTTCCTGGACCAGGGCTCGAACCCGTGTCCCCTGCATTGGCAGGCGGATTCTTATCCACTGCACCAACCAGACGAGTCCTCTCACTTCATTTTGACATAGTCTCCTAGTTTGTATGGATTATAGGGGCCCATAAGAATAGCACTTTTCCTATTTTATTCAACTACGAAGCAACTCTAGTTTCCTGCTATTAAGGAGGAAAATGTCTTGCCTTTCACCATAATTCTCTATATCCAGAGAAGCCCTTTCCATAAATTCCAAATCCTCACCTCTCTGCCAGCACTTAGGTGGTCCTTTCTCTTCTCCGATCTTAGATGAGCTAAGAGATTGCCAAGACATACAAAGAGACATAATCCCTTTCCCAGGAAGCTTGTACTGTCGCATAACAACTTAGCCTAATGGTGAAGCGCGTGGACCCTAGTGCCAGACAGACAGATTGGTTCAGGTGCCAACTATGCTTTTATTAGCTGTGACCCCAGACAAATAATTTAGCCTTTCTCAGCCTCAATTTACTTTTCTGCAAAGTGGGAATAATAATAATACATACCTCATAGGGTTCTGATAATATCTGAATAATATAATGCATATAAAGAGCTTAGGCACAGTGCCTGGAACACAATAAGACCTGCATATGCCATAGCTATTTGTATAAAGCCCACATCATGAACTGATAACACAGGCTTTAAAATTCCAGCTCAGCAGCTTCTTTGTTAGGTAATTTTGGGCAAACTAATATACCTTTGAGCCTCAGTTTCTTCATTATTAAATGGGGATAATTCACCCATCTCCAGGATTGTTATAAATCTTAAATGTAAAAATATATAAACTTCCTAGTACTGTTCCAGAAGATACCCAACCAATGACTCCTATAAATAGTGTTATTTTTTAACATATTGCCCTTTAATGGCCTGGAGTCAGAACATAAGTCCTGCCTTTGACTTTGAACTCCAGCCTCTGAACAGCTCTTCGAAGCCTCCCACAGCTTTCAGCCTCCAATTAAAGTAGCACCACTACTTAATTTCTGTGTTCATGGAGCCTAGACAAGTCGTTTCCACAGGCAGATCCCAGATTTTGGGATTTCACACATCAGTAAAGACAGCTAGCAATAGATAGATAGATAGATAGGGATAGAGAGATAGAATTAGATAGATGTATAGATAGATATTATCATGGGAATCAAAATAGGGCACCAACTTTTTTTTCCCAGTAAAGAGGCTTTATTTTTTTGTTTTTTAACTACCATCCATCAACACTGTTATTTCATGAAAGAAAAGATTTTATCGTTAAGAAATAGAAACACAGATCAAGAGAAAAAAAGTCTGCCTTGTGGGTGTGTACGTGCATGCACACACATACACACGCACAATTTGTCTTCTCATTTTACCATTAACGTGGAATAGAATGCCAAGGGGCCCACAAATGTGAGTGGGACCCTGACTTACATTAACTTGGAGCTGGCCTCACCTGCACGCTAGAGTGCTTCCATACTGCTTCTTGGCAAAGGCAAGCAGGACAGGGATTTGCGTCTTCCAGGTCCTGGAGCCCTTGGCCACCTGTCTTTCCTGAGCCTCTGAGGAACAGAAGGCGGGGTGGAAGACCCCACTGAGTCCCTCTCTAGTTGTGCAGTGTTCTCACATCCTCTCTGAGGCTGACTTCCTTGTCCAGCCAGGCTCCCACGTGCAGGCTTCCAGGTGGTGTTTCCCTTCTGTTTTACTATTTCCCAACATCTCGCACGCTTCCTAACATCTCTCCCCTCAGCTGGTTAAGCATTTTGCATATCGATACTTATTTATCTGAAAGATATTGTCCAGATTATTATTCCCCTTTCATAGATTCATGGGTACATAAACTGAGATCCTGAGAGGTCTGGAGGCTCTCCCGAGGGACCCAGGAAGAAGCCCCCTCACTACATATTGTTTGAGTCCCTGAACTGGATAGAAACAACAGGAAATGAATGTCTCTAGTAGGCAACAAAGAAGCTGCACAAGCAGAACTTTTCTCCAATGTCACAAGCTGAACACTGTTTTGTTCCATGTCAATTTAGTGGACAGTTACTGAGTCCCTACTAGATGCTGTGCTAGAATACAAGTATGAAGAAATGTAAACTGTACCCTCAAGGCAAAAGGCTACAATTTATTTCTTCCTATAGCCAAGGGAGAAGCCTGCATAATTTTCATTCAATGTGCCAAAAGACCCAGACCTGCAAATGAGATGTAAGTGCCTCAGGAGGATGAGAAAAGGCATCCACAGTGGTCGATTCAGTGTGAACGGCTCTCCGGGAATTTACCCAGTGTTAATCTACACGTAAGGACACATCTTCCGCAGTTCTTTCTGAAAGGCTCTTCCTTCTCCCTGAAGATACCTTTTTCCCTCTTGATACCGGAAAGATTTTGGCCAGTTTTTCTTCATTTTAAAATGTTCATCAATAGCAAATCCTGCTTACTGAATAAACAGAGGACAGTAAACATGTTCTAGTCCTGGCCCAGCCACCAAGCAAATGAATGCCTGGAGCAAGTCACTTCAGCTCTCCAGACCTCAGTCTCCTCACCTGCAAAAGTGAGCCGACTGAACTAGCTGTACCAGTGAATATATAGCACTGACGATGTGGAGATTCTCAGGACGCTGCACATATTCACTTATCCCTCACAACAACTCTGTGAGTTAGAGAGTGTTTTTTCCTCCCCACTTTACAGATGAGGAAACTGAGGCACGAAGCGGTTAAAATAATCTTGCTCAAAATCGTGTAACTCATAAGTAGCAAAGATGGGATTCGGACATTCTCAGTCTATTTCCAGCGTCTGTAGTCTTGACCACTATGATGGGCTGCCTTTCAGCAGATGAAGAGAACTAATACTGAAGTCCCTTCTAATGTTTACATTCAATTGATCTATGAGTTTAAAATAACCCCTAAAGGCTCAGATTCTGTATTTTACGCCAATGAAGAAAAGAGCTCATTAAAAATTTTATAATTTATTAATCAAAACTACCAGCTCATAATAGCTTAGAAATAAAAATTTTCAGCGTGCCCTCACATACATGATCACTTTAGATCCTCACTGGATCTTGATATAGAGAAGGTAATAGTGCCATCCACAAGACCAGGAAAAGGAAGTCCAGAGAGGTCAGGACTTGTTTATGGCACCCAAGAAAACCAGGGGAGGAGTCCTACTCCCTTAGCAGAGCCAGGGACCTCCAGGTTGTGTTCTGGAGCCCATTCAACCTGAGTCACACATTTCCTCTGGGACTTCATCTTGGATTCAAAGACACCCACTGAATTCTGAGTAGTGACAGAGAAAAGAGTGCTTCTCTCTGAAACTCTTCTCCATGCCCCTCCAGTGCTGGGTCTCTCACACAGATACCAAGATGTCTGGCCCTGCAATCAAGATGGTCAGCTCACACAACCCTGAAACACTGAGATGCATATGGAGTTACTGCAGAGTGAGCTGCTCTGAACTTGAACTCCATGTTAGGCCTTCTAAAGAGCTGTCTAAGCTTGCAGCCTCTGCTAGCTCTGCTCCTCCTTTCTCCACATTTACAAGGTAGCTTCCAATCTGCCTTCCACTAGAGGAAACTGTGCTCTCGGATATCACCTGTAACTTCCTAGTCCAAGAAGCAGCTGCCTGTTCCCTTAACACACCTGCTGCTTTACCAGTGATGAACTTCTGCTCCCCTCATCCCCTCCCCCTGGAACATGCTTCCCACCATCCTGCCTTCAAATCCGATCCTTACTTGCAGGCCTACCTCACATGTCACTTCTTCAGGAAGCCTCTCCTAGCCCTTCCAGTCAGGTGTAATCTATTTTTTTTGATTATCCATTCTCGAGTTTTTCTTAGGACACTCTCAAATTCTGCTTTTTTATTGCAGTTGGGTTTATACTTTCTTATCTCCATCATACTCAGACTGCTTTTTACTTCCTGGCAATGTTGGGAGCACTGCCTGGCACTGATAAATATCTGCTTGACCTCAAATTAATCTCTCCCGTTCTGTAGAATGATTCACTCTGCAAAAATATATGGCAAAGAAGAGGGATCATTAGATTCTTTTTTTTAATTAAAAAAATTTTTTTAACATCTTTATTGGAGTATAATTGCTTTACAGTGTTGTGTCAGTTTCTGCTGTATAACAAAGTGAATCAGCATATGTATACATACATCCCCACATCCCCTCCCTCTTGCGTCTCCCGCCCACCCTCCCTACCCACCCCTCTAGGTGGTCACAAAGCTGATCTCCCCGTGCAATGCAGCTGCTTCCCACTAGCTATCTATTTTACATTTGATAGTGTATATATGTCAATGCTACTCTCTCACTTTGTCCCAGCTTACCCTTCCCCCAGCTTACCCCTCCCCCTCCCTGTGTCCTCAAGTCCATTCTCTACATCTGTGTCTTTACTCCTGCCCTGCCACTAGGTTTATCAGTACCACTTTTTAGATTCCATACATATGTGTTAGCATACGGTATTTGTTTTTCTCTTTCTGACTTACTTCACTCTGTATGACAGACTCTAGGTCCATCCACCTCACTACAAATAACTCAATTTTGTTTCTTTTTATGGCTGAGTAATATTCCATTGTATATATGTGCCACATCTTCTGTAGCCATTCATCTGTCGATGGACACTTAGGTTGCTTCCATGTCCTGGCTATTGTAAATAGTGCTGCAGTGAACATTGCGGTACATGACTCTTTTTGAATTATGCTTTTCTCAGGGTATATGCCCAGTAGTGGGATTGCTGGGTCATATGGTAGTTCTATTTTCAGTTTTTTAAGGAACCTCCACACTGTTCTCCATAGTGGCTGTATCAATTTACATTCCCACCAACAGTGCAAGCGTGTTCCCTTTTCTCCATACCCTCTCCAGCATTTATTGTTTGTAGATTTTTTTTTTTTATTAATTTATTTTTGACTGCTTGGGTCTTTGTTGCTGCACGTGGGCTTTCTCTAGTTGTGGCGAGTGGGGGCTGCTCTTCATTGCGGTGCGCAGGCTCCTCATTGTGGTGGCTTCTCTTGTTGCAGAGCACCGGCTCTAGGTGCACGGGGCTTCAATAGTTGTGGCACGCAGGCTCAGTAGTTGTGGCTCGTGGGCTCTAGAGCGCAGGCTCAGTAGTTGTGGCGCATGGGCTTGTTTGCTCTGCAGCATGTGGGATCTTCCCAGACCAGGGCTCAAACCCGTGTCCCCTGCATTGGCAGGCGGATTCTTAACCACTGCGCCACCAGGGAAGTCCTGTTTATAGATTTTTTGATGATGGCCATTCTGATCGGTGTGAGGTGATACCTCATTGTAGTTTTGATTTGCATTTCTCTAGGGATCTTTGGATTCTAATGTCATTCCCAAATTTCGCCAATGGCTTTTTTTTTTTTAAATCAATTCCTGACTGACAGAGCTCAGCCCCAGAGGTGAGAACATCTTTTCAGTAACTGCCACATAGCCTGTATTCAAAGAGGTTTCTGAATGTGAACATGTCAGCCCAAGACTCTGTTAATTGGACCTTCAACTACTCAAGGTCCACACTGCACAGCTGCTCTTTTACCCCAGAAACCGGGAACCAGGGATGATGTATGCAAAGGAGTCATATCAGAAAAATGTCCTCAGTCTTCCAGGGCACTCAGTTTTCACTGAAATTCATTGTCCTTACAGAGGGAGAAGGATGGACCAAGGAAAGGCTAGCTGATGTGTTTCCTTCACCATTTCCCCTACCTATAGTAACATATTAGAGAAGGGGGGTGTTATTTGGAATTTTGACATTTACAAAGAGTTTAAGTTTAAATTGTTCTGTTGGAAAAGAAAATCCCAATCCTTTCCTCTGAAGACAGTAAAACTGGCCAGCATAAAAATGTTCCCAAGATTTTCAAGTCTTTTAGAGTCTCTCCTCACAAATAACTCTATGTATGCTATTCTATAAGGTAGCGCAAAATACCACAACTAATATTCGACTGGTTTTTCAGCCTCTAGCTCATGCATCTGGAGAGCTGGAACCAGAGAATAATATGTAAGGACCAGTGCTTTGAGGATTAGGTCTCTCCCCCTGCCTACATCAAGGCAAACTTGGGGCACCTAGGGGATTTAGACACCATCCACCAGCAGATGGGTGTCCAGTGTCCACTTGATCAAATCAAGTGCTTTGGAAAGGTTGAGAAAAGAGGCAAAAGGGACCCTCTTTCTTCCCCCACAGAGCAGTGTTTCTTAAGCTTTTTTTCATTATCACCCCTCTAATGAGTCTTTTTAGACTTTTTTCCTAATTGCTCTTCCTTGACATTTTAATGTCATAGATATATTGTTTATCTGTGTACTGTGATCATGAGGGGGCCACAAGCCATTGGATTTCTGTGTTCTTCAAACACTGATCCCTCCCACCCTCCTGGGGGTGGCAATACCCCTCCCCTTAAGAATGCAAGTCACAGACCTGTCCCTAGAGAAGCAACAGGACACTTCCTGAGCACCACCCCTGGGGTTTCTTTTTCATCTTTTCTCTCACTCTCCTTCAGACGCAGTATGAGCCTTGCAGGCACAGAGCTAGAAGGTGACCCAAGGTGACTGGGTAACTGCTCTTTGGAATGTCATGGCAACATGAGAGCATCAGGGCAGAGAGACTGACAACAAGTCTGGAGAAATGGTTCATTTCACTCAGTGCAATCTTAGGTTCCACAGTAGCAACTGTTGTACTAATAACTACAAGACATAGATTAATGGGAAAACTTTCTGCAATAAGCTTGTCCAAAGAATAGCATTACAGAGCTCAGAAATTGGTTATTCCATTGCTCCTTTTACCAGCAAAAGGGTACGAAATTGGATTTTTCCTTCCAGCTAATTCATTTTTCCAATATTATAATTAACTTGAAAAATAGACTTCAGCTTCTACACCTTCCCTTTTGCCTACACACTTTACAGGCACAACATAATGATTCTAGTTATTAGCTCACTTTAGGCCAAAAATAAGAAGGCTAACAATACATTAACATCTCCATTATCAATCAGAAAATTGCAGGTCAGCTCCTTGAATGATATGTTGCTCAGCATATTAAAATCCCTGATCTCAGCAAAAATGTATAAATACTTTTACTCCTGAAATTATGGTTTAAGAGAGACACATGGCAAGGTAAATGGGAGATGAGGAGGAAAATCAATTTAGATTGGTCTCAATGGAAGGACAATGGATTGCTATTTTTTCCTTTATCTAATATAGAAATTGAGTGCCTATGGTTCCCATTTTAATATTCATTTGATACCCATTTTAGTATCAAAGAGGTGGCAATGAGTAACTTATCAAAAATAAACTTCTCAGCCTTTGGCTTTGTGCTCGTAATTAACCATCTGGTCTACACACATCACCTTGGGAGAGTGCCAATGGACATTTACCAACTGATATCACTAAAACGAGGTTATTCTCCTTTCACCTGGGTGCAAGACAACCTGATTTTTCTGTTCAAAGCAAGCGCGAACTCGGTGTGTCAGTACCTGCAGATTCCATAGGTTTATCACTAATCTCCTAAATGTCATTGCCACCATTTTGAGATCTCAATAGTGCTTCCAGGGGACTCTCCTCTGTAACGTTAACTTTCTCCACAAAATAAAGCAAAAAAAATTTTTGTTTGTTCTTCTGGTTAACATTCCTTTAACAGTGTCTATAACAGGGATTAGCAAACTAAGCCCTGTGGGCTAAATCCAGTCACGCCCATTCATTTCCATATGGTCTGTGGCTATTTTCCTTACAAGAGCAGTGCTGAGTAGTTGAAGCAGAAACTGACTGGCTTGCAAAGCCAAAAATAATTACTGTCTGGCCCTTTACAGAAAAAGTTTGCTGAACTCTATTTTGCGACATGGAGTTTTTTTAATAAAAATGAAAAAGAATTAAAACCTTTTATTTCTATAATTTTAGAATTCAGAGTTTAGGATTATTTTAGAACAGAAATAATATATGGTCATTTTTCTACTCCTGGGAATGAAACTTGGAAATATAAGCCCATAAATGTAGCAAAAGCATTATTGATAATAATATGGGTTGTATATCAGCCACCAGCTATTTTTGTTGAAAAGCAATATTAAGTTTTCTCTTTGAATAATAACCATAGATGCCCATTGTAGAACAGATTGCCATTTTCCCAAAGCATAGATGGTCTCTTCTTAAGCAAGGAAGCATGTTTGAGAAATGAACATATAGTAGAACTTGTCACACATGTATAAAAACTTAACATTAATATCCCAAATGACCTCTTAAAGAATATCAAGGCAAACAATATAAGGCAATTAATGCTATATTGTTGCTGAATGTGATATCAGTTAAGGAGAATCAGAGATCTGAGAACATGAATATATAGCAATCAGTGATTGCGCTCACCTGTGCAAGAGTATATTTGCGTTTAAATATTTTGGTGATATCAATATACTCATTAAACGTGCTCATCTTTATGAAATATCTACTATTAAATATATTACATATGTTAAATATCTACTAAATAGTTCTAAGACACAAAGCTATAAAAGACATGGCACTGCTATCAGAGAACTTAAAATCTGGTGGAGATGCTAAGATCCATAGATTCCCCAATTCTGTTTTACTTTTAAAAATTTCAATATATTGAACATACAGAGGTAAGGAAATCTTCATGCTTGAGTTATGTGACGACTTGATCATCATAACTTGAACAGTATGAAAATAGACAACTGCATGCATCCCTAAAAAAGTCTCGTTCCTTCCCAGGTGCCATAGTGACAAAAGTTCTACTACATTTTAGAAATTCATTCTTTTACGTTAATTTCCTTCCAATACCAGTGAGCTATTATTTAGATTTTCCTAGTCATATTTTTTTTTTTTTTTTTTTTTTTTTTCACTGCTGTGGCCTCTCCCGTTGTGGAGCACAGGCTCCGGACGCGCAGGCTCAGCGGCCATGGCTCACGGGCCCAGCCGCTGCCGCGGCATGTGGGATCTTCCCGGACCGGGGCACGAACCCATGTCCCCTGCATCAGCAGGCGGACTCCCAACCACTGCGCCAGCAGGGAAGCCCCTCCTAGTCATATTTAATTACTGGTGTTTTAGGTATAAGAATTGCTTAAATAATTTATCATAATAGATTACCTTTATTTTTTCTGCTGATCTCACTTAAGATGAAAATGCCCATAGATGATTTAACAGGTTATCATGTTAGTTACTTATCAGATCACTTTCACTATAAGAAATAGGACCCCAGCCATATGAAGGCACTGGGAATTTTGTGCAAAGGATCATTAAAAGGGAGACAATAAACACAAAAGGGGATCCCACAAAATAAGCTTAAACTCCTCATGATCTATCAAGACTGGTTATGTATAAGAAGTTAATGTTTTCAAGAAAATCAAGAGTCAGAAACTAAGAGAAAGGTGGTCTTCTTAGGTACCCCTACACTTCTGAAAATCAGCCAGAGTCAATACTCATATCGAAGTGGGATGATGGTCTTAAAGGGAAAGAGAAAAAAAGAGTTATTTCCCATAAATTCTGTGTTATTGATGACTGACCACACAGAGGCTAATGTCCACAACATGAATGAACATTTATAAACTCATGCATTAAAGCTATGTTCTGTTCTAATGCAAAAAAATAACTCTTTGTTAACTTAAGATTTTTTTTTTTTCCCTGTGGTACGTGGGCCTCTCACTGTTGTGGCCTCTCCCGCCATGGAGCACAGGCTCTGGACACGCAGGCCCAGCGGCCATGGCTCACGGGCCCAGCCACTCCGCGGTATGCGGGATCCTCCCGGACCGGGGCACGAACCCGTGTCCCCTGCATCGGCAGGCGGACTCCCAACCACTGCGCCACCAGGGAAGCCCAACTTAAGATTTTTAATGCCTTGATCATAGGAAGAGCCACATGAAATTACTGATGAAGCCTGAAGCAAAATGAAATCATAACATAGTTGTAGGGAACTCAAATGCATTACTATTCATTATTAAGCACTAAACACCATATGAAAGCAGAAGACTTCAGTAAACCTATTTCAACTGACATTGCACATAAATAGGACTTGATTAAATAACTGTAATAATTTGCCTATCCAGCTACAGCTAATAAGTCTACCCCAAATCTTAGCAATACATGTTTTATTTGCTTTCTACTTTATTTTTTGTATTTGTGCATATTTGACTTAATACATGTTATAATACATAATCATGTACTATGATTATGTATTATGCTGGGATTATTTTTCTTTGTGTGTGTGTGTGTGTGTGTGTGTGTGTGTGTGTGTTTAGTTCTATAAAATTTTGTCACATGTAAAGATTTGTATAACTACCACCACAGTCAAGATCTGGAACTGATCCATCACCAAAAAGTGTTCCATTTTTAGTCACCCTGTTCCTAATACCTGGCAACCACTGATCTTGTCTCTGTCTCTACAGTGTTCATTTTGAGAGTGTTATATAAATGGAATCATACAGAATGTATCTTTTTTTAAAGATTCATCTATTTTTAAAGTACATATATGGCATACACACACACACACACACACACACAATCACATACCTATATTTACTTGGTATAATCTTGCTTCAAATTTTATGTATGTTTCTTTAAATTCAAGATGACGCAATCTACAACAAGACATTAGAGACAGCCCTGGAGATAAATCGCTAGTGTGTACCGAAGGGTGAATCAACCCCCAACAAATAGCAAACACTTGTGCTTTTAAACTGACTTAATAGCTCTGAGAGCTGGATTCTGTGATGAAGTGCAAAAGCACGTAATATAAGAGTATTTGGAGCAAATCTCCACACCCTAGAGCTCTGTCTTTGGGAGGTATCACTGGAGAGAATGCACTACAGGAAGAAAAGCAGCTTTGCTTCCCAAGCGCAGTGTCCATCCTGCCTTCACTCCGATTTTCTAGCAACAGAGAAGCCCCATGAGTGATTTTGCTGAACAAGATGAAGATGAAGAGTTAGTGACTTCTAACCAGGACATAAATTAACCTGCTTTTTACAAATCTGAAGGAAGAGGTGCTCAGAAGGACTAATGAATGCACACATCTAAAAATAACTCCCCATTTAATTAACAGCACAGTACACAGTCACTCTAATTAAAACTGCTGGCCTGGCTGAGGGCTATCAGTTCCACATCTTTCCACATCTCTCACCTTAAGTTCCCTGAAACACTGAAATCATTTGAATTTTATGGCGAAATAGCAGGCAGGTGGCCTAGGAGAATGATGCCACAGGCAGAAATTAATTTCATTTTAAGCAAGGAAGAGTCAGTAGACTGTAAGTCAAGCTGTGCAGAAGGTCAGGGTGAGAAAGAAGGGATCAGAGATGGAACCAGAGTGGTTCCAGTTCCAAGCAATTTCCTCAATGGTCTGTGCAGGGGGGAGGAGGCCACCCAACACAGGAAGTATCCCCCTCTGCCTTTGAGAGGCCAAGCACAGCCCTACAGGGAGGAAGAGTAGGAAACTGTACAAAATGGAAGGATTTCAAGACCCTATCCTAAATAATAGCAACAGCTAACATTTGTTGAGTGCTTATTTTGTGCCAGTAATTGCACTAGTTGTGCTAACACACATTACCTCATGTAATACTCACAACAAACCATTTTACAGATATAAAACTGAGGCTTAGAAAAGTTATGTTGCTTGTCCAAGGTCCAGAGCAAGTCAGTGGAAGAGCTGGGAAATAGACCTTGGCAGATTGAGACAGTCGGTACTGCCTTACTAAACAGGGACAATTCCTACTTCCAGGATTTCTGTGACAATTCAAGAGGGTCTGGCACCTCCTAGGTGCTTAAATGTTACACTCAAAATCTCCTCCAGAGGCCTATGTCAGACCCTAAAGAAACCTACCAATGAAATTTGTTCCCTTTGGGTAAGAATTTGCATCTGTAACAGTACTCAAAAACAAACAAACAAACAGGGCTTCCCTGGTGGCGCAGTGGTTGAGAATCTGCCTGCTAATGCAGGGGACACGGGTTCGAGTCCTGGTCTGGGAGGATCCCACATGCCGCAGAGCAACTAGGCCCGTGAGCCACAACTACTGAGCCTGCGCGTCTGGAGCCTGTGCTCTGCAACAAGAGAGGCCACCATAGTGAGAGGCCCGCGCACCGCGATGAAGAGTGGCCCCCGCTTGCCACAACTAGAGAAAGCCCTCGCACAGAAATGAAGACCCAACACAGCCAAAAAATAAGTTAATTAATTAATAAACTCCTACCCCCAACATCTTAAGAAAAACAAAAAACAAATACAGGTAGTATATATTGTATGCATACTGTGTCCCAGAAAACTTCTACCAGATCTGAAAAAGGAAAAGTGGAACAACTGACCAAAATATATACTTACACATTCTTTCTTGAGGTAAGGAAATGAGATTTTCAGAGAAATCACTCTTAAACCTTCACAACTAAAGACCTCAGTGGTAACCCAGTATAGTGACAAACCTGAGTATCCAAAAGTAGGAGAAGCTTAATAAGTGTATGCTGATGGTTATCAGGATAACCAGCTCTAAAGTTTAATTAATATTAACGTAGCAGGTTATATTTAACCTTGATTTGAGTGAAAGGTATTGAGGGAAGTTAGAGAAGCTGCTATGAAATGACCCACCCCAGTCCATCTATACTGCTTTGCATTTGGAAACTCCCCCATCCCGCTGGCACCTCCCTCTTACCACATGATTATAATGCACAGTTGTGCCGCTCGGTTTAGGAATGGATTTCCTTGACTCCCACTCTTCGAAATTCTGGCTTATTCAACAGCACCAGCAGTTTTTGAGAACCAAATGTATTCAGTGCTGAAATTTAAAAACTGACTTTATCCTAGATTCTTCAACAAATATGTTGAAGGAAAAAAAAGAGAGAGAGGAAGGGAAACCTATACATTAAAAAAGAAAAAAAACTTTGAGAGACATAACAGATTACAATGTAGAAGCCTTATTTCCATACTAATTTCAATAAACTATCATCTTGAAAAATTGTGAGATGAGGAAATTTAAACATTGCATGGATATTTAATAATATTCAGGAATTACTGTTAATTTTTAGATGGGATAATCATATTGTGCTTATTTTTTTAAATATTTATTTATTTAATTTATTTATTTGGCTGTGCCTGGTCTTAGTTGCGGCATGTGGGATCTATTTCCCTGACCAGGGATCGAACCCGGGGCCCCCTGCCTTGGGAGCGTGGCGTCTTAACCACTGGACCACCAGGGAAGTCCCATGTTTATGTTTTTAAAATAATGTTTTATCTTTTAGAGGTACATGCCACAATGTTTATGGATTTAATAATATAATATCTGAGATTTGCTTCAAAATAGTCCCTGGGAAGAGAAGAAATGGATGGGAGTGGTTTAAGCGTAACAAATTTGGGCATGAGTTGGAAATTGGTAAAGCGAGGTGATGATAAGTGGGGGTCCTTTACACTGTTCTCTCCCTTTTGTATATGTTTGAAATTTTCCAGAGTAAAAAGGAAAAAAAATAACTGCAGGTATCAGTTTTTGCCCGTTAAAAGAGACATTTTGGAGTCAGGAAATTCTTATAAAAGGAGATGCCCACACACTTCGGGTAACCTACAGCTGATTTCACATAACTGAAAAATGTGTGCATTTATTTTTCTAAAAGTGACTTTAAGGTACAGAGCCTCCCTTTGAGGAGCCAACCTCCTACGTATCTGAGCTACAGATCTTCTTTCCAGTGTCTTCTCTGCATCTCTACCTCAAGGTTGATCTGAAGGCACAGCAAGCTCATGTCCAAAACCAGCCGACTTTATTATTTTTCCAACCAAACCTATCTCCTTATTCCTTATCTTAGTATTACAAGCACAATCCACTCAGTAGCTCTAATCTATAAACCTAATAGTTATTTTCAATTTCCCCCTCTCCCTCCTCCTCACATGCACTTGTCACGTCCAGTCAATTCTAGATCAGAAAAGGTCCATCAACAATGAACTGGCCTTGGGCTTCCCTGGTGGCGCAGTGGTTGAGAGTCCACCTGCCGATGCAGTGGACACGGGTTCGTGCCCTGGTCTGGGAAGATTCCACATGCCACGGAGCGGCTGGGCACGTGAGCCATGGCTGCTGAGCCTGCGTGTCTGGAACCTGTGCTCCGCAACGGGAGAGGCCACAACAGTGAGAGGCCCGCGTACCACAAAACAAAAAACAAACAAACAAAAAAAAAATGAACTGGCCTATACTCTGAGAGTTGTAGAACTGAAGGAGAGAACAAAGGGTCTGCTGGTCGCCCGATCACATCTAAACAGCCCAGCGCAGTGTAGTCAGCTGCAAGGACAGGTAACCACAGGGAAGAGCAGTAGTGATGAGAAACCTGTCACTTTGAGTGAGAGTACCGCTAACCTCTCTGGGGGCCCTGATACTCTAAGAGCAGGTTGGATATAACCCTACTCACCATCTACAGGGAGCTCAAAGCACATGATGAAAGTGCGAATCACTTAGAACAACAACAGCAAAAAAAAAAACCAAAAAAAAAACTATCCCAAAATAGGACCAAACCACAACCTGCAGACTACAAGTAGAAGAATGAGAAATGCTGAGTTGTTCTAATGGCAAAAGGAGACTTTAATACAAAACTAAAATAGCAAGGAGAATAGTAGTCAGAACTTCATTGCTGTCTACAAACAGCATCTGAATAGATGTGACAATGCTACCCATGATTCATCTCCACGAGTCAAACTTGGAGCCAAATGAGCAAAAGAAAAAAAAAAATGGCATTTTACAGGAAAGATGCTTGCAACACATTTAATTTTGCATAAGGAATGTAAATTTCCCAAGGATTTGACCCAAAGCATTAAGCCAGCCCCTATATTGTTCTAATCAATTAGGCCTTCCTGCATCAGCACTTTTGCATTGCAAACAACTAAAGCCATCATATTCTCTAATCAAGAGAAAAATATTCATACAGATTGGTTTATTTCCATTTGTTTTTTTTAAAATTGTATTTCTTGAAAAAAATAGAGATTAACTTCTAAAACATATTTGATGATCTCTGTGAAAAGGATGAGTTGTCATTAAATTATAACCATTTGAAAGGAAGAAATACCTAGATGCTCTTTAGTTTTTGTTGGGGGGCTTTTCAACATTTTGAGATTTTAAAATGTAGATTTCCATATGTGAGAGTTGTCATTTAGAATAATCCCAGTCCACATAAAATGGAGCCTTCAACATTTTTCTGGTACTTAGTATTTTAGATTTATCAAAATTACAAAAGTATACATTTTATAGCTAGGATGAGCTTCCAGAAAATCTATTCCATCCCTCTCAACCTCCCTTTGGAAATGCAGCAACCTCTGAGGTAGGATCTTCATTAGTACTGAAAATAATATTAACCAAGTATTTATTGAACACTATGCCAGATCTTATGCAAAGCTCTCTATATTATCTCATTCAATCCTCACCAAATTCTATGAGATTGTCACAATGACTAACCCCATTTCATAGATGATAAGACTGAGGCAAAAAAAAAAAAAAAAAAAAAAAAAAGACTGAGGCTACTAACTAATGAATACCCTATGGACTCCTTCAGTAGATATGAGAATATAAGAGCAATGAATAAATGTCCCAACACAAAATCTTCAGAAAATTACTTTATTCCTTAATGGAATAATAACTTTCAAGTTTCCACCTCTATGTCCTCAAAAAGTATCTTCATAAGGGACAAAAGTTCATAAGAAAGTATTTTTTCCCAGAAAACTTCAATTTTGTTACCCTGAGATTGATTCAGTATCTTCTTCAGCATTTAGGTCATTTATTGCTCTTAGAGTTTCTAGAATGTAAAGATAGAAATCAGGTTAATGTTCTAAGGGTCCACTGTGTGCTATGGGAAAGTATAAGAAAGTATCTTTCATACTCTGCAGATATAAACCCAGAGCAAAGATACAAATAGCTGATAAGGGTGTGACTGGGATTTAGATCTGGGTCTTCTAATTCCAAAAGGAGGGTAAGTGATTGGACTCAGTTAACTGGCTTGCAACTGTGGGAAAAAAAGATTTCACAACAAAAATATATTGAAACAAAGAGCCAAAGGGTGGATAGTTTATCGAAGGGTTTTAATTATTTATTCAATTCCTGGATCTGGATGGCAACACATGGAATGTTGTCCTGGTCCCAAATTTCTTTTGACAATTTCAACATGGATCACATGAAAAGTGAATTCTAAAAGTTGGCAGGCCCATGCTCTTGCTTTCTGCAACATGTGATGTTTGCCCCTTATATTTCCATACAGATCAGCATCAGGAGACATTAAAAAGGAGGCCTCAAATTTAAGCAAAGAAAAAGGGGAAATGGGAAATCACACTAACGGGAACAATCACAATTCCATTGATTGTTTTTAATCTGTGACTGTGCCCAATAGTATTATCATGAACTTATAATTCAACCAATGAAGTCAATAATGCTAGGTGACCTACACTGTTGACATTTTGCAGCAAATGAATTCAGAGTTCTGCTATTCTATAGCAGTAGCAGCAGCAGCAAACACTTGGAAATGTATAGCATGAAGGTATTCACTAGTACCTTCTCATTCTGAATCCGCTGAATCGATCTCCCAGTTTAAAAAAGTATCCCTGAACCCCAAATACCTGGTGAACCATACAATGCAGATCAATAGATTTTTTTAGTACAATAATTGTTTCTCTCTGGGAGATTCCCATTAGTCCCAGAGGCAAGAATACTTTGATTGACCTCAAGGAACACAGCAGATGTGGATAAGCTGTGTGTGCTGCTGACCTTATCAGAAGAAAGCCAGGCCTTGAAAATCACAGGGGAACACCCTGGGCATGTGTATGTTGGCTGTGGGAAAGCAAACAGCTGTGTACTCTCTTTAAAAGCCAACCAAACCAAG
The DNA here is from genome assembly GCF_008692025.1 of Phocoena sinus. Taxonomy (NCBI): domain Eukaryota; kingdom Metazoa; phylum Chordata; class Mammalia; order Artiodactyla; family Phocoenidae; genus Phocoena; species Phocoena sinus. The sequence goes on along the minus strand of NC_045775.1, from coordinate 47,215,480 downwards.
AAATGCAGACTATGGGAGGGCAAACTAGAAAAAGAGATGTGCGCATTAACAATATAAAACATTCCCAGGAAATAATAATATGAATGGAAACAAGATGAGGTATGCTGTAAGCATCTGGGATTCCTTAATGTACTAGTTAGTAGAAAAGATTTTCTACATAAAATCCTGGTGACCCAGTTGCTTAAGCTCCTGGGGACAGAGGATAAATTTACTCTGCTACTTTGAATGCCACATTTCCTATTTGGCGCTATAGCCAAATAAGGCGGCAGGAAGACAGTGGAGAAAGGAGAGAAGGAAGGAGGGACAGAGGGAGGGAGGGAGGGAGGGAGGGAGGGGAATCTAGGATACACTCAGGGAAGTCTTGACTTTGGAATGGAAGGAGATTTTAGCTCCACTAAAATCACTACCCAACGCCAATAAGGCCAGATCGGAGCAGAGGCAATCCCTTGTCCCCTGCCATGAACTGGAACAAGAAGTGGAGCACATTGTTAGTACAGAAGAATTACAAGCAGCTGTACCCTGACATCTCTGAGAAAGCAGCATGTGATCCTGGGCAGAGCACAGTGGTGAGAGTTCATGAAACAAAGTTTTACAATCTCAGGTTAAAATTATTCCAACTCTGCAGCAAAACCAATGCACTGCTGAACAAACAGAACAGATACAGAGACATGAAAGTAAGCCCTGCTTCATGTGCAAGAAGACCTAAAGGGAATCCAGAGATGCCTTCTAAGAACCCACAGCAGCTGTTGCCTAAGGGAAAATTTAAAACTTCAACATCCCTCTTATAAACTCCTCAAAAATTGGTTAAAGACCTGGAATAATTTTTATTCATTCATTCATTCTTTCAGCCAGTGTTTAAGGCAGCCCTACTATGTGCCAAGTACTATATTAGGTGTTAGAGATACAGGGACAAAATAAGACACGGACCCTTGCCCTCAAGGAGCTCACAGCTCAGCAGAGGAGAAAACCGTGGCATGAATTCACTGCAATACAGTGTAATGGGTAGACGACGGTTTAAAAAAGGGTCAAGGTGATGGAATTGAAGAGTAGGCAGATGGAAAAGCAAAGGTCAGGAAATAGAAGGGGTGATCCTGACACATTGAGGGTGCTTCAACGAGTTAGTTTAAAGTTTATTAAACTTTGATTTTGAATACCTCTAAGTAAATCATGCACATTCCCCAGCAAGCGCAGAACACACCACTCCATATTGCCTTACACTGGGCCAGATTACCACATTTATGTTATCTGGCTAGATACTGGCATTTGTGTGTATGATTCCTGAGCTAGGTCAAGGCCAGGGACATACTACCTACTCCTGCAGGTCGATTGCAAACGTGTGAGGGGTTTTTGGCTGTCACAATAACTGGCAGTTGCTACTGGAAGTTGTGACCCAGGACCAGGAATGCTCCACATCCTGCAATGCCTGGGGACCTTGCTCACGAGGAAGACTCGTCTATCCCACATGCCCGCAGCACCCTCTCTGAGAGACTCTGGGCCAGATCGTGTCATGCTATGACATTTGCCCTTGAACTTTAACAGTTATTGCCTGGCTCTCTTTGAATTATTAACTTTTCTAAATTACTAACAACACGAGAACACACACAGAGAAAAAAAGAGAATTCCGCAGAGAATCTTGATTTATAATTGATGCTGAGAAAGAGACAAAATGTTTTGCTGCATTTGAAAGGAAGGCAAATATTTTCTCCCCTGAAATAGTAGCAGTATCTGGCTTCTTAATAAAGACAGTGTTTGTAAAACCAAGGGTTCCTTCCCCCTGCAATTTCAGACCAGTGCCTCGTTAGAGAAATCAGAGGAAAGCTACCCAAAACCACTTTAAAGGGGTTAGCTTTTACAAGTGAAATTTCTGGCATCACCCTCCTTTTGATGGTAGTAAATGTTGTAGTGGGGACGAGGGGCTACCTATTGGACACATCAGAAAGCAGAACGATGTCATGGAGATATTTCTGGTTAGCCATTCAGGGGAGGTTCAGAGCCACTGAAGTTGACACTATTTCTATGGTCTGTATCCCGGTGTAAATTCCAGGAAAAGAAATTGTAATTGTAATACCGTACGCAGCTTCAAAGAGTGTGTAGAAAAGGACAGATGATGCGTATTCTGGGATTCAAAGGCAAGTTGCGGGTACTTTATATAGACTTCCCGACTCCACAGAAAGTGATGAGGGAAGGTCTGTTCCCCCAAGGATGATCCTGGGAAGTGACTGCTGAGGAGTGTAGCCTTGGTGAAATGCATGAAGGTGGACAACAAATCTGTGATCAAGCCATTGTTTCGGTTTTTCAGCAGGTCAAATGGGTGGGAAAATGAGACAGAAATGAGTCTTCACATATCTGAATCATTAAAGAGCTGCAAGAGGGCATTCTTAAGTGGCAAGGGTGCAAGATTCTCATTAGGATTTCTGACTAAAGCATAAAACCACAACTGCTATGTATCATCCCCTGCTCCCCTTACTGCCAACCTTGAAAACTAGCCCATTCTTAATGCCCCCCCTCTCTTATTCCCACTCTCATCAGTCTTGCTTCTGCTGCTGAGAGGATTCTCATACCACATTCACTAGGGAGTCAACTCGCAGCCCAATAGCCTCTTTCATTCTCACTGTTTCTGCTGCCTTTTCTCAAATTCATTCGTTCATGCAGGATTTATTGAGATACCACTAGATGGAGGCATTATTCTAGACCTGGGTGAAAACAGCAATGGAAAGGAGAGGCAAGGTCCCAGCTCTAATGGAACTTAGAGTCTGATGGGATGGAGGGGAGATAAAGAACAGGATCTAATCAGCTAGCAAAAACTCTACAAAGGCAGTCAAATAGGGTATTCGGCTAGACAGTGACAAGGGAGAGGGCTATGAAAGATAAAGGAGCTTTTGAGTACTGAGGCCAGACCACCTGAGTTCATATCCTGGCTCTGCCACTAATTAGCTATGTGACCTTAGAGGAGCTGTTTCCCCTCTTTGTGCCCCAATTTCCTTGCCTATGAAATGGAAGTAAAAATACTACATGCCTTACAGGGTTTTCTTGAGGGTTAATGAATTAAGTGCTTTCTATAATTGCATAGCACAGTGCCTGGCATTAACTGAGAGCTCAGTGTTAGCTGCTGATTCATTACTTATATGACTATTCTCATTATTATATTGGACGGTGAAGAAAGGCCCATCTGAGGAGTGGCATGTGAGCTGAAACCTAAATGACGAGTAGAAACCGGCTGAGGAAAGATTCGGGGAAGATCATTCCAGACTAAAGGAAAACCGACATGGGAAAGAGCTTGAGAGGTTCCCAGGAAAAGTAGAAAGGGTGGAGACAAGGTGGATGATGGAGAGAGTGGCAAGAAATGAAGTTAAAGTGGTAATCAGGGCCAAATAAAGTGGGGCCTTATAAGATACAGAATGTCTCTCTGTTTTGTCAGTAACTGAAAATTTTGCCCATCCACATTGACTGTAGCAGGCTGTTGTCCACATAAAGACAACCCACATCGGAACATAATCTCCAGCATTCAAGTAGAGCTTCGGTCTTACTGACAATCACAAAACATTAGATAGGTAGTCAAAGGGCTTTGATGTGATCCTTACTGGTTAAGTAACAGAAATGACAACTTCTCTACGTTTGTTTCACAATCTGCAAAATAAAATGGATTGAATTAAACGATCTTTAAGGTCCTTTCTAATCTGTGATTTTACATCTCCATTCCTGAATTTCCTAGATATGAAAACAGATCTAGGCTGGTAGAGCTACTGCATACTTTATAGGAAGCCTTATCCTTTCTTTACTTATCCTATTAATGGGTCTATTAATTAGGAAATATCAATCTTCTCAAGCTATATTGTTATGTGAAAGTTAAAATAGCAGCCAAAATCTGCCACCTCTAAACCTCTGATTTTGCAAGAAAATCTTATCTTCTGGTAAACAAGAGATCCCAACCCAGAGGCTTCTCACTCCTTCGTGTGTGGGATTAATAGCGAACACCTTGGCATAAACAGTTTTGAAAGGTCAGAGATGGCAACAATTTTGCTAAGGAGATAAATAGAAAAATAAAATACTGGGCTTCCCTGGTGGCGCAGTGGTTGAGAGTCCGCCTGCCGATGCAGGGGACACGGGTTCGTGCCCCGGTCTGGGAGGATCCCACATGCCGCGGAGCGGCTGGGCCCGTGAGCCATGGCCGCTGAGCCTGCGCGTCCGGAGCCTGTCCTCCGCAACGGGAGAGGCCACAACAGTGAGAGGCCCGCGTAACGCATAAAAAAATAAAATAAAATAAAATAAAATACTGCCTTGGTAATTCCAGGGCTTCAAAAAACTGCATAAGTTTGATCAATAATGAGGCACACAAAAGGGATTGTGGGATAAAGGGCAGGTCCAATTTGAGGTATTAAAATCTTGCCTAAGTCATTTTTTTCCCCAACACATCTTGCATTGCAGCCAATACTGGAAACTTAACGGTAGACTCAGACTTACAATGTTAGAAAAATAAGATTCTGACTATGAAGCAAAAGATTGTTTTAGGTCGAAGAAGTAAATAATAGTAAGAAAAAGGAGTTGTGCAAAAGCCAAGGTAAGAACATTTTCTCTCTGTAATAAATCAACTATGGTTATTGAGCTCAAATTTCGAATGTTATTTTAAGCTGTATTTATTATTATTGACTTTTACCCTTATCCTGGCACAAACTACAAGAGTTCAAAGGAAGCTAATTTGTTCCTAAAATGTATATGTGGATATTTTAAATGTGCCTTAGAAATAGCATGTTTTATTCATATGTTCTTATCTATTGCTCTTGCCTTAAGAGTAAATTTAACTTTTTGCCCATTGAAGAGATAGGTTTCCTTTCTGAAATTTTCATTGTAAATTTTAATTTTTTTAATGAAGTCACTTCCAGTCCTTATGGCAGATTTTATATTTCTGGCAAAAGGATTTTATCATTTAAACTGCATTATACATTATCTATTATCTGCTTATATTAAGAAAGCTCTATTGTCTGTTAATGTTTACTAAACAATCAATTAAGTCTCAGTGAAACCAGAATAAACTCAAACAAATAAGTGGGTTGAAATTCAGAGAAAACTGAGACCATGTCCCCTTTTGAAGGGCTGCCTTTGTGAGAACCCGTTTCTGCCTAAAAGATCTAATTTATCTTTTTTAATGCCATCAAAGTTAATAATGGATGACATATCATAGCTTCAGGGATGCAGCAACTTGTCAATAACATAGAGAATTTAGAAACCAATTCATCAAGTCATAACTTTTTAATTGGACCATGGATGTTTAAGTCATTAGACTCTCCAATAACAAAACCCTACAAAGAGAGAGTTAATTAATACAGAAATGCGTAACTGTCCCCTTCAATGAACAAACTCAGAGTTTCTGTTCTACCTCAATAACAGGTGGCACTTTTCACTTTGAACCCTTTTTGGGTGAGGTAGGGATAAGGTGTGTGGAGTGGAAGAAAGTAAAGTGAAAGAAGAGGGTCTATATATAATACATATAATTATATATATAGTTATATAATTATAGGCCTACATATAAGTATATATATTTGTATATGTGTATTTATGAAATATTTATATATTTATACTTGTATTTATATATTTAACATTTTTATATATATCTCTATATTTTGTTATACATGTGTATGCTTCACAAATACCTCTCTCCCAATACCTACAATGAGTCCAATATATTCTGGGCAAATAAGAAGGAATGCAGCTTTCCCTTCTTTCCTTATTCAGAGGGGAGGTAGGGTGGTTAAAGGACTTCTCCATGTCTCAGTTCTGCACTTACTGGTAAGCCTGCACTGCTGCCCACCTATTTGCATATTGATATCCCATTATCTATTGGATGTCTACACTGGATGGGATCTTAGTGATTATCTGGTGCACCTCACCCACTTCACAATTGGGGAACCAGAGGCTCCGGGACATTAAGAGGCCTGTCCAAAGTCACACAACCAGTTAGAAACAGTCAGTTATCCTCGTGACTCCCACACCCAGCAATCAGTCCACTCCACCAAGCTTCTCTGGTCTTCCCTGCCCAAGAACACATCTTCTGACACTCACAGTGGAGAAATTAATGAGTCTGCAAGTTAAAGATTCGTTTTAAACAAATTGGTTCATTATTATTTAATTGAGGACGCTTCGGAGCAATAAAAGGATTGATTACCAAAACTAGAGAAGCAGTTCATGAAACATTGAGCTCAAGAAATGCAAAAACTGTCACAAGTCAATAGGGGCTGCCTTTCTGTTTGATAGATACCACCCAATAGCTTCAGAAGTATCAGAAACGAATGGTGTCCCAGCACTCCGTAGGCATACATTAATGGGATCAGGAGCATAAAATATAAACAATAATGTACATATTGATTGTTCTGGACACTTGAAGCCCAATAAACATTTGAAAGGTCAGTCATTTTACTTGTATCAGATTACAGATAAGTCATTTGCTTGAAGCTGGAAACTTGGCTCTCCATGTAAATTTAGCTCATGATCTATAAACTGAATCATGCCATACCTCTTTTAGCTTCCTTAGGTTGTCTAGCATGAAAAATATTCTGTAAGTGCCTAACCCCATAAAGCCTATACAAATAAATGACAACATACACATTGCCAGGAAGAATACTGTATGGGAGAAATCTACTCTGTAGGCTGAATAAATATCATGAAACAGCATTTTACTCTGACAGAACATATTGAAAGGTTTCTGTATATCAGTTGCTATATGAGCTTACAAATGAATATGTATGCTTTCAGGATTTTTCGAGAATATACAAGTTTAGGAAGTACAATGTCATAATTACTTTTACTTTTACCTAAAAACTAAAATTTGGTTTGACCAGTTCATGCTAGAGTTTTGGCCCTTTTTTTTTTTTTTTTTAAACAATGAAGGATTTATTCCAAAACAAAATTTTAAAATGTGAAGGTTGTGTGGATGTCCATGTAGAGGAGAAGCCCCTTTACGGGCACCTTCACACCCAGAGGCATCTCTCCTCCAAAGTCAGGCTTTTATCTAGCAGTCTCTCTGGTGCTCCTACATCTGGATAAACTGGATAGTAGAAAGAGAGTTCACAATCCCACAGCCCCAGTTCCTTCCCTGAAGTGATAGGTCCCTCTTCGTAGTCACTATCCCAATGCTGACTTTAAAAAAGGGCAAGAGGGACTTTGAAAGGTTGAAAGGCTCGCAATTTATGCACCATTTATAAGCAGAGGCAAGGCTTGGAAGTATGCCACTTCCCCTTTAACAAAGGCTCCAATTATCCTAAGCTTGGAGAACTCCCTCATTCTCTGCTGCGGAAGGTTGTCATGGTAAGAACCAAGCTTTCAGCAATATCTCCCACTGAAAAGAGGGGTCAGGCAGGGAGCTCAAAGCTGGACATTGTCCTCTATAAGAGGCCTTGCAAAAATTACCGGAATTTCATCTGACAGAAGACTTTCCTCTATTTGTGGAACAGTGAAAATACACCTGCCTTTAGGCTGACAGTTTTAATCCTAATTATTTTCATCATTCTCCTTTGAGTAAGGTGACCGGATTTCCTTTTTCTGAATTTTGCATTATATGGATCTTTTACACTGATTTGTCCATGATTCTACAACAGCTAAAACCAGCCATTCTGAAAATCAGATCTCCTTACTTACGGATCATAACAGTTTTAAAAACACTTTTTAAACTCCTATGACATTCATTAGTAATTGAGAACCAGTATAAAATCATATTTTTAATTTACATTAAAAGACCGTAATGCTAGTAATACGGCAGAACTAAAAATTCCGAAGGAAAATAATGGTGATTCATTTGGTAGCCAAGTAACCTGATTTTAATGTTGAAGACATCATTTTATAGTTTTCTAATAAAGTAATTATTTACAGAAGAAATTATTTCATTTTAAAATATATATAAAACCTCAAATGAACCAAAGGAAATAATAAATATCAGTTTAACAAAAACCCAGTTATTTACTTGGTCACAAAGGGAAGAACATTTCAAAGACAGACCTTTTGCTTCATGCTTAAAGCAGATTCACTATGAAAACAGTTCCTAAATGTAAATTGTGTTCCATTAAATAAAGTAAATAAGCTTGCACCATTGTTTCCCTGCTATTTAGATTTGAAAAGGCTCCAAAAACCTAAGTAACTGACATCTTTTATCACAATCAAAACTCAATTAAGAAGCAGCAGCATAGCACAGGGAGATCAGTTCAGTGCTTTGTGACCACCTAGGGGGGTGGGATAGGGAGGGTGGGAGGGAGACACAAGAGGGAGGGGATATGGGGATATATGTATACATATAGCTGATTCACTTTGTTATACAGCAGAAACTAGCACAACATTATAAAGCAATTATACTCCAATAAAGATGTTAAAAAAACCCTCAAGTCAATCATATTAATATTTTGAGTGAAGAAAATTCAGCACCTTAATAGTGATTACACTTTTGATAAATAAGTAATATTCTGAAATCCAGGCTGTAACTTCATTTTATTGTGAAGCCATTAGGATGGACGATGTTCATGCAAAAGAAAGCAGCTTTTAAGTGTAAATGCTACCTTTTAGCATATCAAGAATGTATCTTTTACTAAGTTAACTTTTAGTTACATAAGATCTGCTAGTTAAGCATCCCCTGAACAGTATTCTTTGTATTTCAAAAACTATTTTCTGCACTTTAAATTTTAAACTGAGACTTTGACAATCAATGAAAAAGCAGAAAAACTTTTGAGGCAAAAGAATTCTGCTTCCCCACTGCTTACAATAAGATAAATACAAAAAATGTTGAAAATCCTGGCTTTATATCAAAAACTGTTCACACATCCTAAAATGCAGGCTTAAGGGTGACACTTAAGGACAGAGCCACTTGCGCTATCAAGTTGAAGTAACTGCACAATTCTACCAAGGAACAAAAATAAAAAATAAAAGTACATTTATCATATTCTCCCTTGGAATGCTTCCTTGAAAGCTACACTAATCTTTCAAAGCTCAGGTCTAACACACAGACTACTTTTCCCCTACTCCCAACCAAGGAATCTTTCTTCTTGAACATGTAGCATGCAACTCTCTGGGCAAGAACTCCACAGGGCCCGATAGCTGTGGAGTACCTCCAAGTACTGCTCATGACATTTCAGTTTTGGAAAAATGAAACTCAGCTATCGATGTCACCTGAGTTTCAAAGGACCATTCTCTGCCACAGTACCTAAATTCAAAAGATTTCCTTTTGACATGAGGCTCCTGGTGATGTGAAAAGGGAAATGAGAGTCCCTACTGGGACTGTGAACATCTTCACATTTGTGAGGCCAACTGCCACACTCCAGGGCTTTTCTTGTTCCCTGACAAGGCTTGTCCCAGCTCTCTCCTGGGACGCTTTTGACAGTGATTGCAAACAACAGAAGCCAGCAGGAGTGTGTAAGAACAGGTGCTGGAGCCTCCCGGGGCAGCCAGCATGCAGAGAAAGGGCCTCCTCAGAGCAGTTCTGGGACATCCCACTTTGGAGAAGCCCTCTTGCCCTCAGCCATTGCGGGATCTTGCTTCTTTTCATGCAGCAGATGTTTGGAAAGATTTGTAACAATGCATCGTGGCTTCTAAGTTGCTGCTGGCAGATTTCCTTGGTCAGCTTTTAAGGGGAATTTGGTGGAATCTCTGACAATATAAAACTACTATGGAAAAAGTCATTCTTGGATTTATGGTCAAGTAAGAGAAATGATAATAATGAAAGGCCAGGACTTTCCCTATTACTCCATTATTCCAGGTTCCACAAATAGGTGGGGAGTTCACACACTCCAGCATATTAGACCCCACTTCGGGAGCATCTGGCTAACTACTATTAATCCTTATGCTTTTCACTTATTAAAACTGCCCCGTGGGCAGGTTGCTCTGCACCATGGGGACGGTCATCTGTGCGGGTGAATGACCACTCGGAGTGGCTGCTATAGCCTGCTTCTCAAAGTGTGGCCCATGTGGTCCATGGCCCAAGCAGCAGCAGCAGCATCAGGCATTGCCTGGGAGCTTGTAGGAAATGTAAAATCCCAGGCCTACCCCAGACCTATTGAAACAGAACTTAACAGGATTCCCAGATGATTCACATGCAGATTCATGTCTGAGATGGACTATACTACAGCTTCTTAGAGCAGCTCAGTGTTCAGGATTCAGAGCAAAATGTTACCCCACACCAGGGCTTCGATTAATACTGCTCCAATAGCACCTGGATGCATTATCTAAGCCTCAGACTTCCCAGGAAACATGGGCAAAAACCAATGGATCTATGCCGTAGTCAAGAAGACCAAAGTCAAACAGTACATAATTGGTGGGCAGGACTCAAACCCAGAACTTCCAAATCCTAGACTTCTGCCCTTTTTCTGCCTCAAACGGTCCCTAAGGAATGACTGGCTGTTTCACACCTTAACCTTGAGAATTTTTTTTCCCATTGGCATCATTAGCATAGTAGAAAGAAGACTTCAAATCTTGGTTCTGCCATTACTCACCCCCATGATCTTCAGCAAATCACTTCTTTAAAAAAAAGATTGGGGCTTCCCTGGTGGCGCAGTGGTTGAGAGTCCGCCTGCCGATGCAGGGGACGCGGGTTCATGCCCTGGTCCGGGAAGATCTCACATGCTGTGGAGCGGCTGGGCCCGTGAGCCATGGCTGCGAGCCTGCGCGTCCGGAGCCTGTGCTCTGCAGCGGGAGAGCTGCAGCAGTGAGAGGCCTGCGTACCGAAAAAAAAAAAAAAAATGATATTCACCAAGGCTTGGCAGCAATATGAAAAATTCTGGTATAATGTCAAGAGGAAAAGCAGGTTATAAAATTGTGGTACACTATGATTCCAACTATGTATAGATAGGTACACTTCTAGAAAAAAAAGGAAAACATGTATGAAAGCTATCATATTCTATCAAGATAAATAGGATATATATGAGTGTTTTCCAAATTTTGGGTAGTTATTAAATTGCTTTTACTATTTCTTTAAAAGAAAATAACTATTATGAAAAGGAGATGAAAACAAATATATTAACTATGATACCTCATACAGTTACTATAAATTATCATTAAATCTTGCTTTGAATTCCATGGATAATAATAACAAAAATGAACAATTACTGAGCACTCGCTCTGTGCTCAGCCCTGTGCTAAAATCCTCATCAGCATTGCTCATAAAATCCTCCAGGGTCAGTAATATTATCATCCCCATTTTACAGATGAGGAAACTAGAAAACACAGCACTCAGCCTCTTTGAAACTCAGCTTCTTCTTTTGTGAAATAGAGACAATAATAATATTCACCTTGCAATTTTCTCCTGAGGATTAAAAAAAAAATATTGGTTCTGCCAATATTGGCTTTCTAAGCTGTATGGTCTGTATAAAGGTCATCAAGAGAGTAGAAACTAAATGGTGTCACGATGGAGAGAGAAACAGCTCCCTGAATGTGCTGCCCATTACAGGCTGTCACCAAACAAGGCTGCCTGCCTTGTAGAAGGGCACAGATTTAGGTGGCACCTCAAACACTCCTGAAGCAATATTATTTTCAGTGCACACATGCCAAGCAGCAGACATCTGTGTTACATTTGAAGGTGGGATAGTTCCGACAGCAATACCTGGCCTAGGAATCAGGAAACATGGACTCTGAGCCTGGTTATGTCATTTCTCAGGCCTCAGCTGCCCCATCTGTACCATGGGGACGTGTGTTGGTTTTGCTCGCCCAAAAAGCTGGTCAGCTCCTCCCAGCCAAGGCTCCACTCTTGCCCAGTCAATCCTTTCCCCACATGGCTGCCAAAGTGGTCATCTCAAAACCAGATCTAATCAGGTCACCACACTACTATGCTGCTTCAAACAATCCACTTGCTTCCGTTGCTTTTATTTATTTATTTATTAGTGGTACGCGGGCCTCTCACTGTTGTGGCCTCTTCCATTGCGGAGCACAGGCTCCGGATGCGCAGGCTCAGCGGCCACGGCTCACGGGCCCAGCCGCTCCGCGACACGTGGGATCTTCCCAGACCGGGGCACAAACCCGTGTTCCCTGCATCGGCAGGTGGACTCTCAACCACTGCGCCACCAGGAAAGACCCCGTTTCTTTTAGAATAAAGCCCAATCATCTTCAGCACAGCCTTCGTGGCCCTGTGAGGTCTGGCCTTCCCTGTGACCCTCCACCTTGCATCCCACACTGCCTTCACTCCAGCTCTCTTTCACTGGCTCGTGTGTTCTCTGCTTCTGCCCACACTGTTCCCTCTGCTTGGGTATCTCTCTCCTCTGCCCTTCCCCAGAGCGCCTCAGCTCAGTCACAACTTCCTCAGGGAGCTTGTCTGACAGGAAAAGCTCACCCTGTGGCACCCACTCGAAGCTTCACATCTCCCTCCCTCAGGCTACTTAGAGCAGTTGTAATTTTATAATACTTGCATGATTCTATAATTAATGTCCCTGTTTGTCCTGTTGTTACCCCACCTGCTAAAATGCAGCTTCCACGAATGTAGGGGCTTTTTTTTAGTCTCCCCAGTTCTTAGCACAGAGCAGATCCTTAATAAATCTTTGTTGAATGACTGAGTGACCATTTTCCTCCCCACACCCTCCTCCAGATTACCGAAGAGCTGTGTAACTAATAGATGCACAATAAATCCAGTAGGCTTGAGTCGACTACAGGCATAACAATATACATGACTCCTAGACTCTCCTCCCCTACAAAAAAAAAAAAAAAAAAAAAAGAAAAGAAAAGAAAAGAAGAGAAAAGGAAAGAAAAGCTTTTATGCCATATCAACTAAGAATGTAAGAAAGGCAATGCAGAAAGCATTTCACAAACTTTAAACTTCAGTGTAAACATAACTTCTTGTCTCCATCCTTTTTAGAAACAGCTACAGTATATTTTATATACATAAAATATAAAATACACAGTATAATTATTACTGACAGACTATAGAGCAAATTATTAAGTCTCTGGAAGGATTTAAACACAGTCAAATCCCATTGAAACATGGTTTTTTTTTTTTTTTTTTTTTTTAAGCAAGGTTTGGATAAACCACAGGGTAGACTTGTCTCGGTTCCAGTTTCTTCATCTTAATGATGAAGGGTTGCGCTAAGTGTTCCTTAACATCCCTTAAACTCTGAGATTTTGATATTATGACAATTAACACATAACAATGAGAATCAAGAAAATCTATACATGCATGATGCAAAGCCATGCCACTCTATGGACACTCTGACCAGCCCTGCCTAGGTGAAACCCTGAGGAAGCCCAAGCTCACCTCCCATGTCTACACCCCTTCTCCATCTGGAGGTGCCTCCTTTCCTCCTCACCTCTGCTTCTCTCTGCTCTTAGAATAACTGTCAGCAAGATTAATTTAAATCCGTGTGCTCTCTTTCCTTCAGGGCCTTTGCCTTTGAATCTTCTCTCTCAATGTGATGAAAGTTGTTTCTTGCCCCCAGGAGAAAGGATTTCAGGCATTAAGACACTGGTAGAAGAGGTTTACCAAGCAGGGACCCTGGCTGCCAGCAAAGGCAGCTTCCTTCCTCAGCCCCTGAATGAGACCAGCCTCTCCTAGGATGTAGGACAGGTGAGGGGAGCTCAGAGAAGGGGCAAAGCCCCAACTCAAATATTGCCTATTCAGACTTTGTTCAAATGCATTTGTCTATATGTTCACGAAAATATATGCAGCTGAAGTGTCTCACAAAACTAGTGCACAAAAATTCAATCTTGTAATGTTAGAAACTATTCGTCATTAATTAACTAGTTTTGACATTGCAAGATAAATCATTTCTTGATCACTTTAGATAACAAAATCACCTTCTGGGTGTGCAGTTTATTTAAAATATTTTATATAGAGCATTTCAAGCATTTATATGTAATATGTATAGTATTATTATGACACATAATATCTTAACTATTTTTTAGCATTTGGGGAAATTGGAAGAAAAATTAGATAAACAAAGAATAAGTCAGAATAAAGCACAAAATTTAACTAAAATTTGGAATAATTTTGCTAAAGAACTCACTTTCTTCTACTCTTAAATTCTAAACTTCTAGTATGATTCTGTGTTAACGGAAACTTTTTCTAAATTTCTGAATGAACTGTGTGTGCTAGAAATGGCATTCTAAATTTAAAGGTTTTAAATAGATACCTAAAATTATTCATTAAATATACAAACATTTTAAATGCAATGCAAAATAAATCTGTGCTTCAGAAATATGTAGCATTTTGGTAGCACTTAATCAAAAGCAATGTCATTTCTAGCTCCCTTATATTATCAATAGATATTCTGTCTTCTATACAAGTGCAGCATGAGCTATATAACACAACTGATTTAATTGATTTTATTATGATTAGGCTTGTTAATTTTTTAGAATTTATTATGCTAGAAAGAGGGGAGACAGTGTGTGTGTTCTGAATGGGATTTCTTTTTATGAAGAGTTTAACTCAGTAATCTCTATTTTTTGGAAAGAAGCAAATTTGTTTTTATATATGTTTAATTAAATGACATTAAGAAAAAAAAAAAGAATCTTGAGGGTTGAGAACTTTCCAGACCATTCATCATTTGAACTACAGAGTTGACAAAATCATACCAAATGACGTGCAATTTACTTATTTTGTAGCATTAGTTGTTTGGAGTGTAATTCTGGAGCTCCTCAACACACACTTTCTTCTGTTGATAACCATTAAGAAAGGACATAGAATACCTAATTCAGTTCACTCAAATTTGGTAGATTGCAGAGCGAATTTCTTAGTGTAACCCAACATTAGTGTTACAATGCACACAAGTTTAACTGTAGTTAGCGACTTTCATTCATCGCTTTTTAGCATCTTCTAGTAAAGGCGTGGATAAGAAGGAGGGGGAAATAAAGCTTTGACAGATGGTACTCAGCGTTTGACTCCTGCTGAGCTCAGCAGGACCTGTGGTTTCCAAGGTTAGGGCTGTCAAAATGGCTCTGTCTATCAAGTGAATAACAAAGTATAGACTGCTCGTCCGTTTCCTACACAAAACTTAGATTTCATGTGTCGTTATTGTCGGTCTTTCTGCTGATTTAATAACTTCCAAGGAGAAGAACTAAGGATTCTGATGCAGCCTCACTATTTAAGAAACTACTTGGAAAGGGAATTCTCAAGGGCTGAAAGAGGTAGGCTGAGATCTGATCTCTTTCTCTTTAGTTTCTCTCTGAGGTTTCACGACTTGAAAAGGATTCAAAAGCCAACCAAAGTTTCCCTTTTGGCTAAAAGCTAAATGTGAATCTTTCAAAATGAACTTAATGATGTCTCTCTCTCAAAAGGGCAAAATGTTTTTATTGAGAATCCTTGGAGTGGTGGGTACTTGTTCAAGTAGAAATATTGAGAATGAAAAGGAAAACGTTTCTGTTATGAAATACATTGCTGTGTTTTTCAGGGCCTATTTCTCACCTTTCATAGCTCTTAATATTAAAACCACCCCTCTTTTTCCCCCACCTATGTCTAGAGCCTTAAGATGGTCAGAGAAAGTACCTAGTGCTGAAAGATAAGAGAGCTGAATAATGTCATCAAAATTTGCCTTTTGTCTTGTGCTGTTACAGCTACTTTTCTTGGTAAGTCATGTTTTTCTTTATGTGTATTTTGTGATCTCAGGATTGTTATTGAGCTTCTGGGATTCTAATAAGAGGCCTTTTGGTGGATTCATAAACCCAGGCTTTTTATTAAGATGATGCTGAAATGAGGATTGTGGTAGTGCCTCTGAGTAAGCTAATAATTGTATTTCAATGTTTAATTTATAATATAACATTTAAAGCAAACCTTCTGACTTATTTCAAAAGGACAAAGTAAAATTAAAATGTGGCCTTTTGAAAGTGACAGCTTTGGACACACTTTAATCTTGTCCTGTTACTAAGCATTTTCGTTGCTATTTTTGACAAGCTGATAGAAGAAGTACACATCTTGTCTCTTTTTTGACTCTGGCTTAAGTAGACATATTCATCCGTGTGATTGTTCCCTACTAGCATGTCTGAGAGAAGACTTTCTTGCTACAATATAGTTGAAGAATTTTCCTCAGGAAATATTTAGTTTATGTAAGTCCGATGATCATAATGAAAATGTTATTTGAAACGATGGCTATTTATTATTATTTCCAGTACATTTACTTCGAACATTGAAAAAAATGTTTTGAAGTATTTACCTTCTTCTAAAACTTAAAAAAAACCTCCAACCTAGCAGTCCCCTCTCTGAGACTCTGCATAGCAGATATTCAGTAAATGTTACTGAATTGAATTTAAAAGGATATTAAATATTGAATAAAAGGAATTCTTGAATTGAAATAAAAGGGATACAACTTTTACATCTGATTGTTATATGAAATTATAAATGCCAATTTAGCATTTCCAGTTGTACTTGCTTTTTTATCCTGGAAATGTATGATGCTTTTAATCATCTCTGTAGACAGTAATGGTAATTAAACAGAAATTTGGAAAAAAAAAATCTAAACCAAGATGAAATTTTCTTCTCTTTTTTTCTCTCTACCTCTTTGCTTACTTTGTTCAATAAGGCCGTTTCTAAGCTTCTCTCTAACAGCTTAGACCATCCCCCAAAGGAGTTTTTGTTAATGGTAAACTTGCTGAATCAAATTTGCTTTTCATGTGTTTGCATTTTTTGAAGAGTCTCTGTGGGGTTTCGTCATGTGTCTGTGGGGAAAGTGTGCTTCTGTAATTTCAGCCGAGTCCATAAACTATAAGTCCCTGGAAATTAAGTCCATCCTTGGCTGGAAATAAGCAATCCTAGAGGAAGGAAACAGAACTAAAACAGATACGATATTCAAGAACTCGAACTATCGCATACTTAGCCACCCAGCAAACCTTAACCTAACCCGGAGCGCTGGCCCAGAACTCTGGCAGCAAAAAGTCAAAACTTCCAGGTTAACTAATATAACTAATATGTTCTAAGTGCATATGCTTTCAGTTTTATTTATTTTAATCTTTAAGAGTTTTAAATTGTGGTAAAATAACATAGCATAAAATTTACCATCTTAACCATTTTTAAATATTCAGTTAGCAGTGTTAAATACATTTACATTGTTGTGCAACCAATCTACAGAGGTCTTTTCATTTTGGAAAACTGAAACTCTGTATTCATTAAAAAATTCCCCGATTTCCTCCCCACAGTCCCTGCCAATCACCACTCTACTTTCTGTCTTTTTTAATTTGACTACTCAAGTTCATTCATGTAAGTGGAATAATACAGTATTTGCCTTTTAGTGGCTGGCTTGTTTCACTTAACATAATATCGTCAAGGTTTATCCATGTTGTAGCATGTGTCAGAATTTCCTCCCTTTTTAAAGCTCAATAGTATTCCAACATATGTATATATCACATTTTATTTATCCATTCATCCATACATAGACTCTTGGGTTGCTTCCACCTTTTGGCTATTGTGAATAATGGACATGGGAATACAAGCTTCATTTGTTTTAGAATGTGATTACTATGGGCTATAGAGTAAATAAAGACCACAGTGCACATTGTGTGAAGAATGGTAGAAAATTACAGTAATAAAAATAATAGCCAATGTTTATCAAGCGCTTACTATGTGCCAGGCACTGTGCCATGCACATCACTGGTATTAGCTCTATGAGAGATGTACTATTAATATCTTCATTTCATAGAAGTGAAAACTAAAGCACAGAGAGTTTGGTTAACTAGTCTAAAGTCACTGAGCTATTAAGTCATCCGGCTGCAAATCTGAGAAATGGGGGTGAGGGTCTGTGCACTTGGAGGGAGAAAGAAATCACAGACTCCATATTTATGACTCCACAGCCAAGTAGTGAAGAACTCATTGACCACTGAAAAGGTGTGGCCTAGTCAAAAAGCACTCCAGTAGGAGCCAGAAAAACCTAAAGATTTCTGTAACCACCTTGCTGCAGGACCCCCAACAAGATAACTACCCTCTCCAGACTCAGTGTTATGAACGGAGAGGTTGAATTGTGTGTACTATGGTCTATGATTTCTGACAATCCCTCATTCCAAATGAGATTTACTATCTAATACTTTATTTCTTAGAGTATTATTTCCACTACTTGGAGATTAAGACATAATTAAAAATTTTTAAATGTATGCTTAAGTCTCCAAGTTTTGATAATAGTCTTCTGATTCTCATTCCACTATATTCAAATTGTTCCTGATAACCCTTTAACAAAACTAAAAAGTAAGAATACAGTGACCCAACAGGAATGTATGAGGTAAAATGAGCTTTCTCTTTCAGAGCGTCCCTAGATGTGCCTACCCAACAAAAAAGTAAAGTGGAGAACTGTGAACAGTGTTCATTTAATATATATTCACATAATTAGGGTCATATAATCCCCAGCACCCTGCCACTGAGGGGTAGAAGAGAGGTGAGCCTGAATGAATCCACGTTTTCCTCTTCATAGTCAAATTTTCTCACTTCATAGTGTCTACAGAAACAAAGACTGTACATAAGTACCTCATCATTATAATACAGTTTTATCAGTGCTTTTGGTTCTAGGGTTATGAGTTTAGGTCATAGATGTTTGTGTCTTCATTTTCAGAGCAGAGCCCTAACTCTTGCTTCAGTGATTAAACTGTATCCAAGGAAACAAAGACCAAAAAAAAATTTTAACTTTGTAAAAAATTCTAAGGTCCTGGAGAAGAGCATTTGAATATCACTGATCTAATGTATAAGTAAGTGCATGTTTGAAAACCCATGAAGAACTCTTACCAGAAAAGGCCTTGCAAATCAGGCTCAAGAGAAGCCTTGAGTTGCAATATTGTTTTAATTCTATGCAAATCAAGTGACAAATGCTTATTTAACCAAAGTCCAGGTATTTCAAACAGAGTTCAGACAAGTGATTGATCAGGTTTGCATTTTTTCAGTGATATCTTCAGATAAAGTTCAGTATTAAAAGAATGTTTTCATTTATTTTCAGCCAGCATTTTCAGCAGGGTTGATGATTTATTTTAAACCAAATTATTACAATGGAAGCATTCTCCATATTCCAATTCATGAATTTGCTCTTCTACTGATAGTAACTATATTCAACCTACAGCCAAGCTAGAGAATTCTGTGATACATACTGTTATCTTCCATCTATGGTTTCAGAAGATGGGAATTCTGCAAACCAGACAGAAGAGGGAGCTATCCATCTGGAAATTAACTGATCCTTTCAAAACAATATAAAATAAATATAGAAGGGAATCCTAATATGATCAAGTCTTATCTTATTTGGTCTTGCATTTTATAGCAACACTGTAAATTTTCTGGTGCATTAAAAACAAGAAAGAAAACTACCAGCAGAGGCAAAAACAATGAGCTAAATTAATTAATGAAGAGGCAAAATATACAAACCATTAAAAGGCCAATTAAAAATACACTCTCATTTTATGGTTTGATCTCATATTTCATAGCAAAATATAGAACTAGAACACACCCCCAAAAGTCCAAAATAATTTTTTACTGCCATACATATCACTAATTTTACTTTCCTATAGATCCTGATCATAAAATGGAACTCTGACTTTAAAACTGATAACATCTGGAAATAATGGCAAAATAGAAAAACTGCTGGGCTGCATCTGTCTTGAAAATGCTATGTAATAAGATTTACTTAATATATTTGAAAGAGAATAAAATGTTTTGTTCCCCAATTTGTTGCAACATCTGAAAGTTCATGAGGTTATGACCCCTCTTTAAGAAAGCATCTCCCACCACCTGCAAATACCCCAGGAAAAGCAGTTGGAAACAATAAAACACGTGCTAGTTAACTGTTACCAGGGAAACAGTTCTGGTTCACCGATCCGAGCACCTGCGCTTCCCAGTGGCTTTGTCTGAGGGAGACATGCCCCAGCTGTTAGTGAATAACCATTGTTATAGATCATCAGGAAATCACAGTCAGCAGGCAACCCAGCCCCACTGGAAGTTTATTTCTCATATTTGTTCATCACCAGGGCAATCCTCCACCTTTAAAACATCCCCTTAGTCTGGGTTAACTAAATAGCCCAGCACTAACAGGATCACTTAAAGGAGGCAAGTTGCAAAATGGCCTTTTGCGCAGAGAACAGATTTCTAACTTTGATTCCAGTTGCATCACCCTCCTGCCCTCTTCACTTTTCAGTGGCGATTACAGGGCAAATATCTGAAGTCAGTGCCCCTTTGGGTGCTGTCCTTCTTGCCTTGACTGGCCGCTTAGATACATACAGGCACCCACACCCCACCACCACCACCACCACCACCATGACTAAGAGTTTTCAGAAATAGTTGCCTAACCCCAGCCTGGAGAAAGCAGCATGGTTGGCAAATGAGGGATTCTGCAGAGGAAGTTTGGGGCTGCCATCAACGGAGGGTCTGAGACGATAAAACTCTGGGTCCCTCCCTCCCCAACACACATGCACCTAAAACCAGAACAGCCCCCACTTTACCAATTTTATATTTTAAAATAAATTTATAAATTCTTAGATTTTCTTTGAAACAAGATGGCATTGATTTTTAAACTTTAAAAGCTAATGAGTTCCAAACCCATACAAGCATCAGAGTCATCCTGAGAAATAGAGACTTCTAGACTTCTGGTTTCCCATTTGGCATGTAAGGAGCTCAGAAGTCCCCACTCCATCCTAACAATAAGTCAAACCTGAATAAATGGAAAAATCCACAACTTTTCTTAGCTTCCTCAGAGAAGTGAGTTCACAGGACAACCCACTCCCCCAAAACTGTAGAGACAAGTGAATTCAGAGAGTCACAACTTTCTGGAGCAGAAACCCATGAGAGAAACCTCCACAGGAACCAGTGCCAATGTAGGAAAACCTGCATTATAATTGATGAATTGCAGAGGCTCAGTGTGGACAAGTCTGAGAATAAAGCTCTGAAAGGACTCAGTTATAGAAGGGTCCCCACATTTTTGTGAGTTTCACCTCCAGGACCTCGACCAGGTCCTAGCTATATATATTGGAGAAAAAACTTGTGATCTCATCAGGGCCAGGGGGGAAAAAAAACATTTTGAAATACGCCAGAGCATTCTGTTCTTCTCAACATGGCCTGCCCTCAGGTAAAACTATTTTATCAGGGCTTCCTTGGTGGCGCAGTGGTTGAGAGTCCGCCTGCCGATGCAGGCAACACGGGTTCGTGCCCCGGTCTGGGAAGATCCCATATGCTGCGGAGTGGCTGGGCCTGTGAGCCATGGCTGCTGAGCCTGTGCATCCGGAGCTTGTGCTCCGCAATGGGAGAGGCCACAACAGTGAGAGGCCCACATACAGCAAAACAAAAACTATTTTATCAGAGCCTAACGTACTGGGGTTTTGTCAGAGCCCAACTGACCTGGGGGAACTCCAGCTCTCTCTAGCCATCCAGTCCCACCTAAAGTGCAGGGGTTGGGAGGCTGACAAACACTGGTGAAATTCACAGTTCAGGGGCATAGGCTTATCAAAGACTGAGATCTAATCATAGGACTATAGAACACTTCCCCTCAAAATCTTACCCCCATGTTACTAAAGGCCTATTTACCATAGTTCCTTTTACCCAGTACGTCATACTTACATTTCAACAAGAAAATGACAAGGTATACTAAAAGGCAAAAATCACAGTTTGGAATTATCAGACCATAAATTACAAAGAAAACAAAAACAAACAAAAAACCCAAAAACAAACAAACAAAAACTATGATAAGGTCTTTACTAGAAAAAGTAGGCAGCATGCAGGAAGAGATGGTTAATGTAAGCAGAGAGAAGGAAGTTTTAAGAAAGATCAAGAAGAAATTCTAGAATTCAAAAAAACCACCATAACAGAAATGAAGAATGCCTTTGATAGGTTAATCAGTAGGCTGGACACAGAAGAGGAAAGAATCTCTGAGGTTGAGGATAGGACAACAGAAACTTCCAAAAGTGAAAAACAGAGAAAAGTGACTGAGAAAAAAAAAGCAAAACAGAACAGAACAGAATGTCTAAGAATATGGGATAACTACAAAATGTATAACATATGTGTAATGGGAATACCAAATATAGAAGAAAGGAACAGAATAATATTTGAAGACACAATGATGGAGAATTTCCAACAAATTAATCACAGACATCAAACCACAGACGCAGGAAGCTCAGAGAACACTAAGCAGGATAAATGCAAAATAAAACAAAACATCCTAGGCATAACATATTCAAAATTCAGAAAATTAATGATAAAAAAAAATCTCAGAAAAAGAAGAAAAAAAATCACCTTACCTATAAAAAAACAAGGATAATAATTACATTAGGCTTATCCCAGAAACCATGCAAGCAAGAAGAAAGTGGATTGAAATGTTTAAAGTGCTGAGAGAAAAAACCACCAACCTGGAATTCTATACCTTTTGAAATTATCTTTCAAAAGTTAAGGAGAAATAAGGCCTTCTCAGACAGACAAAAATTGAGGAAATTTTTTGCCAGTAGATCTGCCTTAAATGTTAAAAGTTATTCAGAGAGAAGGAAATTAATACAAGCTAGAAACTCTGATCTAAATAAAGAAAAAGAGAGTATCAGAAAATGGATAAGTAAATGTAAAATAAAAACTTTTATTTTTTCTTAATTGATCTAACAGATAAAAGTTGTTCAAAATAATAACAATGTATTAAATTATGTATGTATATATGTGCTATATATCTAGATAGATAGATATAGCTATATGCTTATGTATGCTTATGTATAAGTGAAATGAATTACAACAATGATACAATGGATAGTATGGAGGAATTAGGGATATTTTGTTATTATAAAGTACTTATACTACCTGTGAAATGGTATACTGTTATTTGAAAGTGAACTTGGATTAGCTGTAAATATATATTGCAAACTCTAGGTAAACTATGAAGGAAGTTTTAAAAAGTATAGTCAGTACGCTAGGAAAGGAGAGAAAAAAGAATTATGTAAAATGCTCAATTAAAACTAAAATATGCAGAAAAATTATGGAAGACAAAATAGGAACAAAGAGCAAAGGCAACAAATAAAAACCAATAGCAAATATGGTAGATACTAATCCAAATACATCAATAATCACTTTAAATGTCAATGGTCTAAATATAGCAGTTAAAAGACAGACTGTCAGACTGTATTAAAAAATAAGACCCAACTCTATATTGTCTACAAGAAACCCACTTTAAATATAAAGGTACATATAGATTAAAAATAAAGGGATGGAGTAAATTATACCATGCTAACACTAATCAAAAGAAAGTGGGACTTGGGCTTCCCTGGTGGTGCAGTGGTTGAGAGTCCGCCTGCTGATGCAGGGGACACGGGTTCGTGCCCCGGTCCGGGAAGATCCCACATGCCGCGGAGCGGCTGGGCCCGTGAGCCATGGCCGCTGAGCCTGCACGTCCAGAGCCTGTGCTCCGCAATGGGAGAGGCCACAACAGTGAGAGGCCTGCATACCACAAAAAAAAAAAAAAAAAAAGAAAGTGGGACTAGTTATATTAAGTTCAGACAGAGCAGACTTGAGAGCAACGAAAGTTATTAGGGTTAAAGAGGGATATTAGATAAGGATAAAGGGGTTAATTCTCCAAGAAGACATAGCAATCCTTAATGTGAATGTACCTAAAAACAGAGCATTACAATACATGAGGCAAAAACTGATAGAGCAAGGAGCAATAGATGAATCCACTATTTTAGTTGCAGACGTTAACACTCCTCTCTCAGAAATGGACAGATCCACCAGCCAGAAAATCAGTTAGGACATAGTTGAACAAAATAGCACCGTCAATGAACTGGAAATAGTTGACATCTAGAGACCACTTCATCCAACAACTACACATTCTTCTCAAGCACACATTCACCAAGATAGACCACATTATGAGCCATAAAATACACCTTAAAATAATAGAAATATGCTCTCAGACCACAATGCAATTAAACTGGAAATCAATAACAGAAAGATAACTGGAAAATCACAAAATACATAGAGATTAAACAACACACTTCTTGAAAATGCATGGGTCAAAGAAGAAATCTCGAGAAATTTTCATTTTGAACTAAATTAAAACAAAACCACAACTTATCAAAATGTGTGGGATGCACTGAAAGCAGTGCTTAGAGAGAAATTTTTAGCATCGAATGCATATATTAGAGAAGAAGAAAGCTCTAAAATCAATCATCTAAGCTTCCACCATAGGAAACTAGATCAAGAAAAATTAATTACAAAGTAAGCAGAGGAAAAGAAATAATAAAAATTAGAGCAGAAATCAATGAAATTGAAAACAGGAAATCAATTAAAAAATCAACAAAACCAAAACCTTGTTCTTTGAAAAGATCAATAAAATCAATAAGCCTCTGAGCAGGCTAACAAAGAAAAAAAAAGAGAAGACACAAATTACTATTATCAGAAATGAAAGAAAGACACCACATGAACATTAAAAGGATAATAAAAGAATACTATGAACAACTCTATGCCAACAAATTTGATAACCTAGATGAAATGGACCAATTCCTTAAAAGATACAATCTTCCAAAACTCGAACACGATTAAATAGACAATCTGAATGGCCTAATCTATTAAAGAAATAGGGAACATTTTCTAACTCATTCCACAAGGCCAGCATTACTCTAATACCAAAACCAGACAAAGAAAATAAAATGGACCGATATCTCTTACCAACATAAGTGCAAAAATTCTCACCAAGAAAATCAAATGAACAATGCATAAAAAGAATTATACACCTCAACACTCAAAAAAAAAAAAACCCCAAAAATCACATTATTATATCAATTGATGCAAAAAAGCATTTGATAAAATCTAACACCTATTCCTGATAAAAATTCTCAGCAAACTAGGAATAAAGAGGAATTTCAACTCTTTTTTTAAAATCTATTAAAAGTCTACAGCTATATTATACTTAATGGTGATAAACTTGAAGCTCTCCTGCTAAGATCAGAAATAGCACAAGGATGTCCCCTCTCACTACTCTTTTCAACATTGTATTGGAAGTCCTAGCTAATTCAGTAAGGCAAGGCAACGAAAAAAGTATAGAGTGGGAAGGAAGAAATAAAACTGTATTTGTTTGCAAATGGCATGATTATCTACATAGAAAACCTGAAAGAACTGACAAAATAACTCCTAGAACTAATAAGCAATTATAACAAGATTGAAGGATACAAGATTAATATGCAAAGTCAATCACTTTCCTATATACCAGCAATGAACAAGGGGCATTTGAAATTAAAAACACATTGCCATTTACATTGGCACCCCGAAAAAGTGAAATACTTAGGTATAAATCAACAAAAGATGTACAAGATCTGTCTGAGAAAAACTACAAAACTCTGATGAAAGATTTCAAGAAAGACTCAATATTGTCAAGATGTTTGGCCTTCCCAATTTGATCTATAAATGCAACACAATGCCAATCAAAATCCCAGCAGATATTGAAAACAGATTCAAAAGTTTACATGAAGAGGCAAAAGACTGATAATAGCCAAGTCAATATTGAAGGAGAACAACAATGTCAGGGGACTGACACTACCTAACTTCAAGACTTACTGTAAAGCTACAGTAATCAAGACAGTGTGGTATCGGTGAAAGGATAGACATAGAAAAATGGAAAAGAATAGAGAGCCCTGAAATAGACCCACATAAATATAGTCAACTGATCTTTGACAAAAGATCAAAGGCAATACAATGGAGCAAAGATTGTCTTTTCCACAAATGGTACTGGACATCCACATGCAAAAATACTAATCTAGATGCAGAACTTACACACTTCACAAAAATTAACTCAAAATGGACCACAGACCTAAATGTAAAATGCATAACTATAAAAGTCCTAGCAGGTAACATAGTAAGTAGAAAACCTAGGTGACCTTGGGTATGGCAATGACTTTTAAGACACAACACCGAAGTCATAATCCATGAAAGAAATAATAGATAAATTTGACTTTGTTAAAATTAAACACATCTGCTCTGCAACAGACAATGTCAAGGGAATGAGAAGACAAGCTACAGACTGGGAGAAAATATTTGTAAAAGGTACCTCTGCTAAAGGACTGTTATTCAAAATATGCAAAGAACTCTTGAAACGCAACAGTAAGAAAACAACCAGATTAAAAATGGGGTAAAAGACTTGAACACACACCTCACCAAAGAAGATATACAGATAGCAAGTAAGCATATGAATAGTCGTTCACCATCATATGTCGTTAGGGAATTGAAAGTAAAACAACAATGAGAGACCAATACATGCCTATTAGAATGGCCAGAATCCAAAACACCGACAACCCTAAATGCTGACAGGATGTTTAGCAACAGGAACATGGTGGGAATGCAAAATGGCGCATCCACTTTGGAAGACAATTTGGCAGTTTCTTAGAAAACTAAATATACTCCTACCATATAACCCAGCAATCATGCTCCCCGGTATTTACCAAAATTAATTGGAAACTTTTATTCACAAAAACCTGTACATGGATTATAGCAGCTTTATTTATAGTTGTCAAAACTTGGAAGCAGCCATGAAGTCCTTCAGTAGCTGAATGGGTAAACTGGGGTACATCCTAACGGTGGGATATTATTTAGTGCCCAAAAGAAATGAGCTATCAGGCCATGAAAAGACATGGAGGAAATGTAAAAACATACTAGGAAGTGAAAGAAACTAATCTGAAAAGGTTACATACTGTTTCCAACCTTATGACTTTCTGGAAAAGACAAAACTATAGAGAGAGTGGAAAAATCAGAGGTTGGAGAGAGGGAGGGATAAATAGACAGTGCACAGGGAATTTTTAGGGCAGTAAAACTATTCTGTATAATACTATGATGGTAGATACATGTCATCAAATATTTGTCAAAACCCATAGAACACTGAGAATGACCCTAATTTAAACCATAAACTTTGAGTGACAGTGATGTATCAATGTCAGTTCATCGATTGTAACAAATGTATCACTACAGTGTATGATGTCCATAGTAGGAGAGGTTGTGGGTATGTGGGAATAGGGAGTATATAGAAACTCTCTGTATTTTTCATTCAATTTTGTTTTGAACCTAAAATGTCTCTAAAATATAAAGTTTATTGATTTTTTTGAAATAGAGCATTCTCAAATTCACAACTTGGAAGTTCAGGTTCAGGAGGTCTTGGGTCAGGTATGGGTATCTGTTTCATAAATTCCAAGATAATTCTGATTTATAGTTAGGGTTGAGAACCACTGGGTAGATGCTGGCCTCCTGATCTTTCAGAATTTAACTGTACTGTTCAGTTTTTTCAGACCTTAAATCTCCGGTAGGCTTAGTCTTATAAATTCATCTGTAGTGATATGTTAATATCAGATAATGTTTATATGTCAAATGTTTGCATTTATAAAAGGGTCTCTCTCTATGTAAATGCTTAAACAAACAGAAGCCGGGTATTATAGACTGGCTGTCTCTAAAGAGCCTAGTCATGGAGCTAAAATGATGATGCTTTTCCAAAGTTCTGTTCCATCCATGCCTTTCCATGGAGCAAAGAAACAAACAAGACATCAACAATCAAGGACATGGCAACTATGATTCCATCATTCACACGTTAAATTTCCTTCAAAAGAACAAGTGATACTGTTAACCAGGCCCTTCAAGCACATATAATACAAACAGCATGATTGGAAAAGAGAAAATGAAAAATGGCATAAGAAACCTTATCTTTCTCCCATAACCAAGTATACTAGTCCCACCCTTTGGAGCTCAGATGAACAGAATGAGAATCATGGAGTTCCTAACACTAGCCCTTTCTTTCTACATAACCCAGAATGATGTAGCCCTCTATTTAAAAAGCAGTAAAAAGGATGCAAATGTTCTCCCTTGAAACCCAGATGTTTTCTATCTTTTTAAGCTCCAATTATTTCACCACATTATTTAGCTGCACTCACATCAGATCAGGGCCACCTGTTACATCCTCTACACATTTATGAGAGATTTAATGTTAAGTTTGTATTTTTGGTTTACCTAGAGAAGTCAGAATTCAATTGAGAGGATGCTTTTAAAGTCATCTTGGGGTCAAAGGATGTGTATATGGCAGATTAACAGATAATTAAGACACTTTGTTGTGTAGTATAAACAAAATCAAACCTAATTTGTGATTCATTATTACATAAATTTGGATATAATCCAGGATTAGAAAACTCATCATCTGAAATAAAACTACATGCCAGAAAAGCATAATATAACATTGTTAGACTATAAGAAAATTAATTTTTAAAGTTCCATTATAAAATATTTTATTATAGGAATGTTATTTATTACCAAGATAGGTTTTTCATACTTAAATGCTCTATTTTTGTCTTGTCTAAAATTAAATATGTTCACTCTGATAACAATACGTGACTTGAAGTATATATTACTGCCTTTCTAATGATAAATAAGCATTTGCACACACACAAAAATATCCTAATTAATGTCCACTCAGTAAATAAGTGTTTATTGAGTACCTATTGTGTACCAGGAACTGTTCTCTGTGCTAAGATATGGCAGGGGACAAAATATACAAAGTCCCTGCTGTACTCAAATGTTGAAATAAATTTCCAGCTAACTCTGGAAGAAAAGTATCTTCTCAAAAATGAACCAAAAAACCAACATTGTAAAGTTAATGATATCACAATATTCACAGATTATTCTTGAGCTTCTGACATAAATACTACTTATTATGCATTATTCCAGCACTTTAAAAGTTAGTAGCAGATGATGTTATCTATCATAAGACAGCTACTAAGTAGAAGAGAAATGGGGAAAATAAAAGTGAGAAGCACACCTCCTCATTCTACTCATCTCTCTTGTGATCAGACATGTGTCAATTAAGAAAGACACTGAGAAACCCAATTGCAAAGCCTAATCTTTAGATAAAATTTCTTGAAACTCAAGAATATTTACTTGGATTGACCATAAGACTTTCGGTGTGGCTAAAACATTGTTACAAATTAGATTGGTTGTGGTTTGGGGAAGCTTCACTTTTCCCATTTTCCTTCATTCTCGGGAGATGTGTGGCAGAATCAGAGAGTGTCCATTCTCATTTACCCTCTTATCTGAACCCCGACCATAACTCTTTTTTCCCATTCAATTTTAACCTTGGATAAATATAGTTTTAAAATCTAGCAGTCCTGGAAAGATCACTGTAGAAAGAAGACAACTTTTTTTCCATCTTAAATACAACTTCAAAGTGGCAGACTGGAAAATCTCTGCAGGCAAATGTGATGTCACTAAAGAAATCACACACTTACCCGTAGAGATTCTACAGTCTGACATCTTCAAGCATCGAAACGTTTCATCAACCATGCTTTTCTGTATGCAGTTCTTTGACTTGAAGTAAATCTGGATTAGCCAAATAACCAAATTATAGCTAGCTTACTAAACTTTGGTTTCTTCTAAACCAAGGGGACATACATACATAAAGGGTACTGACATAATTCAAGTCATGAGCCATAATTCTTATTAGATTTTATTGCTACATTCTTCACACAGCTTTGGAAAGTTATTCCTAAGAGCACAAAATACGCACTTAGACTGCACACAGAGAAGGAAAATGCCTCATGATGGTTGAATCCCACTAAGGTAAATTGTAAGATAAGAAGGTTAAAAAGGCTTAAAGCTGTTTTATCAAAGTGTGATCCCCTGACTAGCAGCAGCAGCATCACCTGGGAACCTATGAGAGATGCAAATTCTCATGCCTACCCCAGGACTCCTGAATTAGAAACTCTGAGAATGAGCTCCAGCGATATGTGTTTTAACAAGCCTTTCAGGTGATTCTGATTCACACTGAAGTTTGAGAACTACTGGCTTAAAGAAAACAAAGATTATTGCTGGAACGCTGAACTCAGAGATCTTCTGATGTTTTATATGAAAAAAATCAGCCAAAATAATGTGTGGTCATAAAAGTATTATTGTCTAGGATACGTTTCCTTTCTACATTGATTACCTTAGTAATAAACATAAGCATTAATAATGGAATGAAACATCTTCCTTTAACTCTTACTTTGCCAATGAAATTGCAGAGCTCTGCTTACTTCCTTAGAAATAAAGAGTTAAGAAATCTTATTTAGGAGGAGAAAGCGTTTTCATGTTTGGGAGGATTAAAAGGGTACTGACATCATTCAAGTCATGAGCCATAATTCTTATTAGATTTTATTGCTACATTCTTCACACAGCTTTGGAAATTTATTCCTAAGAGCACAAAATACGCACTTAGACTGCACACAGAGAAGGAAAATGCTCTCACAATGAAATTATTTTAGACTGACACAATAATATTTGAAAGACTCAAGACTTATTCTCTATGTAACATCTTTTCAAAATAAGAGGTGAGTTGTATAAATTTGTCTTTTTCAATATCCTTTACAATTTTCCCTCTTAACAGTTAAATTTGGCTATAAAAGATCTAATTCTGTGTACTTAAGAAAATTAGTTTCCTTTCCTCTCTGATATTATAAAAATTGCATGGCTGAAAGGATAAAGAAACACAAAACCCCCAAAATATTAAAAATTATAACTGAACTTGGCCTTTAATGACAATGAATAAAATACACAATTTAGTTCTTGTATATCAGAATGGAGTGTCTGAAATTTTGGTTTGCCTGTTAATCAGTAACTTCTGGTAGCATGTTAAAAATTTATCTTCAGTTTCATTCATACTGAATTCATTTTTATTATTTCTGGACCACAACAATTTCCCATGATATGATGGAAATATGGTAACATTCAAAAATTGAATTAGATCACACAGAAAACACCAACTCACTCAGATTATAATAATAAGGTTTGGCTTGTTCATGAAAAGTGAGAGCCCAACTATGTCCAAAATCTGCAAAGACAGTGCTAGATACCAGCAAGATGTTTTAGACACCTCAAACAACCCGAAGAAGTACGTTTCCTCAGACGAGGATGAAGAGGCTCTTTAAATATCAGGGTTCTTTGCTTTTATTGGAGCTAAATCAATTCAGTATTGATGCAATTACTGATCAGGAGCTCCAATGCCATCAATAATAATAAAAAATTACTAACTGTTATGTGTAATTTGATATACAAAATCTTTTCAAAACATGGGGCTAATTGCAGGATACAATAAAAAGTGATGCTAGAAACTTAGCAACCTCCCAAGGGGAGATATCGATAGCAACAACTAATAGCTACTACTGCATGAAGCACTCTATACACATTATCTAATTTAGTCCTCACACAAACCTGGTAAGGAAGCTAATATAAACAGTACCATTTTATGAATGAAGACATTGAAGCTCAGAAAGACATAAATGGAAAGGAAAGAAATTATCTGTATCTGCACAACTATACATCTGGGACAAAGTACTATGGAGGAACAAGCATGGAACTATGGGTCAGGAAACCTGGATTGTGAATATTTGACTCCGCTTATGGCCTCTCTGGATTCCAATTTCCTCATCTTTAATACAAAGTATCTTCTTTACTATTTATTTCCTATGGCTGGGAAACCACTTGCTAACAATAAAGAGCTGAAAAGATGTAGGATGTTGTTATTATACTTGGGGTGAACTAGGCAAGCTTTGGGCATGGCCTGGTTTCTTGCTATTTCCCCCCCATCATTGATATGGAAACTGTAAGAGAAAGAATGCTGATGGAAGTATTGATTTGCCCCCATAATTATCCCCTCCAAAGGACACTGGCCTGATGTCTTTGACCATCCTCCTTGCCAGGCCTAGCCATGTTCCTTTGTCCC